>NC_143223.1:12471099-12821633 GCF_030267445.1 Bombyx mandarina | reverse complement strand
TTGACTAATAGCGTTTAATATCGGCGTTGGTTTAGTAGTTAACGACTTTGGTTATTGTAAATAGGGGAATTCCTGTTCGATTCCCAGTTGGAATGAATACATTTACCAAATGTGTGTTTAGTTTCTGATTTCTGGTACTAATGACACAGGAGAAAACCTTAGATCGAGGGATGTTGTTCATGAAAAAAATACACTTACTTGTACTGTTTCGTGAAGCGTCCAAGTTGTTTGATGACGGCGACGAGCCTTGGCAGAAGCAGCTCGAGTCCGTTCTTAAGGACTATCAAATCGGTGTTGTCTCCGACGTAGCACGAGGTGGCTCCCAGGTGTATGATGGGCGCGGCGAGGGGACACCTCTCGCCGAGCGTGTGGACATGCGCCATCACGTCGTGACGAACCCGCTTCTCATGTTCAGCAGCCGCTGGGAAGTCGATGTCGTGTACAGCAGCTTCTAGTTCGGCTATTTGAGCGGCGCTTATGTCCAATCCGAGCTCCTGGAATTGAATGGTTTCTGGTATATTTTCACTGGTAGCATTGAATAATGGAAGCCCGTACGGGTACGCAGGACAAACCCGCCTATTTATGCCGCGAAACACTGATATACACTTGTTTGATAGCATATCTGTTTTACGTTACAATTGAGATATCTCAAGGTGAGTGGCAAAAACCTCAGTTGAGATACCAAAGCCTATACATTAATAGGCTTTGATATCTCAACTGAGGAGCTACTTAACATGAGCAGATAGACCATTAGATATAATATATGAAATAATAATAATAAAGGGTTCTTTGCTGTCCGTTGCTATTGGGACAAGGAACCCTAAAAATTAACAAAGTGCCGCCAGCTATTGACGGCGCTTCAAGACAGCCCAACCAGTAACCACCGGCTTAAATAATATTAATACTTAGTACGCCTTTTCATCAAAAGGCCAGTCCAATGTTTTATTATTGCATTCGAGTTATCAAATCTGTTATGTTATTTTAAGATGATCCCTTTTATGAATTACCTTTGAATTTTTACAGCTACACTGCGGTGGAACTGAGCTTGGTCATAAAAAGTTATAAAAAAAATAAGAAAAAATAACCTCGAATATTACAAACAAAACTTTTTAATTCGTACGCGAGCGCTCACAGTTCATCGGAATCTATTCTGAAATACGCATTCAAATACGGTTATTTGAATGCCAAACCGTCAAACAATCAGTTTCAGCAAAATCAAAAGCTAAAAAAAAACACAAAATTGTTCATACCGAAAACTGAAAAGTGTTCGAAAAGTAGAAATAATAAAATGAGAATAAAAGAAATGTGAGCCGTCACGGGACGCCTGGCAGATGTGAAACATCGACATTATTTTGTAAAAGTAATATGCAGAAAAGAACAGATTGTGATAGGAACTAAATATGTCATAATGATAAAATAAAATATTACGAAAAAATAATTTGTTTTCAAGTAAAACACAGTTTATGTGTACTGTAGTAAACAACACTATACACTACGGAGTATAACACTATAGGTATCCGAGCTCAGTGTAGAGAGAGAGAGATGGCTTAACGCCGGATCGAGTGGGAGAGAATCGCACAGTCGATTGCGCATGGCGACGCGTCCTCAAGGCATGCGTCGCCACACCAGTAATCGGTTTTACGTGCGGCTATAGATGTTTCACATCAAAAATAAAATGGATTAAACTGTAAAAGTAGTTTTAATTATGATCTCACAAGTCGCCTGTGACTCCTTAAATCGTAATATTGTTTTTAAAGCATCGCTGTTCGGAGTGGTGATTCAGTTGTGGTCTATGAAATCATTTACTTGTTTTTATTGAATTGTAACATCAATGATTAATGTGGTTTTATTGTTTTATAAGAATTGTTAAGTCTATTTAACGAGGGCGCGAAGCAATTATGGGCCCTAACGAGTAGGTACAACGATCATTCCTATTTTCGTCCCGAAGCAACGCAATAAACAAGTGGTACCTAAATTATGCGCATGCCTTTGTATAATGCTAATCCTTCTCCGATGTTAAGTCGTTCGTGTGATTAGGTTAATGCGTGTTTTCTTAGGGAAAATTATATCTGTCTACTTTTTTTTTTTGCTTAGATGGGTGGACGAGCTCACAGCCCACCTGGTATTAAATGGTTACTGGAGCCCGTAGACATCTACAACGTAGACGCGCCACCCACCTTGAGATACAAGTTCTAAAGTCTCAGTATAGTTACAACGGCTGCCGCATCCTTCAAACCGAAACGCTTTTACGGCAGAAATAGGCGGGATGGTGGTGCGGACTCACAAGATGCCATGCTGCCATTAATTACATAAATTATAATTTTGCGAATTTGATTTTTATTACACGATGTTATTCTTTCACCGTGGAAGTCAATCGCGAACATTTGTTAAGTATGTATTTCATTAGAAAAATTGTTACCCGCCTGCTGGATTCGAACACCGGTGCATCGCTCGACACGAACGCACCGGACGTTTTATCCTTTAGGCCAAGACGTCCGATTATCATAACGTTCGCCGCTACTTTGCCAAGCCATGCTCACTCACGGTTGAGAGCACAAAAGACATTCATTACCTTACAAGAAATGATAAATAACAAAAACGTCTAGTTATTCCTACGTTCTGACATCGTACTGTTTTCAAATAAAGAAAACATGTCGTTCGTGAACTATGTACTTAACTTTAGCTGACCGACTTTCGCACGATTCGTAGATTTGTGGTCTAAAAACAACATTTACAAGGAAAATTGTAAATACAAAACCATTGCATCTGAATATCATTGAAGTTATTATTATTATTTTTGTGTTTAAATAAAATCAAACTTACGCGTACAGTTACAAGTACCAAAACCACTCGAAAAGAAGCTTTATTTAGCTTAAAAATTGAGGTCATTATAATTGTATATTAAAAATATTGTACATTGAACGAATTATAGATATTGAAGGCATTAATTTTATTCATAGATAGTAATACTTTCGATACATTGACAGAAAAGAAAACTAGTAATTGGACTTAAGTTGTAGGTATGTGTGGGTAAGTAAAGATGCGAATATCCATATTGCAGACATCATGGTGGTACATGATCTATTAAAAAAAAGTATATTCGGACGCTGCTTATACGATTGACTCGAAACTTGCTATTTAAAACGGCTTCGATACCATATTTTAAATGTACCCATGATTGCAGGTTTATGGTAGGCAGCAGCTTATCTCTGTCATGGCATTGTTGACGTGCATGAGCGACGGTAACCACTCACCATCAGGTGGGCCGTGGACTCGTTTGCCTACAAGAGCAAAAAAAAGTTCCTGGTGACATCCCGGAATAAGTTTTGCGCCCACGTTTTGTAAACGATTCAGTGTGCTTAGTGCGAGTTTTTTAACGTTGTCGATAGCGTAAAAGTTAGCTCATATTTGTATGGAATGGGATCGTTTGCCTACGTTTGCCGCTAGGGGGTGCTGTTCCAATTGCATACAAAATTGGGTTAACTTTTACACTATCGAGAACGTTAAAAAACTCGCACTAAGCACACTGGAGACTGTCAGAAACTGGACGGCATGTCTATCCTTTTCTAATCTTAGAGTTAGAGGGTAATAGAAAGACTCACTAAGTTCGCACTAATAAACACATACTTAACGTTAAATCAAATATTTGCAGCAATAAGTGTGTTTTATCATTAGATTGAACTGGATAATAATATTAGGGAACGTACCCATACTACGTGACTTATTTTTTTAGTTTTTTCGACCTCTCCGTCCCCTCGGTGATCACTCGTATTATATGCCAAGACCCCCCTCTCCTCCTTTAGTTTTCACGTAGTAATTCATAATTATGATTTTTAATCATTTCACAGGCAAAAATTGAAAAAAAAAAAATAATTTGGTTCATACTCGTCTTTATTGCATAAGACTGCATGCACACTTAAATTACTAGTGAATTATGTAGTGTGAGTTTACAAAGCGCTAAACACTGCGCGCTATATTCGAATATATGTAGGTCGAAAAAATACGAGATTTTTGTCACTAAAATCGACTACGTGACAAAAACCTGAGCCACCCCCCGCTCCTGTGACTGACCGTAGTATTTTAAAGACTCCCCCCCCCCCCCCCCCCCCCCTATACGTTCCCTTACGTCTTCGACACGTCGGTCAGCCTTACAAAGCACGGCTATACAAAAAACAAATTACAACGATGCGATTTATAATGATTCATTTGTTTAAGAATTCATCCTTCATGAAAAACTAAATACTTTACTAAATAAAGCAATTTACTTAACACTACATTTTAGAGTTTGCAAATCGATTATATTGCCAGGTCACTAGAGTTGAAATTCGTTTGACAAGTGTTCTAATGAAAAAAACAAGATATCGCAACCTGCCCTACTAATTCGCTGGAAGTGATAAGATTACGAGCCAACAGCGATAAGCGATAAATGGCCGCACAGTTGGCGTATAAGTTGTCGTCGGCGGACACAGAAACAGTTTTTAATAGTGATAACTTGTGATATATCAGTGTATTCATATCTCGTTTAAAATGGTTTCCGTTCAGACTATAGCGACTATAGTCGTGAAGACATTCAAAATTGTAAGTAAATTGATAGTTCATTATAGGAAAATTTTGTTTGTGTACCGAGTCAAGAGATGTGAGCGTTTTCGGAGAATTTATGTGCAGTGAGATATATTGGTTTCAAGCTAGGCGGTGGCATCCCCATTCTGTTGTTTGTACGCTAGAGTGGGGCACCACTTTCGGAGCCTCCCGATCAACTAACGGTGCTTTTAGGTACCTTAAGCACCGGTCACTATTCTGGTCGAACACGACGAAGGGTTCGGCGTGTAAATTAACCCATAGACGCAGCCCACTGAGTTTCTCGCCGAATGTTTTCGGTGGGTCGCGTTTGCGATCCGGTGGTAGATTCCGCGAAGCACTGCTCTTGCTAGGGCTAGTTTTAGCAACGTCCTCAGGTTAGAGCACCGTGAGCTCACCTACTCGCCCGGAAAATCTAGTATAACCTGAGGTTACTACTAGAATAGGTAGAAAACAAAAGGGGGCACAACCCATATACGTTAATGATAAAAACGAATTAAAAAAAAAAACTGCCTTAGATTGATCTTGCCTCTGCTCTTGCCTCTGCCTCTGATCTTTCATAGTTTTGCTGCAACACAAATCTAGAACAACTTCGGAAGTCATAGAAGCTGTTGATAATTTTCAGTGTTATTTCGTAATTTCACCACATTAAACTATAATCTCACTAGTCTTTCAGTAAAATGCCTGTAACATGAGAATGAACGGGAAACACAAAGACAAAATTTTCTATACAGATTCCTTTGTTTACATTAAAAGTTACATTACATTAAAAGTAAAAAAATTAAATAGATATATCTAAAAGCTTGTTATTATATTGAAACCTTAGAACTCATACCTCAAGGTGGGTACATTGTAGATATCTATGGCCTCCGGTAACTACTTAACACCAGGTAAGCTGTGAGCTCGTCCACCCATCTATGTAATAAATAAATAAAGCCTTCATTTAAAGTATAATTCCAAAGGAGTACTGAAATCGCATCGGCAGTGTTTCTCAACTGTAGATACGTAAAGACGACAGATACGCCTTAATTTATTACAAACTAGCTGACCCGACAGACTTCGTAGTGCCTCAATCGATAAATAAAAGACCTAAACTTTATTTATTTCCGAGAATTTTCATACTATCTACATTTTAAACCTTCTCTAGACTTTGACAAATAATTTAAGATCAAAATTAGCCAAATCGGTTCAGCCGTTCTCGAGTTTTAGCGAGACTAACGAACAGAAAATATATATAGATTGGTATAAATCACAGCAATTTGACCTTTCCGTCAAACTCTTAAAGTACTTTTTACATATTTAATCTTGCTTGATGTGAGAATGCGTACGTTTTTTACAGTTAACAAACTCATGCTCCAAAATACTTACATATATTTAAGTTAGTCGAACATTAAAAACGTTAGAGAATTTATGTGAGGAGCGATTCTGTTATCAGCTGATAAAATTAAACGGGTCATGAACGTTTTCAGTCAGAATAGTCGAAGTAATAAGCTAACGACTAGTGAATATTCATTTAGTTTTCATTTCGTGTCTTCATAGAGGATGTGACACGAACACGATTTTTTAGAATCAAGCATTAAAATGTTTGATTATAAAAAATTAAAAGCCCTGATTTTTATTTTGGTTTTTTTTTTTTTTATTGCTGAGATGTGTGGACGAGCTCACAGCCCACCTGGTGTTAAGTGGTTACTGGAGCCCATAGACATCCACAACGTAAATGCGCCACCCACCTTGAGATATAAGTTCTAAGGTCTCAGTATAGTTACAACGGCTGCCCCGCCCTTCAAACCGAAACGCATTACTGCTTCACGACATAAATAGGCAGGGTGGTGGTACCTACCCGTGCGGACTCACAAGATGTCCTACCACCAGTAAACAAGAAGTCCTATCACCAGTAAACAAGATGTCCTACCACCAGTAAAAATTACTATGATACTATATTTTGCTGTTGATAATTACACGGTACGCATTGTAATACAAATAAAAGTGAATGAGTTGAGGCCGCGTAGGATTGATGCGTGCGTGTGACGGCTCGCGGCACCCAGCAGCTTTTGCATTACATTACTGGCTTATTATTTCGAACGTAAAACGTAGCTGCAAACGGATATTGATTTCACTATTCACGATATGAAGCCTCTTTTTACGAAATGTAAATAATGTGTAATTTTGAGTAAATTGTAAGATAAGTGGTCATTTTCCCGGTAAAATGGCCGTACTTAACTGTGGAAGATTATATAGGATAGGAATACTTTGGGTCTGATGAAAAGTCGTACTGATTCCATACCGGCCTGAGATTCATAGAGCCAAGATATGTTTGATGCTGAAACAAAACTCCACAAACATCAAACAAACATATTACATTGCCAATTGCGAAGAGTACGTTAATCATGTTAGTACTGTAGATCGATACTTCCGCTAAAATAGTTAAGTGACTCAGTCATTCGTTGTGAGTACATCCAGGTCCGTTGTTATGAGTAACGTTTTTATCTGATAAGACTGTTTCAAATTTTCTATAATGTGTCACTGAAGTACTATAAAGTGATAGAATTTCGAATTGTAAATGTGGCGTTAGTTAAAGAAAAATCTTTGTTTTCTATTTACGTAAATCTTTATAGGCGCTCTAAAATAATAATAACTTTACGATTGAGTCGCAATACAGTTTCGCTTTAGAGAAACTTAGTGATATTTTCAAAGTACATGTACGCTTACTAACAATTAATAAAAAAAAGGGTAAGAGTTTGGCAGGGATAGCCAAGCCTAAATTCCAGAATACTAAAGTTCATTTACAATTCAAATGTACTGAAAACTGTATAGAAGTTTTTTGTTTATACACTTCTTGTTACCAGAGATTTTTAGCCTGATCCTGATCACGCAGGAGCCAGGCACCGTCTTCGCCCTAGACACGTCCTTACGGATCTATCTGGTTCAATAACTCTTGCATTAGACGACTTCCGCTCTAACACTCGGAGTAGAGACCCCGGTAACCGTACTCGTCGATCTCGGCAAAGAGTTCGACGTGCAACCTAACCTATGCATCAGCCCGTTGAGTTTCTCGCTGGATCTTCTCAGCGGGTCGCGATTCCGATCCGGTAGTAGATTCATTCGCGAATCAGCTACTCTTGAATTGTTAGGTCTCCTTCGGAGGCGCTCGGGCAGTTGTTAGCAAATACCACCCCTCCTGGCTGAGCCTTTGCTCGCCCTCTTGTCCCTGTGAAACTGGAAAGGCCTCCGTGCCACCAGTAAGCCCTCAATCATAAAAACAAAAAGATTTTTAGTGCGAACGAAACATAATACTACTTCTAATCTTTCCGGATGCGGTACTTTTATTTAAGCATTGTATATAATTTTAGCGTTTTGAGCAAATATTTGCACAGATGAGCAAAATATGAGCTCATGGTCCATCTGGTGATCTGGTATGACCTAAAGTGGCTACAGATCGAATCGGTCGATAAGTTTATTTCTTACAATTTTATTTAAAGAGTTTTTTCTATTAATTTGTTAATTTGACTTTAATCATTGTTTTAAGTCCGTTTATATAATTTTTACGGTTCATAGTCTCCGTGGTTTAATGAAAAGACTGAAGGGTTACCGACTGGATACATTTGAATACATAAATGCGTTTTAACACTTAGCTATCAGATATTTAAGATTGTTGGATCTCCAGTAACAATAAAAACAAAGAAAATGTATTATTAAGAAACAAAAATTGAAGCGACACCATTTTACCATTATCATGCGTCAACAGAGTTTAATTGAATGAGCGATTAAACACAGAGGTTCGTAACATTCGATAACGGGTAGGTGCGCCGCTATCTAGGCCGCTTGATGATAGGAAACTGGGCCGATGATCAACGTATGAAGCCTTAAACTTCAGTCGTAACTATACTGAGACCTTAGAACTTATATCTCGAGGTGGGTGGCACATTTACGTTGTAGATGTCTATGGGCTCCAGTGACCACTTAACACCAGGTGGGCTGTGAACTCGTCCACCCATCTAAGCAATAAAAAAAAGTGTAGTTCTTCGACATCACAAACCGAATTCTGAGGGACCTTTAGACATGAGCTCGAAATCTTCCCTTTGAACAGAAATGCGAGTACACTTGACGGCTTAAATAAGCAGGATAATAACATTTTATATGAACACTAGCTGTACCCGTCCGCTTCGTTGGGCATTTAAAATTAACATTATTATTTCTCACCTCCACAAAGATTCTCATGATTAACGCCCCCCAGTTGGTGTAAGGAATTCAACAGCCTATCCATTAAGTACCTGTATTTTCTACATGGATACCAAGTTTCAAGTCAATGGGTTGCATGGTTCAATAGTTATAACGGAACATCCGTAAAAACCACTCTAGATTTATATATTAGTATAGATGTTCTTCATTATGATTATCGGAATGTTCCTAAGGTTCACCATCCAGCGACATTGCATGCCTTTCATTACATCGTCAGTCCGTAGACCTTATCCATGCCGCGCCTTCTAATGTGCTCCCTGTACGTAGAAATATTTGGAAGGTGATGATATTTTATGACACGAATGTTGATTTTGAATGATACGTAGTAAAAAGTGTCAAATTCTGACACACATATCAGAACGACATTGTGTGGAGGAAAAGAAATACAATATCTGTTTCAAATAGTTGGCTTAGCACAACAAGAACTCTGAACTGAGCTCTTTGCAAAGTTTTAACGGACATTTGAACGCCCCAATTTTTTTTATATTACGTTCCTTAAAAAAATTCCTCCTCTGTTCCGAAAAATTAGAAAGAATAAGTAGACTACGGCCCCTGATATTATCAAACGGGAAATCGAAAAAAATAAACGCAGGTGACATTTTTTTTTTTTTTTTTTTTTTTTTTTTTTTTTTTTTTTTTTTTTTTTTTTTTTTTTTTTTTTTTTTTTTTTTTTTTTTTTTTATTGCTTAGATGGGTGGACGAGCTCACAGCCCACCTGATGTTAAGTGGTTACTGGAGCCCATAGACATCCACAACGTAAATGCGCCACCCACCTTGAGATACAAGTTCTAAGGTCTCAAGTATAGTAACGACGGCTGCCCCACCCTTCAAACCGAAACGCATTACTGCTTCACGGCAGAAATAGGCAGGGTGGTGGTACCCACCCGCGCGGACTCACAAGAGGTCCTACCACCAGTAATTACGCAAATTATAATTTTGCGGGTTTCATTTTTATTACACGATGTTATTCCTTCACCGTGGAAGTCAATCGTGAACATTTGTTGAGTACGTATTTCATTTGAAAAATTGGTACCCGCCTGCGGGATTCGAACACCGGTGCATCGCTCAACACGAATGCACCGGACGTCTTATCCGTTAGGCCACGACGACTACAAAATACAAACATTTCTAAATGCCCTGTCGATAAACAACCCACGTCCGAACCTCGGTTGAGATAGACTTCACCCGAGAGAGGATGGGGGTAAGCCGTAAGGTATGCGCACGGAATAGATAAATAAGGTATTATTATTACCTTATTTATCTATTAAGTGGGTATGCGTTTTGCGTAAGGTGCATTTTCCCTCGGCATTCCGCCTGCACTGGACGCCACAGATGATAATAATACGAGTATAACAATGGGGTCACGTTTATGTGCTGGCTGCCACGGGGCATTGGGTAACGGAACCTTGACCATGCCATTATGTACACCATTACGTCGACTACGTGATTCGTTCAATGTTATATGCACTGTGTTAAGTTACAGCCATATTTCTTGTAAGTCAGTAGTAGATTAGTAATACTTATTGATTTTTTTTATCGACTGTCGGCGGTCCTCTGTCGGTGGCCTGTCCAAGTCTACTGGAACGATATCGTATGAAATTATGCTGGTGATAATGAAGAGAATGTATGGTCTCTCTTTTTTTTACGGATTTGAAAACTCGGACAGCATACTCTGGCGGGCTTATAATTACGGAAGGTTGATATCTTTTGTGGATTAAATTTTCACGATATTATTTTTTCATTATGGAAGTCGTTCGTGAATACGTGCTACGTATCACTCCGTATAAAAAAAATTAAAAAAATTGTCACGAGCACTGTCAATTGCACTGTCGCAACGATAGATGCACGGAAACCAGGCATCTATCTTTTAGGCCACGACGAGTGCATCGACTTTAATATATTGACCAAATCAATTTTAGAAGTGAAATGAGAACAATGCTAGTTAGCAACGGACAACATCATATATCGTTAGTTTAAGGTGTCGTAAGAATTGGTCACAAGTGCCCATGATTAATAAAGTACTCAAACAAATAAATTTCCAATCTGCTTGCATGGAGCTAACTCCATCTTGAATATTTTGTTTTCAATTCACGCTCAAATTCAATTATGTAAAAATCACATTGAAGAACCTCAAATGTGAAATACGAATGTTAAAGGTCCGGGCTTCCTGCTCCGATACGAAGATGCAATTGAGCTCTCACGTAATTATTGGGAGTTCTCAGTTATTTAATGTAGTATACTGTAGATTTGTAGATGCTAGGAGTTACAAATAATCATTTATGTAATGGATTTGTTGTTGAACCTTTTTGATAATAGGAGTATAATTATTGTATAGCAGCTCGCTTCGGCTCCGCTCGGAAAAGTAGCTTTAATCATGTCTACGATTCCTGAAATCCGTAGAACGTTACAATTGTTACGAACGGGTTATTTTTGTTTCCATTTCAAGCAAAATTTTCTAAACCAATATACATCTCTTTATGTTATTTAAACTAAATAAGTAGTATCAAAATCAGATTTGTCAAGATGTCATATATCTATAGCCAATGTTTCTTCAATGGACATATTGTATTCCACACACAAAAAAATTGCATCAAAACAAAATAAAATTACATTTCTGAAAACTGAAACTTTCACGGTACTCCCATCCGAGCTACGAGCATTACCTTACTTAAGTCATTAATTCGAATATCTTGCGTAATCCATCACAAGACTAATTAGACAATCTAACAATTACAATGTTTTACAATTGATCGTAATTGGGTGTTATATGTAGTACAGGTTTCTCTTGCCAAGGCTGCGTGAATACGATTTCACTTCATTTTTAAGATCGGATGTTTTGTTGATATTATGATAAAATTACATGATATAATCGCATTATAATTTGCCTTATTTAATTTGAAAAAAACACACACACACACATTGAATACCTCTGTTTGTTCGTGTATCTAAAATAACTATACTGAGACCTTAGAACTTATATCTCAAGGTGGGTGGCGCATTTACGTTGTAGACGTCTATGGGCTCCAGTAACCAGTTAATAACCAGATGGGCTGTGAGCTCGTCCACCCAACTAAGCAAGAAAAAATAAATAAAAAGATATCAAATATTTGCTTATTGCTGCCGCAAAACAGTATTGTATTCCAGATTGAAAGGTCAGTCATTGTCTCACGATGGGTGGTGGATTTACGTTGATGATGTCTATGGCCCGTGAGGTAGTTCAGCCTGGGAACTAAAATAAAATATGCATGGTATCTTCACATTTTGCATTTTCACCTTATTGAACGACAGTAAAAGCTTAGAAACATCTGTGAGCCTCATTTATACTATGGATATGACTCGTGACAGTATTGAATGAAAGGTCCCCGAGTGTGTTGACTTATGACCCGCTGGTGAGTGGATGAGCTCATGCCTCATCGTTTCATTAACAAATCAACTAATCTTGTTAGCTATACCGCGAAAATGCTTGTTATTAAGAAGATATTGCAGAATTTGTTTGAAGGCAGACCAGACTCTTGTATAATGTATATAGTGTTTTAGTATTTATGAATTGGGTTCACAAGCCGTGATGCGCTGTGTTTCTAGATTTTACGAGGTTTGCTTTGATCAATTTTGTAGTTTTATTTATTATTACGGGTGAAATGCTAGTCGAAAACCAGCACTGTTGTCTTTAGCATTCTATAAATTTTTTCTTATCGATAAATTTTATTATAACACGAGGAACACAAAACAAAACTAAATTTAAATCTGCAAGATATAAAACCAGGGATCTTATTTTTTTACAACATAAAGTCGATTTTACATACCGTTACATAAACCCTAAAGTGTTGCCTAAAAAAACTACGCAATCGAAGCATTTTCATCGAAATGTGACGGTTTCAATTATGCTTTTGTATCTCTTCTGGTTAGAATTCGTTATCATCAACTTCATCGATAAGTAATATATTAACAACAAAGCTTAAAGAATCATTTTTAGATATCACTGAAACTAGTGATGCTTGTAGTTTTAATTGTGTATCAATCTAAGAATTCTTTCTTTGTTACTTTGTTTAACTATGCGAAAGAATACAAAGCAGTAAGCTGTATTAACACTAAAACCGATCTCTGAAGGATGAGTATTAGCTATAGATAATCCAATATGTATGTATGTATTTACTGGTGGTAGGACCTCTTGTGAGTCCGCGCGGGTACCACCACCCTGCCTATTTTTGCCGAGAAGCAGTAATGCGTTCCGATTTGGAGTTTGGGGCAGCCGTTGTAACTATACTTGAGACATTAGAACTTATATCTCAAGGTGGGTGGCGCATTTACGTTGTAGATGTTTATGGGCTCCAGTAACCACTTCACACCAGGTGGGCTGTGAGATCGTCCATCGTGAGATCGTGACAGAGGTATGGCCAAATCCGCTGCCTACTGCTGAGAGTTCCCTCAGAAACTCTTCTTATTCGTCTTTTATTTTCGTTCGACACTCTTCCTCTGCGCTGTCCTTTTTGCTATCTCAAAACGTTATTATAAGACAAAAGATTGATCGGGTCCTAGTGTCAAACAATAATAAGCCCTGCTTCTGAGATACATAGGAAGCTATAAAATAGTGTGAACCATATATGATACAGAAGGAACGATTGTCTTTAAAGGCAAAACCTCCATGTTTTTATCTTTTATCAAGCTAATCTATTTTACGAATGATGCGCTGTGACAAGTTATCAGCAAATGACGCATAATAACGGTACGAAGGTATTATTGTCTTTCGGAACCAGTGAATTAATGAAAAACAGGATGTTTGCTCGAACGAAGTTGATAAGTTATAAGAGTATGCCGGATATATAATATATTCGAATTGTATCCGGTACATTGTTAACTGCGCTATTTAGATGCTTGTGCGCTATTCTGTCCATACCGACGCTGCTTTAACGTCAAAGATCAAGGCTTGCTATGTATAATACAGATGATGATCTTTTATAAAGTTAACTTATTTTAATGAAAATTACAAGATTTGCTTCTTTTGGGTTGTAGATAAATTAAAAGTCTTCCATGTGGATTCAGTAATGGAGTAGAATGAGATAATGATACAACAATTATGATTCCTTTCAGGTCTTGAACATTATAATCTTAGTGCTCTACCGCACCGGTTACAATGGAGAGTTCCTGGGGGTCGGAGGAACTTGGAACCTGAACGAGGAGAAGAATCCTGACGCGGAGATCGTTGCCTCAGGAGTAATCGTGGGCTACCTCATTTATACGCTAGTGCAGATCGTCACATTCTTGTTTGGCACCACGGAGCACAAACGGTAACACATATTTTAGGAGATATTTTTTTGACCCGTCAGACCTCGTAGTTCTTCAATCGATAAATAAAAGACTTAAGCTTTTGTATAAAATAAACCTAAAAAAAACAAAAGCAATCCGTCCGACGGGGGACACATTAAAGGAAAACAAAATTGTTATTTTTATTTAATTCCGAGCATTTTCATATTTATCTACCTTTTAAACCTTTTCTGGACTTCCACAAGTAAATCAAGACCAAAATTAGCCAAATCTGTCCAGCCGTTCTCGAGTTTTAGCAAGATTAACGAATAGAAATTCATTTTTATACACATAGATAGATACAAGATAGATTATTGCTCTTTTCATCCAAGTGTTTCGTGTCTTAATTTGAACAAGTGTTTGCAACTTCGCATTGCCATTGAAGTAAATTCCGTTTTAGAGATTACAGTTAACATTTATCATATGAATATTTATTATTACAAGTGGTCCCTCAGTAGTCGAAATAGTCGACTATAATTAATTGAAATTCTAAGTTTGAACATTATTATGGTTCTATTGTCAAAGGCTATTTATTAAACTTCTGTAATCACAGATTTCGTCAAGACTACACTATAGACAAACAATATTAATCTATAATTAATTTGACCACAGACTTTAACGATAAACAAAAGAGTGTGTGCGTGTCAAATATATGGTAGCATGTGTAACGTTTTTTTATTGATTTAATGTATTTTTTATGGATAATAAAAAAAAAAAATTAGCATTCTGCACTTTTTCTCTATATTGTCTATAAGTGTGGGAAATTTCATTCTCTTCCGTTAGCGCAATTTTCGTAAAAAGGGGTACAAAGTTTTATTGCTTCACGTATTCATATATAGAATAAGGATTTGTCTCTAATGAATGCCTTTGTGATTCCCCAGCGCTTTGTCTGAGATCGTGATGAACTTCGTCGGAGTGTTCCTATGGATTGCGGTGGGCGCTGTGGCATTACACTACTGGGGAGGATACCAGGGCGAGCACCAGTTCCAGTTTGTCTTCGCTGAGAAACAGGTTTGTGTTTAATTTTTTTTTGTTGCTTAGTTGGGTGGACGAGCTCACAGCCCATCTGGTGTTAGGTGGTTACTGGAACCTATAGAGATCTACAACGTAAATGTCGCCACCTACCTTGAGATGTAAGTTCTAAGGCCTCAGTATTGTTACAACGGCTGCCCCACCCTTAAATCGAAACGCATTACTGCTTCACGGCAGAAATAATTGTCGCGAGCACAAGGTTGGAAGTCCGGAACTTCTCCGCGGGTCGTGATTTCGGTTCGGTAATAGACTCAGCTAAGCTCTGCTCCTGCTAAGGCTAGTGCTAGCAAAGTCTCTCAGGCTGAGCCCCGTGAGCTCGACTATACACCCCATAAAATAAGAATAGTCCCTCGAGGCTAATTGCGTAGATAAAAAGTCTCAAAGTGGGATCGCACTGCATCATCTTTATTTAGAAATTATACGGGCCCAATATTTAATTTAGTCATGTGTTAATTTCAAAATAAAGTTTTTTTATCCGTTTACTTGGAACCAGTGTGTTAGTTAATACATATCATAATAGTACTTAAGGTTTTTATGTTGCTAGTGAGTTTATAAATTCGAAAATGGAATTACGAATACTTTAATATGAGTTAGTATGATATGATACTAGAGGGGAGTGAGGTCGACCGATGAAAACATGGATGGAGTGTGTGAATGACGATATATGAGAGAGAGAGAGAAGTGAGTGTTGAGATGTCGGCTGATATAAGAGAATGGAATAGAAAAATTCGCTGTGTCGACCCCACCTAGTGAGATAAGGTGGAGAAAAAGAAGAGAATACTTTAATATGAATCGATGATGTATGAATGTAGGGTAACCATTAAATTCTAAAATAAAGTGAATCGATTTGAACTTCATTTGTTTTTGGTGACACAGTTTACACCTCGCTGCAAGTAGCTCGTTCAATGACAAAGTTAAAACCAGATAGTAGTGAGTTTGAGGTCTCTATAGAATTACTGCTTCAGTTGTTTAAGCTGATTGTAATGTACAAGTAATTTTATGATAGAAATAGTTTTGATGTTACTCGCGAGTAAACTACATAATATATTTGCAGTATCTTTATTTGTTAAACTAACTTTGCGGTTTCTTTATTTATTCTTGTTTCGTTTACAGGTTGGCCTGGCCGTTGGAGCTCTATGCGTCATAAATGGAGCCATATATTTATTGGACACGGCACTTTCTGTCATACATTTCACAAAGGAAATGTAATTTTATTATTATTTTTTAATAAATAATATAGCGAAAATGCCATTATTTTCTTAAGTTACGATTAATGTTTCTTTATCGACTAAAATAGTTTTAACGAACGAATTAAGTAGAATTTAATGACGACAAAGGACGTAGAAGCTGTTAGAAGAAGTTCCCAAGATTTTTATTCGGATAAATGTACGATATCGCTCGTAGATTAGCTTTGGCTCTAGGAGTTTCGAATAGGGATAAAAATCGGGAATATTGTCTGTACGTCATCACATCCTCAGGACTTCGAGCGAAACCACTGTAATGACATCCATGAAAAGAATGTATGTATAATATGTTAATTAATTTACAAAACGTTTTGTATACTTTACGATTATCGACTTTTCCTGATCACGCAGAAGATTACCTGGACGTTAAAAAATCTAATTGTCGGTAATTGTAAAATGCGGGTAATAAACGCAAGATTGAAATTTTAAAGTATTTTGAAAATATACCTTCTTTTTACCGTTTACTTTTTTCGAAAATGATTTATTATTATATTATAAAACATTATAGATTACGTGTAAGTAAATAAGAAAGTTGATCTATCGATCATTTCCGTTTGCCATTATTATTCTTACCATAGACAAAGCATCATTTTTTTACGCTCTCATGAAAAACATTGACTTTTTTCTGTATCTTCCCACCTTTTGTACTGTATTCACTGAGTTTGTTTATGTTTTTAATGAAACCAGTTTTTTTTTTGTAATTTAATCTTTTATTTAATAATAAATGTTGTAATAAGAATTGTTTTTTTTTTGTAAATACATACATATATCCTCTTTTCGCTAGAGTAGTTTTGTTTGAACTGTTTTTGGTTTGCTAGAAGGCAACTGCAATCTACCTTTTTACTCTATGAATGTGTATTTTGTTATTTAAATGATAATATAATATATATAGAAAATAAATTAGTTTTTTCTTCTTCTTAAAGTTAAATGCAAATAAGAAAGAAATTTGTTCAGAAGCATAATGCTAAGCTAATGTTTGCAATGCCAGGAATTTAATCCATTACGTCGATGACTACTTTTTGCATGAGAACAATGGAATTCAGTTGGAATTTCGTCATATTGTGTCAATATAATCGTTTAAGATGTCAACAATAATGCCGTAAAAAGACGTAAATTCTTTGCTGGTTTTGTATAAAATCCTATTTTTGCCAAACTTTGCTACTCGTGAATTATGAGTCTATAGTAGCTTTTTTGGGTTACAAAGCAAAAAGAAAATTAGGACACGCGATTAATAACAGTGTCAAACCATATTGACCTTAAGACAGGTCGGGGGTTAAGTGATGTGTGCCGTGCTCCCGGAGACTGGCTCACTACCGTAGTATCAGTTGTAGATGCACCGTTTCCTTGTCAAATAGTGTTGTTCTTTTACTATTTAACCATAAAAAAAAAAACTGGCTACTATATTGCCTATTGAAGAAACTTAATAACCGATTTCAATTAGATGTCATAACAAAGAAAAAAAATTGATTTTTTTAAATTTGACATTCGAATTTTTTTTTAAATTCGAATTTGACCTTAAAACGTCAAACTGGGTGTTCACGCAGATAACTGTACGGAAACTAAGAAGACACAAAACGTGGAGCTTCTATACGAGAATCTTGTGACCATATCGCCTAGTCTGAAGGAATTTCTCAGCGAGGTGGACTTCGAAGCTGACAAGATTGCTCCATTAACGGATAACGTGAGTAACTAATTACATATAATCGTTATCACTTGTAACTGATCATGCGAGGGCCCGAAGAATGGAATCTAAAGTGGTCGGAGGAAATGAAATTAAGACAATATAAACATAAGACGTTTAAGAATTTCGAGAATATGTGGAGTTAATTATTAGTAGATGAGTTATATAGGTTAATTAATTTATGAGTTTATTTTATCGTTATTAATGAGTTATTCTTTAATATTTAAGAAGAAACATTTTAAATTCTTAAAAAAACAACAAGATTTTTCGGTTCAGAATTAGCCTAGTTTTTCGGCAAAAAATATAAAAATCATGCTAAACATGAGAATGTTTTTACCCGAAATCATTGAAATGAAAATTATTATTTTTTCTATTTCTTTTAATAAATATTTACTCATGTTATTATGCTCTTTTAAAATTGAATTTATGATAATACAATAAACGAAAGACGGAATTGTTAAGAAAGTGTTCATTTCAAAGTGAGGCATAATTATTATTTTTTCTATAGCCACCAGAAAATTATAATTTGCGTAATTACTAATTACTGTTGGTAGGACCTCTTGTGAGTCTGCACGGGTAGGTACCACCGCCCCGCCAATTTCTGCCATGAAGCAGTAATGCCTTTCGGTTTGAAAGGTGGGGCAGCAGTTGTAACCGCACTGAGACCTTAGAACTTATGTCTCAAGGTGGGTGGCGCAATTACATTGTAGATGTCTATATGCTCCAGTTACCACTTAACATCAGGTGGGCTGTGAGCTCGTTCACCCAACTAAGCAATAAAAAAAGACAGTTAAAAAACTGTGGTGTGACATAAGCCATAAAAACCGACCGTGATAGCTCTGAGATGTCGACCCGCTTTTTGTTATTAGATTAAAGCCTTTAATCTATGGGATAACCGTACTATAATGTGTGTGACGTTTGCATATGTAGGGTTGCCACCTAACCGGATGTGGCCTGTTTTTTACTAGATTACGGGAGCTTATGATATACTTTTAACAAGTTACGACAACATACGAACAAGCCACACACAAAGTTTTGAACTTTTCAATTTCCATATATTGATTCACTGATTGTAATTTGACGGTAATTTGAAAATTTTTGGTTTACATTTTCAATAGTTATGTTCAATGTATATTTTAATAATCATTGTTATTATTGTTATACAAACCATCTCATTACCTGTTTCTCCCTGTTTGTTATTGAGCGATATCACTTGAGTGGTATTATATATTGGGTAGTTTCTAAGAAAGAAATAGGCATGCTATTAAATCAAAATATTTAGAAGACAAAATATCAGGTATATTTTTTTTATATTTCCTGGTAACACTGTCTGTAGCAGTACCAATTAAATGAGTACTCATTAACATTGAAAACGACCTCTCTATTACAATTATGTTACACGATGGTAATGAACATGTCTCAAAATACACTTGAGGGCGTTGAGATTAAATTGCCTTTTTCATCTAAATCGGAATCATTATCCTTTTCAAAGCATTTAGTACTACATGTCCTGTAGAGTGATCTCTATTCGAATGTATTAAGATTAGTTATTCAGGATAAATAAAACACATTGCATTTTCCCGGAATAAAGATATGTTCGTATCACTCTCTGGTCCGTAAAATACGAGTCGATTTGTAAATCATTGGTACGTATAATGACGAATCAATGAACTGAAACTAAACTTTAGTGTTTTCATAAAAACACATACACACAAATTCAGATATACCTGGCATTATCTTGATTATCATTTACATTATTTAGGTTATAGACTATATTTGTGCCACGTTTTATCTAAATACGTACAGCCATTTTAGCGTGATTGAGTAATTTACAAACATGTTTACTAACGACCTTTTCAAGATACATACGAGTTTGCAACCACAAAAATAATATACCGCTGGTCTACTGGGCAATTTCAAACTCTAGATGGAAGACAAGGCAAAGGGAAGATGTCGTATACCGCTAATAAAATTAAAATATATTGAATTCGTTTATCTTTTGTCTAATTTTACTCTTGTCTTTGAAAGGGTTTGTTCGTTCGTTCGTTTTGCTTAAAAAATATATATTAGACGTTTATACAGCGGGTGTATTACGAGTATATTATCCCGTTTAACAAGTACAAAGAACTGGGGCAATGTGTTACTATGTATAACTTAAATGTAGGTCAGACTAACAACCTTTGTGAATTCACCCCGCGAACGGCGAAGGCGCCGCCGGTCGTAAGAAGTTTGGCGCCAAAACAGGCGACAGCATGGCGGCTTTGCAACCGAGATTGGCAGTATTGTGTACTCATAATACTTATATTAAAATTAATTGAATTTAAAATACAATAGTGATATTAATGTATGTTTCTTTTTACGTCGTAAATAATTTACTTTGCGCATCGTTATTGAAAATTGTAGTTGTTTCAGGTTTTCATGTCGATCGAGGAAAGCAGATTTGTCGTAACTTGAAACACCCAACTTTACACTAGAGCCTTATTTAAATAATATATAATAATTTGGTATAAAATGATTTAGCCCAAAATGCAAGCTACGACAATTTCCGCGATCTCCTGTCGATATTTTGGTTTTTCGCCCCGGATTTTCCCGCCATTTTATAGAATTTTATATACCATCATCATTTCACCATTTGCTTAGTGTCAAATAAAAACCTATTAACAAACTGTTCAGAATGCTTTTAGCACAAAGCATGGGTTCAACCTCCCGTTGAATACTGCTTGCTCTATTACAAACTATTTATTATATTTCACTGTCCGTTTGCCTAATATGAAAATGAAAAAAAAAACAGTTATATTAACAATATCAGCGTAAGTATGTGTTTATTGTATTTTCTTAAATATAAGTACCTATATTTCTTATTTCGTACTCCCTTCTTTATTTATAGTTTTTGTCTACAATTCTGAGTGTACTAAGCATAATACTAGCACCTTATTTTAGATGTTCCTTCCTCTAGTTTGCCAACGTTATTCCAGTTAACTGTGCGAAATTTTATAATTTGTAATGTCAATATTGAATTTCGCGAATATTTTTCATTAATGCCAACCTGACCGGTCACGACTCGCTTGGAACAATGGGGCATATCGACCGACGACGTACAAACATATTATGTACTCACTTTAACATCCACACTCATGTTTTATTGACGTTAAAACGCACGTATGCGACGTCAGGTTTGCCAGACGTAATTTACTTTTCGAATTAAATAACAAATTCTCTATTAATTTAATTTAAGAATTAGTTCGAATAAGCCTGTCGGATCGATAGAAAACCGGTTCGACAGATTGAACTCAGTATAAATTGAGTTTAGGTCCTGGTTTGTCTGCAGGCAACGTCTTGGCATTTCTGATGGCCATAGGCGATGGTGACACTGTGCAGATGCGTTGTATCTATGCTCGTCCGTTTCCTATGGAATTAAAAAAAAAACTCCCTTGCTGAGTTGAGAAAAACATCAATCGTGTTGCTATCGTGGAAGTTCCTCCACCGAGCGGGTGATATTGCTCATTAGACCGACGAACTTGTATATAAGCAAGCTAATCTTGAAAATGTCGTAAGCGAGATTCAGGCATCTGCCAAATACTTGTGTTGTATGATGGCTACTCGCCACACTATACGCAGTTTGTCGAATCAATAACGTTATGGATCAATAACGTTACAATACATAAGTCGGAAAGTCGTCGTCGCGATCTAAAGGATGAGACGCCAGATTTTAACTATTTATATCGGGCGATGTGGTTATGCTTGCGTTAAATACACAGTCAGGTACCAGTTTTTCTAAGCAGATCTAACACGCATTTACCAACGCCTTTTTTCTTAATTTCCTTCATAGATTATTATTCATAGGGCTCACCTATCGGTTAGTGGTCATTGTAGCTCATGGATGTCAGTTATGCCAAAATCCGAGCTATGCCGTTGCCTACCGCAGAACGTCTTTCACGATGAGTAAAAGTATCGTGTAATAAAAATGAAGCTACAAATTTATGTAGTACAATTATCAGAGTAGTAGGGTTTAATCTAAAACAGAGAAATATTTTAAACAAAATTCCGTGTTCACGCATCGAATACGTGAAACTAATATGTCATCAGTGAAGACTCATTTATGTTGATTGAAAAACTTTTTGGATTTTGTTCATTAACACTTTATAAAAAATAATCATAAAACAGTAACTTATGTAATGACAAGTTCTTTAGCTTTGCAACACTTAAACGAGACGCATTTTTATTTCTGATAAAAAGTTGGTAACTCCTACGCGTCAGTCCGTCATAATATAATATTATTTTGACTTATGAAATGTAAAGCGATACTGTAACTCGAGATTTCATGAAATGTATGTAAAAATGTAAACTATGACTCATTGTAGGAATAACGAACAAAAATCTAGCTTTGTCTTGATATAGATATAGATTGTTTCTTGCAAACTGCCTATACAATTATAGGAAAAGTGTAGTAGTTATTTTGAAAAAAAAAAACAAAAAAAAAACTTTATTGGGAAATTAAATTTCCTTTTTACTTTTTTTTATTTCAATTTCAACTGCTTTAAGATTTCTGGCTGTTTATAAAAGAGTTACCGCCTGTGCCCCAAACAATACGTGCACACTTTAAAATTTTGCCAATCTTGAAAGCTATTGAGCATTCGGGAAATATGTATTTAAAAAAAAAAACTGACCGCTACCTTTTTTTTTTTTTTTTTCCTACCTAAGCTGATAGCCTTGAGAGGCTATATCAGCGTAACCCTAACTTTTGTAGATGAGCTCACGGGGCTCAAACCTGATGACGTTGATAACACGAACCCTAGCAAAAGCCGGGCTTCGCAGAATCTACCACCGGATCGGAAACGCGACCCACTGAGAAGATCCGGCGAGAAACTCAGTGGGCTGTGTCTGAGAGTTAATTTACTCGTCGAGCCCTTCGTCGCAAGCGACGGGTTCGACGAGAACGGTGACCGGTGCTTGAAGTACCTAGAAGCACCGTTAGTGGATCGGGAGGATCCGAGATGACGTGTTTTGGGCGACGTCGACTGCTTTCCATTCTGTCCGCAGGATCGGGAATGTAGTTACCGGCGGCCACGATGAGAGGGTTCTCGTGTCGACTCTAAGTCCAGGTCGTCGTGGAGGTCGACGTTCCTGACGAACCACGGGGCTCCGACGGCTATCCTGCAAAAACGGGATTGAATAATTTGGAATGACTTTAAGTGAGTGCGGGCCGCGTGAGCGAACACTACACTTGCATAGGTCATGACGGGGCGTATGCAAGTTTTGTAGAGTGTCACCTTATTTCTAAGGGACATTTTACTTCGCCTACATATCATCGGGTAGAGACGTCCTAGAATGAAGGCGGCACGGTCGCGTACCGTCTTGATGTGAGGGCGGAATGTCATCCTACTGTCGAGGGTGACGCCTAAATATTTGACCTTCGGGGCCCACGGTATGGGCTGGTCGAACATCGTGATTGGGCGAATGGCGGGAGCGGAGGTGTTGACGCGCCTAGTCGGGAGGAGGATGCTCAGCGTGGTGTTCGGAGGGCGACCCCTTTTGAAGAGCACCGCTGTGCTTTTCGTGGGGTTGATGTCGATGCGCCACTTCCGGAACCACTGTCCCATGGTGGTAGCTGCGGTCTGTAGTCGTCGATGAAGCAACGCCTTCTTTCTACACGAGTAGTAGATGGCGGTGTCATCGGCGAAGAGCGCCAGATGGGTCTCCGGAGACCCGGGTATATCATTGATATACAAACTAAATAGTAACGGGGAGAGGGCGGAGCCTTGCGGGACTCCGGCTGTGACGTGACGGGGCCGGGAACGCGTTCCCTCGACTCGATATCGGAACGAACGGTTCGACAAGTAGTCTCGTATGATGAGGACCGCTACCACAAATGTATTGATAATATTGATAGCTGACTAACAAGAAAAATACAGAAAATCGATTGACAAATAGAAGACGTAAGATTTCTAAATGTACTTTTGCACGGTGCTTCGCTAGTGTTTATACAAAAAACAATTTTGTTAGTTTGTTCTGAATGAAAGATACTTTAACTATCCTTCTCTGTACACCCGAAAACGTGTATGCGAAATTCCATGATGATCTGTCGAGTTGTTAAGACGTGAAAGCGTAATAAACAAATTTTCGCATTTACAATATTATACGTAATTTCGGGAAGTCCATTCACGCTATGCCTTGTGTATTTATTTATTAACTAGCGACCCGCCCTCGCTTCGCTTCGGAAACATTAAAACACACATGAAAAAAAAACAAAAAATAAATAAATAAATAAAAAAAGTAGCCTATGTTCATCAGGGACAATGTCGGCTTCTAATGGAAAAAGAATTTTTCAAATCGGTCCAGTAGTTTCGGAGCCTATTCGAAACAAACAAACAAACAAATCTTTCCTCTTTATAATATTAGTATAGATATAGATAATCGTACGCTTTTATTAGCTTCAGACGTATGTATGTTAGTAACGGAACCTTTGAACATGATTTTGACCCCCTTCAAAACGTCGGATTAACTCGAAATTTGGTATACTTATTATTAAGGACCGATGACAATGCAATATTAAAATTTTTTTTGAAAAAATTGAAATTCAACTAAGAAATGAAAAATAAATAATATTGTAGTTTAAAAAAAATAACAAAATACGCATTTATAGAAAATTCAATAAAAAAATTGAAAATAAATTTTAATAAATTTGAATTAAAAATTGTGTAAGAAAAAAATATTTTATTGTAAAAAAAAGCGTGGGGAACATTGTGTCAGTAGTCATAAATATCTTATGAACCTTCGATCAAAAATACTATTATTGATCGAAGTTATGAACAGATAAGAGTAGAAGGGCTATTTTGATAATATTCTGAAAAACACCTCACGCTTTTTACAATTAAATCATTATTTATTTTTATAATATGTTTAATATAAAAGATAACGTCACGTGTGAATCCACTGGATGTGAGCCGTGGAAGACTAATTTTACGTGCAAGACTTTGTGGCGTTAGGAGATACTTGTGTCCTAGTAGCTATCTGTAGGCTGATTATGAAGCTACAACGCCGACAGTCTGATCGAAGTTATTCATTAATCATAGTACATTCAATGAAATCTGTAAACAAACATTTTTTTTAATGTGACTACCTATAGTTTCTGGAACAACAAAAGCACACGGCCTAATGCGCGCATGCGCGACACTTCTCAGGGCTACCGGCCAAGCGGCACTTGGAAAAAATATCAACAATGCGAGTTCTATGATGTTCAAAGGTTTATATACATTTCAGTTGAATTAGCATTATAAAAATATAATAACTTGTTACTTATATAAAGTTTTAATTATTTAAAAATCATTTGAACGGTTCAATCTCGGCGTTTGTCATTATCATTGTCATTGTTGCCTACTGACCAGGACCGTCACTGTGACCTTGAAAACGGTAGAGTATTTGAAAGAATAATGATGGTAATAATTAATCATGGTAAAAGAAGAGCGTCTTCAAAAAAAATAAAACTAAGATTGTCATCAATGTAGAAGAACATTGCAAGACAAATGCATTATTGACTGACTCCGTGGTGCAGTGGTTAGCGGCCCTGACTGGTGCGGCGAGGGTCGTGGGTTCGATTCCCACTTCCGGCAAACATTGTATGATGAACAGGTATGTTTGCTCTTTGTCTGGGTGTTTTTGTTATCAACATATGTCTAGTATATTTAAACGTATATATTTATGAATCGATCTATGGTATCCATAACACAGGGGATCCTAATTGGAACGGACGAGCATGCGTGATTTGTTTCCAATTATAGTTTTTATTATAATTCGGATGACATTTCATTTTTTTATAGAAGAGTGAATCCTAAATCACGTTCAAATGACAACAATCATCTCCGCTTCGATTGTATATTTTCTATTACTTCAAGTGGGCAACATCATTATTATTTTTTATTATTGCTGGGATGGGTGGACGAGTTCACGGCCCACCTGATCTTAAGTGGTTACCGGAGCCCATAGACATCTATCTACAATGTAAATGCCGCCACCCACCATGCGACATGCGTTGTAAGGTCTCACTTTTAACAGTACAACGGCTGCCCCGCCCTTTAAACCGAAACGCGTTACTGATTCACTTTGTTGTCTATGTACTCCGACAGCTCCTTTCCACCGGGCGGACCGTGATCTCGTCTGGAGGCTACATCATCATCGTTCTTTCCTATTACCGTCTACTTTGGTGTAGGGCTCGAATCAAATCTTTCCATTTACATCAGTCTTGGGCAGCTTGTTCTAGCTCCTCCCACGTCATGCTCAAGACCCCTAGCTGCTGCTCCACCGAGGGACGCCTAGTTGTTCTGGGACGGCCCCTCTTCCTTTTGCCAGACACTTTCCAGGTCAGTGCTCTCTTTGATAGGTGGGTATCGGGCTTCCTCAATATGTGACCAATCCAATGCCACTTCCCCGTAAGGATCTCCTTCTCCGTTGGTGTCTGCTTGGTGATCCT
This sequence comes from Bombyx mandarina, assembly GCF_030267445.1. Lineage (NCBI taxonomy): Eukaryota > Metazoa > Arthropoda > Insecta > Lepidoptera > Bombycidae > Bombyx > Bombyx mandarina. The sequence continues at coordinate 12,795,091 of NC_143223.1, read as the reverse complement.
CCACAGCTCTTTGTTAGTGATTTTCTCAGGCCAAAAGATTTTCAAAATCTTACTTAATCTGGAGGCTTACAGAAAAAAAAACCCAAAAAGGTCCGAGATATTATTTTCAGGTTTAAGAACGAAACTGAAGTCAAGGAAAATAGCATAGACAATAATTCCCATTCGACCTAATTAATTACTCATTTCCATTACAACATATAGAATCAATGGAATAATTATTACTCATTGAAAAGATTCCCGCAAATGATCAATTCTAAAGGACGAAATTACGTCACTATTTACTGTGAGTAATTAATAACAAAATAAATAACAAAAATTAACGTATGTACGTACCTACGCATTTCAATTATTCATATTACTTAACGTTTGAATTTGAATTTGAGTTTAATTGGGTTTTTATTTTTTTTATTTTTTTATTGCTTAGATGTGTGGACGAGCTCACAGCCCACCTGGTGTTAAGTGGTTACTGGAGCCCATAGACATCTACAACGTAAATGCGCCACACACCTTGAGATATAGTCCTAAGGTCTCAGTATAGTCACAACGGCTGCCCCACCCTTCAAACCGAAACGCATTACTGCTTCACGGCAGAAATAGGCGGGGCGGTGGTACCTACCCGTGCGGACTCACAAGAGGTCCTACCACCAGTAATTACGCAAATTATAATTTTGCGGGTTTGATTTTTATTGCACGATGTTATTCCTTCACCGTGGAAGTCAATCGTGAGCATTTGTTGAGTACGTATTTCATTAGAAAAATTGGTACCCGCCAGCGAGATTCGAACACCAGTGCATCGCTCGATACGAATGCACCGGACGTCTTATCCTTTAGGCCACGACGACTTCAAAAAGGATAAATCTAACATTATAGTCTCAGGATGTTCTTTTCTTCAATAGAACAGATCCATTCTTATTTAAAATTCTAATCACTGTATAAAGTCTAAAATCAGTTTCAAAATGTGATATATCTATTAATTACAATATCTACAATTTCCAATTAATTAAAAAAGAAACTTTTTTTTTTCATCTCTCGTCCAACGTCCAAGTGTTGATAGATTTGAACATTGGATTATGATCAGAATTAGGATGAGTGGGGCGGATTATGGGGTCGAAATAGTAACTCAAGTTGGTTCGGCTTTCACCGTCGTAATAATCTTTGTTTCTTTGTTCGCCCTATACCTAATTAATATTATTATTATTTTGTCGTTTTTTTTCCTACCTATGGTGATAGCCTTGAGAGGCTATTTCAGCTTCTCCTTGACGTGTAGGTGAGTCAAGAAGAAGCTAATCAAGCTAACACTAGCCCTAGCAAGAGCAGTGCTTCGCAGAACCAGCAGTTCCTAAAACGCATATCTCGAGGTGGATGGCGGCATTTATGGTGTTGATGTCTATGAATTCCGGTAACCTCTTCATACCAGATGGGCCGTAAGCTAGTTCAGCCATCGAAGCATTAAAAAGCAAAAATACAAAAGCAAAAAAAAATTACATAAATTTTCCATTATCGATTTTTTTTATCAATTATCAAAACGAATTTTAAATCGATTATCAACATAGATGAGTCGTTTTTCACCTGTCAGTACAATATTTACCGAGCGTAAGTATGCAATGCATGTGCGTGAACGCAGCTATGAGCGTTCTGGACCGGAAAACTCTAGAAAGTGGCTTTTCAATTTTCGAACGGCATCGCATTATGCGCGAGCTCAGACATGCGCTCAATAACGTACTTCAATATTTTCCGTTCTATATTCAAATTTAAAATAAGCAGGTGTAAGTAATGTTTATAGATCATTTTGATCATTTTTATAGGTCATGTAGTCTATTTTATTACTATCTCACTTTGAATACTGATAAAATTATACTTGCCTCTTGAAGAATTTTTAATGATAGCTGTGTTTTGGTGTGCAATAAAAAATCTCTCTCTGTCTCTGTCTTTCTCTTTCAAGTAATCAATTTATAAACTATAGAACGCAAAGCAAATATGTTATAGTATATAGAAAGAGACAGAGTACCCGTTAGTTAGTAGTACAGTATGTCGTCAGTTGATTTCATGGATCACCTGGCTTTAAGTATTTACAGGAACCCATAAACATTATAAAGGGGATTGCCCACTCTCCATAGTGTGCTAGGCCCAAGGTGGACATTAAATATTACTATAAAAATTGACTGATTCAAATTCTTAAATGTATTAGATATCTAAAAAATATATTGAAATTGACGCCACTATTATAAAAAAAATAATAAAAATAAAAAACTCGTTTTGAGGTTAATTTTCTATATAAATACCTCAAGAACTTTTCTTTTTTTAATGTTTAAGATGTTCCTAATGTATTTTTATCCAATTGTAGTTATTAGGGTATAAAAAACACACATACTTCTTTAAATATCTATATTATTCTATATTTTCTTCATCTTCATACACAATTAGTAAATCATCTAAAAATAGCACAGGAGAGCATATACACGGTTTTAAATCTCAATCAGGTTAAAACCACAATTCACACAATGGTTTTCAGCCGTAGTATGAAACGTTATTGATAAAAGCAAAATAAATCGAAGAAAAATCAGAACACATCCATTTTGAACGCAAGCACAAGCAGCTAGCGAAGTGTCAGTCAGTCAGATTAAAATCAGTGTTGTCAGTATAAAGAAAAATAATTACATGAAATTCATATATCGATCATTTTTTTAAATAACCGATATTGGATTTATTTCTTAATCTTTTTTTTACGAGTACACATTATATTTTATTTTTTATGTTTTTGTTTTAGTTGTACATATTTAAATAACAATACAAGTTAAGTTTTTTTTTATTGCTTAGATGGGTGGACGATCTCACAGCCACCCTGGTGTTAAGTGGTTACTGGAGCCCACAAACATCCACAACGTAAATGCGCCACCCACCTTGAGATATAAGTTCTAAGGTCTCAAGTATAGTAACAAGTTAAAGTCCTATGGGTATGTCTTTGATGTTATTTTATGTGCTTAAAATCGATTAAAATCGATTGATTAATGATAATATTTAAAATGATTTATTTATATGTTTTTTTATATACTTAAAATGTTTACTTAATACGTAAAAGGTTTTGAAGTTGGCAATATTTTTCCCGCAAAAATAAAATTCTTGTTTTTTTCAATAGAGTTACTTTTTTTAAACTACTTATTGTAAACTGTAGTGGCGCTTATTTGGAAGAAAGTAAATGCATATTTATTTATGACAAAATTAATGCACTAAGTATTTTTTCTCTAATCTATTGTCCGCTTTGGGCCTGAAATGGGCCGTCCCCTTTATCCACCATGTACAAACCAAGTAACGAATTCTCCTAAAACTCCTTACAAGAACTAATCATTAAGTAATTTTAAAATCCGGCTATAACATTTCATAGTTACACAATGATGAAATTAAAGATTAATAATTCCCGCTGATAGCCAATTACAGTCAAAATAAATCAGTGGATAGAACTAAAAGGGAATACAGATGTAATAATGTGGTTCTATATTTGATCGCAGGGAACGCGCTTGTGATCCGAGCGTTTCAATCAAACGCTATTTTTGTATAATTATAAAATAGAAAATCGATTTTAACAAAATAAAATGAGACCATCATCAATGTAGATAGTCAAAGTCGATTAAATACGCATTAGTAAGGATAACTCAAAAAATACTGACTCGTTTCTTTTAAATGGGACTCACATTAGGAACACCAACTTTCAAATAAATATTATAAGAAACGTCGAAATCGATTCATTTAGAAAAAAGAAAAGAACGCAAAAAAAGTCGAACTGAGTGAGAATCATCTCTATTTTTTTTAAGTCAGTTAAAAATTTAGTAAAAATAATTTGTTTCTTTTTTGCCCATCCCTCACGAATAAGTAGACTACTTTGTGATTAATAATATTTTACGTTGTTAGTTGGGAATTATTTTTCGTTGGACTGGCCACGGACTTTTGTGGTCAGCGTGAAACAATGGATACTGACGCGACGATGTGACGCTATAGTTAAGTACTATCGTTTTGTTTTCGAAGAGACATAGGCGAGTGTAGCGCATCGGTGTACTAGTCTCTACGTGGACCGCGTTGAAAGCGCTTGCCTCCAAAACGAGCTTCGGGAATACTATATTTAAAAAATAAATAAAAAAAAAGTAAAGTGCCAGTGAAATATTTTTAATCTGTGCCAGCGTCGACGGAGTTTCTTTGAATAACTTTGGTAATTATTTAAATACGTTTTGTTTATATTTGTAATATATTAATTTTTTTTAATCAAAAAATTCTTTTATTATTTTAATTTAGATATTATTGTGATTGGTTTATTATTTTATTTTGTCAAGTATTTGTCTTGATTGCCAAGGCTAAAAACTCTGTAAATAAAAAAAAGGATTTAGCATTATCTCACAACTCTTTGGATAGGAGCGTGTTAAGTATCAACCTCGTGTTACTAATTACTACATTTTCCGTCACTGTAATTATGTACTCGTTAACTGTTCTATTTGTATTTAATGTGTCTTTTTTATCTAAAAAATACATTCCTTTACCGTTAATTATTCTGATCGATCCATGTAAGTTTGCCATAACGCTTTTCTTAATTTGAATTTGTTTTTTCTTGATTGAAGTGCTTAGATTATGTATGTTAGGTCCTCCCCCTAAATTTTTTGGACTTTATTTCTTCTAATAAGTTAATCTAAAATTTATATATTCGAGCATATTAATTTGTAATCAATTAAAGGAAAATATAGCACCATTTCAAGCGATTGTAAAATTTGTTTAAAATATCATACTTTAAAATCTATCGTTTTTAAGTTAAAGTATTCTCCATTCAAACAGCCAATATAATATATAATTTTACAAAAAGAAATACTTCTCTCTCTTCTATCTTATTCTTGGAAGTCGTTATAATTAATTAAAACTATGTGCATTAATTTACAAAAATAAAATGTGTAATGTCATAAGTTACAAATTTTTTTGATGTTTCATACAAATTTTTTTCAATTGTCTATAATGCCACGTTAATGTTTTAGAATATATATTAATAAACATCTAACTATTTAAAAAAAAAAGAAAATTTCAAATATGCGCATATTTTCTTTGCACTGAAACAATGTATCGAAAAAAAGTGATTGGAAAGTGCAATAATCACGCAAATCGTTCCGATCTAATGATTGGAATTTGCTTTACATATGATTTATGTATCGTCGCTGCCCGCGATACTTTCCTAATGATAACTAACCTTTTTTTTATATTGTTTAGTGTGTGTATTAATTTTTTAATGGGTAGTTTAGGCAAACGGAAATGAAACACTTGTGCCAATGAACTGTTTTTAACAATACGAAATACTAAGATGTTTCTTGTGCAGACGTATTCTGACTGACTGAGTTGAGGGCGTACCAACCTTGCGAGAACATTCTGCCTCGACCTAGCGAACCCTTAGGGTACTAGTGGATAGGGAGACAAAAAAAGAACATTTTTCAGAGTAGACTATCTGAAGTAGCCTGTCGTCAATTAAACCCCTCATTACTTATTGCATAGATTTAGTATGCGTAAATCAAAATACTATGCAAATGGTGGATGAAAAAAAACCGTCGTATTAACAGTACTCAGTGGATAAGCTGTGCACTTGTCATTTTTTAAGTTCATAAGCGACCTAATTACCTATCTCTGCCATTATGCCATATTATGCCATAAGACCATTTACATTCTTTGATAAACAAAAATATGGTCACGACGACAAGAATAAAGCTAATTATAACATTTATTTGTATACATGTATACTAGATATTTCGATCGGATTACGTTACGCATATAAATGATCTTAAAATGGAAATTGCTCATTCTGTTATGTACAATATAATAATCATGGTATAATTTGAATATTATGCAATTCAGTCAAGGCTTTCTTAAATAGTTGAAAATAAAAAGTGCTGTATTATGATTTGACTAGTATGTTACTAATGACCGCATGACACCGCATGTATTAAAAAAAACGCGAAAAGAAAGTTTAGTACATAGCATTTAGCAGCTGGTAGAGATTGATGTTCGTTAGTATGTAAAAGAAAAAAAATATGATCTTAGTCGAAATTTTAATGGTTGCATGTCTAAATACATCAAAGAAAAAAGTTTGAAGGAGTAGCTACCGAAAAAGTATAATCACGGGCCATGTCTTTTTAAGCCGACCAAAAAAACAGGAAGAGGTTCTCAATTGTTCGATTGTATTTTATTTATATGTGTTGTAATAGAACTTTTTTCTAGGTGAACCGATTTTGATGATTTTATTTTGTTTTATTTGAAAGTCGGTGTTTATCATGTGTCCCATTTAAATTTTATCAAGATTTGACCAGTTCTTTTTGTGTCATCCATGGTAATGCATATTATATATTGCATACAGAGTACATACATCGCTAATATCCTTATTTTTAATATTTTCAACCCGATTTCCTTATTTTTTTGTTAAAGTTTTGTATTACGTATATTACTAATACTTTGTTTGACAATGATTGCTTTAATGAATGTAAGCCCTTTCGTTAATAGATTATTCACCGAGTTATTTGTTAAATCAATTATTAACTTTAGAATTACGTGTAACTTATACGAGTCAGGCCCTTATTCTTAAGTCTATGAACATGTAGGCATCGAATATTAGGAATAGGAATAATAATAGGAATAGGCATATATTCACGAATGTTGAGGATGACGTAAAAGCAAACTTGGTTTATATATTAAAGTCATTTAGGTGGTTTTTCGGATAGCCATATCAATATTCCGTTGAAATGCTGGAGATGTTATAATTTAATTATTAAGTGTTCCTATGGCGGTCCCATAGACACAGCCGACTGAGTTTCTCGCCGGATCTTCTCAGTGGGCCGCGATTCCGATCCGGTAATAGATCCTGCGAAGCACTGCTCTTGCTAGGGCTATTGTTAGCAAATTCTCTCAGGTTCAGTCAGTGAGCTCACCTACCCGTCCGCGAGAATTTGGAATAGTCCCTAGGGTTACCAGTGAATAAATAGGAAAACAAAAACCAAAATATATTAAAATTTCTTAGTGGATTCAATGCGTAGGTTAAGTTGTGTTTTCTTCTCAATTCTCCTGTTTCTAAGTAAAGCCATTTGTTGTTATCCAGGTTCCGGAGTACGGCGGCGGAGCTCGTGTAGTGTGGGCCATGACAGCCGGAGACAGGGAGGTGGAGGCCCAGGCGAAGAAGGGCGAGGATGGAGGCGCAAGCGACCGTGACAGCCGCGCCGCTACCGCACTCAAGCAGTACTGGTGCATGGGACTCAGGATTATTGAACTGGTAAGTGGAATCTATATTTTTTTATTGCTTAGATGGGTGGACGAGCTCACAGCCTACCTGGTGTTAAGTGGTTACTGGAGCCCATAGACATCTACAACGTAAATGCGCCACCCACCTTGAGATATAAGTTCTAAGGTGTCAAGTATAGTTACAACGGCTGCCACACCCTTCAAACTGAAACGCATTACTGCTTCACGGCAGAGATAGGCAGGGCGGTGGTACCTACCCGTGCAGACTCACAAGAGGTCCTACCACCAGTAATTACGCAAATTATAATTTTGCGGGTTCGATTTTTATTACACGATGTTATTCCTTCACCGTGGAAGTCAATCGTGAACATTTGTTAAGTACGTATTTCATTAGAAAAATTGGTACCCGCCTACGGGATTCGAACACGGTTGCTAGATGCGAATGCACCGGACGTCTTACGAATCAATTTAAGGCGCATTTTACAAACTAAATGTGCGTCGTCACAATTATCTGTTCGACTATGAACGAATCGGCTGAGTTCCGTCTGGTATTGTGGTCAGTGGAGCTCATAAAAATCGCGACGTGAATGTCGCCTCATATCTTGAGGGTTGAGGTCTAGAGAGATTATACAAATAATTTTTTTTTTACGGGGTTATTCCTTAATCGTGGAATTCATTCGTGAACAATTAAGTACGTTTTTTTTTTTTTTAAGTTGGTAACTACTTTGAACATTGGCACTGTTGCTTCGCTGGATACACCAGCCGTCTTAACATTAAAGAAGCGACGACTTCTTACTTCTAAAAATATTTCCTTGTTATCCTTCTGTAGGAAATTATACTGATGACATATTATTATATTAAAGCCACTGATAATATTGGCTACCAATTTCTAGAACGATACAAGTATCCGCAGAACTAGAAGGAGCGTGGTTGTTATTTCAATGTAATAAGAACTAGGAATTTATCTCAAATTGGGCCACTCAGGTTGCGGCGGTCCGTGTTCTCCCGCATTTTATTAGAGTATAACCCGACACACCATACTAACCTTACTAATAAAATTTTCAAATAAAACCTTCTGCAATCATTTAATCGATAATCGTTAAATAAATCAGAAGTCTATTTATTAATTCGCAGGGTTGAATTTATGAGAACCGAACGTATTGCGACGGCACAAGGTTTTAATTGAGATAATTGTGTTGTGTCCTTGGAACTAAAGCCTTCCTTATTCACAGGCTTAATTATCGAACGCCTTATTGTGATGATGATCACGTTTGACTCACTGCTATGATGGTTCGAGATTGTGAGAAGAACCTTCAGAGTTTATATGTGTTGTGTGCGTATAAAAATAATGAATTGCTACTTTGTTGTTGACAAATTGTCTTAAATATTACGAAATCTGATGCTATTCGTTTAGGTTAGATATATGGGTCTTGCCTTTAAAGTACAGTGAGGAAGTTATATTGTGACTTGTTTTTTTTTAATATCTTACCTAATTGTTGCTTGTTTTGTTTATTTACTTATTTTGGCTCTCCGTTTCTAAGTCGTAAGATTATTAACATTTTTTACGCAGGTAATATTGATGATCACCGTGTTATATCCAATACACAAATCCAATACAAGTTGTCATTGAAACATTGTGATATTAAAGTTTTATTAAAAAACAATTCGATAGACGGAATCTTAAAAATATTTCGAATATAAAAACAATAGTATTTTGTGTGATTTTTCATTTTCATTTTATTATTTCTTAACTTTCGAGTACAATTTTCGTAGTCGCTGACGGGTTAAACTCGAGGCTAAACCGTAAAATTACTTTTCATCTATATCTATACTAATATTATAAAGAGGAAAGATTTGTTTGTTTGTTTGTTTCGAATAGGCTCCGAAACTACTGGACCGATTTGAAAAATTCTTTTTCCATTAGAAGCCGACATTGTCCCTGATGAACATAGGCTACTTTTTTTTATTTTTTTTTTAATTTTTTTTTTTGGTTTCATGTCTGTTTTAATGTTTCCGAAGCAAAGCGAGGGCGGGTCGCTAGTTATTCATAAAATAGTAAATAAGCACGTATGAAAGTTTTTTATTTATTTATTTATTAACCTTGAAAACATTTACACATAACAGTTTGCTAAAAACTCTCCACACTAGGTGTTAGGCACTGCCTGTCTCGTGGAGAGTTTTTTACAGGAGTATCTTAAAACTAGTAATAACGACTTGACTTAACGACTTGCACTAAACTCAATGATATGCAATAATTTATAGAAAAGCATCCAATTTTCTAATCAAATGTCTATCATCGTTGGAAAGATTATAAATTATCAACAATATAAACATGTTATTAAACCAACCACGGATTGACGGCATTGAATCGTTTTGCCGCAAAAGTCGATGTGAAAGTTTATAAAAAAAACCACGCAAAGTCGCTGAGCAATTGGAAAACTATTTACCGCATACTCACTATACCTAATAACTGCTCATAAAAGGAGAAAAGACTTATGGGTCACCCACCCGCACTTTCACTTATCTTTACAGTTTTTTTCCAATTACGTGACGTATTTTTATTTTATTTTATGTCGAATTGATATCTCCGTTTAAAATTTGCTGGCGTATTGTTCGTCCATCACGTTTCGTTTGAACAGTCGTTGATAGAAAAATTTTGATTGCTTCTTTTTTTTGTTTTTTGTTCTTAATCAATTCGTTCGTTGATTAAGATCTAAATATCGTACTTACGTACTTGGACAGGTAAATTTATATGAACTGATGAGATCTTGACTAGTGATTTAAATTAATTGTATACTTACTATAGTTTGATTAAATTCTCGGATCGAAAACACCGTATGATCGTATAAAAAACATTTAACTGAATTTATATATCGGGACAATGAAAAAAATAAAGCTATGCTTTTTTCTTGTTGCTTAGACAGGTGAATAAGTTAACGATCCACCTTGTGTTAAGCGGTTACCAGAGCACATATGCATTACGACGTGAATGCAGCCAGCCATCTTGAAAGGTCTATCTGTGTCCCAATTGTATAATCATTACACAATTTTCTTTTCGGGTTTGACTTTTATTACACGATATTATTCGTTCATCGTGAAAGTCAGTCGTGAAACTGGGTAAGCTACAAAAAAATAGTGCCTTCGTGCGAGATTTGAACACTAGCCTATAGTCGCCACGATGGATACCAGTACACCAGAGATCTTAATCTTCCAGACCTAAGATGATTTCAAAATACGCGAACGGAAGAAGATAAATACACTAAAGCCTTTTTTTAAGATAGCCTATTTGGATAGGTCCTTATGGATAATTCAATTATTCGAGAGCAAAGGCGATATAAATTATACAGATGAAAATTCTGGAAGGTTCTGATATACTTTCCCACTAGAATTCGTTTTTAAGGGGCGTAAAGCTTCTTCTTTTTAGCCTAACCTTCATCATGCTGCATAGGGATTTAGCATGAGTCAACCCTCCTTGGGTTATATCTTCATTCTTCATAATATATATTTCAAGGGAAATAGATAAATACATTTTTTTAAACCAACCTTTTCTTTACTTACTTTTGTCGTTCTACATTTACATCCAACTTTGAAATCTTCACAATGAACAACGCGTTTAAATCGAGATGTTTGTTTCAGATAATCGCCATTATCGCGATCGGTCTGATAGTGAGCCCTCTGTACTCTCAGCATGTGGTCCAATCTGATCTGCGTCACATCGCGCTCATATACTCCGCTTATTCGAGTAAGTACATATTATTTGATTACTACATTCATGACATTCATGTGGACACCCCAATAACAACAGAACAGGTCGCAGATTCGTCTGATCACAACAGACGCCTGATGTACGATGATTCCGTGGCACGGCGCCATCTTGCCACCGCCGTACAAAACTGGTGGGTCGTTGTGTTACAAAAAAATAATAGATCAGAGATTTTTTTTTAATTTGTCATGCGATTTTCTACTTTAAAGTAAAGTCTCATGACTTCCTATAGTTAAAAGTATCGGCGGACGTTTCGCATTATCACCCTTGTTTGGTTCACATTAACACCATGATGTAATAGTTTGAGGTAAGTGAACGTATACAATGGCGTGACTATCGGTATCCCAAAGGAAATGATTTCAATGTTTTTCGCACCTTATGGCATGTTTAAAGGCTTATTTCAAGATATACTCAGTTGCTCCAAAATTCTCTTTTATATTACGGGATATGTGAAATTTTGTTGACAGTTTCTCCCTGGCTTATTCCTTGGGGTCACTCTTCCTTAGATTACTGTCAGAATTTTTGTGTGTTGTTCATTGCGTCATTTTTCGTGTTAATTGGGTCTAGATGGATTTGGGTTTAAATATTACTAGATATAGTCACTTGTACGCATAGCCGGCCGATTTTTTTTTAAATCGAAGCGGCCTTTCCTTAGAATATCAACTGCCAGCAATTTATTAACATTGTTTATGGCATGCGTGGATTACCACTATTTTTTGAACTTTTAGTAACCAATATTAAAAAGACTTGATTAGTTAATCTACGATAACGAACTATTGTAAAGTTTTGCTTTTTTTGCGATGTAGCTCCAATATAAGGAGACATTGTTTGGAAACTAACAAAACTGAATAATAAAATCTTTGTTGAAACCCTGACCTGATTGTGACTATAGTTTCTGTTCTAATCATTCAATTTAACGCAATTGCTCGTAAAATTTTATCTGGTGCTTCACGGCTGATCGATTCTAAATAAGCTAAGTCGTTTTATTTGAGTTAAAAAAAGGTTTTTTTTTTGTAATCGAATCTTATTTATTGAGTAACCCAAGAAATAGCAGCAATAGTTAAATTTCCATGATTCCAAGAAACAAATTGCCAATCTGTATTTGGTAAATGAAAATTCATAAAATTCATATATTTGTGTATGGGACAATTTTAGGATGAGATTTCTTTAAGTAATTAATCTAATATAGTATATGTCCAGATTTCGAGAAGAGAATTAAATACAAAATCGATATTTACCAATGGTGATTAATGAAATATTTACATTAAGATTTTGATTGAAGAACGACTGGCCTTATATCTAGAGCGAACTATACGAGTACATTCCGTTTTGAAGGGTGAATTTAAGAAAATATTTAGGTATATGTAGAAGTCAATCAAGTCACGGTTTAAAAAAATGGCTTTACATTATTGAGCATCTATTCAAAACGGGAAGATTTACACTAAAAACAGATTGAGAACTTCTGTTTCTGTCAAAACAATGTAATTAACGTCAATGTTTCTTAAAATAACGTACCTAAATATATAAAAAGTATGATTATGCAACGTTTGCATAACGATTATCGCGTAGTGTCATTGACACTAAGCCAATAATCGATTCTGCGGTTTCATTCGTTAATTTCCGGAAAATCGATTCCGTTGTACTGTGTGAAAGTAAAATCGGCACACCACTTACGGAACGGTCAGTTTTACTTGAATTATCGCATTTCCCTGTTTGTTATCGATTTTATTGTTTCGATTTGTGTTTTTATTGGTTATTGTATAATTTTTTTTTATTGCTTAGATGTGTGGACGAGCTCACAGCCCACCTGGTGTTAAATAGTTACTGGAGCTCATAGACATCTACAACGTAAATAAGCCACCCACCTTGAGACATAAGGTCTCAGGTATAGTTACAACGGCTGCCCCACCCTTCAAACCGAAACGCATTACTTCTTCACGGCAGAAATAAGCAGAGTGGTGGTACCTACCCGCGCGGACTCTCAAGAGGTCCTACCACCAGTAAAAATCCGCGGAGTGCTTTAAAAACGCATACAAAAACACACATTATGTTCTTATTTCGATTTTCACATTTCAGGAGTTCTCAATATTACGGCTCTAAATAATAATGTGTTTAATGTGAATTGACGTGAAAGTTTAAAACGATTCGTAGACAAAGAAACCTTCATCTAATATATAAAATTCTCGTGTCACAATGTTCGTTCCCATACTCCTCCGAAACCGCTTGACCGATTCTCATGAAATTTTTTATGCATATTCAGTAAGCCTGAGAATCGGCTACTATCTATTTTTCATATCCCTAAGTGATTAGGGTTGTCCACCCCTAACATTTTTTTTTTATTTGGACATATTTTTTTTTTATAATGAGCTATTATGTGGTTGAATGAGGTTTTGTTATTTTTATTATATATTCCCTCATCGTTCACAGCACTACATACCTCTTTCACTCATTTACCACATCCTTACACACTTACAATAAGTTAGTTTTTTTTTCTACACTAGAAATTCCCTAGAAATCTTATATATGGCAAAACAATGTTTGCCGAGTCAGCTAGTTTTGAGATATAATACTTCGGCCCTTGCTCTGAAATTAAGTTTGATTCTGTTTCAACTGTTCCCAAGCTATTGTTTGTCTAAAAGGAGTCGTTTCCGTGTTTGTTGTAATTGTATAGATTAGCTTAATTTGTTTAAATTATTGTCATGTCATTGGCATGGTAAGTCATGGCATGTAATTTTTTGTCTCTAATAACGAGTCCAAATGAGTTTATTACGTCGAAACATTTACTACAATGTATACTTTAGTTCATATAAATCATAATCATCTCAACACTTTGAAATTTGTTTGAAAAACTTAACAGAAATACATGGGTCGCTGTGAAAGTTTTAAATACAGTAGTCACAAAATACGTTCGGTCCCCCACTGATGGAGAACAATATAAAGTCTAGTAACACTCATAAAATACTCGATTCTATTGAAAATACATTGGTTCTGTTCCAATTGTTACGAACGTTGGTTTATTGAGGGTAATGTCGTTTTGTTAACGCGATATCGCTTAAGCAAGACCAACTTGATTGTACATGATCCATTTAAAACAACATTTCTTTTACCGGAAATAAATATTTTATCAGATTAAAATAACTATAAATATTTAACAGAGAGTTAAATTGCGTATTTTTTCCTTACTTATTCGTTGGGAGCCTAAAGGGCTTCCCAACTTCTCGTGGACTGTCAGGTAAGCTCATGGGCTCAACCTGAGAGAATTTGCTAACACTAGCTTAACAAGAGCAGTGCTTCACAAAATCTACCACCGGATCGGAGTCGCGACCCACTGAGAAGATCCGGCGAGAATCCTGAGTGGGTTGTGTCTATGCGATACACCCATGTGGACTACATTTAATATCTGTGTGCCTAGTGCGAGTTTTTTAACGTTTTCGATAGCGTAAAAGTGAACTCAAATTTGTATGGTAAACGTTTGCCTACGTTTGCCGCTAGGGGCGCTGTTCCAACTGCATACAAAATTAACTTTTCTCTATCGAGAACTTTAAAAAACTCGCACTAAGCCACTGGTACGTCGAATTAGCCGAGGTGGGATGTGAAAGATGGAATAATCCCGGCGTCGCTTCTTCACCTCAAAAGCCGATCTTTAGTTCTATTACATACATCAAGTGGCCCCAATGCATTTGCTCATAACAACCAGACGTGCCGCGAACCAATCACAACTCGAAAAGTTTGACAAACTCTGGCATGGCATGAGCCTTCGATATTTCAAATATGAACCTCTCATTGAATCAGCCTTTTTTGTTTTAGGTTTCATAATAATAACGAGCGTTTTAATAATCGCCCGCTTGTTCGGCGAGACGGTCGGCTGGAGGACTTCCATGGCGTTCTCCATACTTGGCTCCATTATGTTCACGGCAGCCGCCGCGGTTATATTCTACGGTGAGTATTAATTATCATCGAATTGCCAAGGGCGATTTCTGGCAAGAAGCAACCGACGTTCTTGAGACTTAGAACTCATGACGAGTGGCTCAAAAATCTATGGACTTCTAGTAAAGTAGAATTGCGGTTGAATTTATTGTTCCGTATATGGATATGAGGCGTGGATTCGGTATTTGCTTAAAACATCAATGGCTTTTCATCGTTGTGGTACTAGATTGATGACTTATAGCAATGAAAACAGACGCATTAAGATAATTAGGCTTATTAAGCTGGCAGCGATACCATAATACGATGTCTAAGCAATTAGGTCAGCTAAATTACTTTTCTGGAATTTTCCTTGTTGATGCTCATGTTGATTTAGCGGGAGGCATTGTAATTTAGGTATAACTAAAATTAAATACCGGTTAGTTGCAATTGAAAAATTAATAATGAATTATTTTATTGAAAATAACTGTAGTAATAATCTAAGTATTCATATTGCACACATTGTCTATGCCCACGAGATCCAAATAGGAAAGCGCCACGGTTACGCTCATTAAAAACAACACGTTTTGTCTATGGGGAACCGTGTTAGACTTCCGGTTATTTTAATTTCGCACGAACCATTACGGTACTAAATAGTTTTGTATGTTCGATGTTTAGAACTTGTATTTATAATTGAGAAAGCAATTTTTTTTAATTAAACATTGCCGTGTAATGGCTGCCTTATAACAGTACAGTTTTTGTTGGATAGAAACCGAAACTTGGCTAGGTTTTTTTATGATAGACGAGCTCAAGGGTCGACTGGTCATAAAGAGTAATCAGAACTGGATAATAACAGCGTGACGGTTTGCTTTGATAGATGGGAACAAAATCGAATTTGGGATTAATAACGGGTATCATATATTTCAAACCGGAGCACACGCTTCACGGTAGAAAAGTACCGCACAGATAAATCGTCTTTTTGCATTAAAAGTGTACAATTTCCAAAAACGCATTCACGTTACATTTTTAAGGGTTTTTTCTGTTCTTATGTGTTCGTGCGGTCGTTCACCCAATCGATTGAAACTTTATAAAAATGTTATTAGCATAATTAAAACTAATTTTACGGTTTGATATCCCGTTTTTTATTGTCATTGTCAAACAGGCAATTATTTGAAATGTCGGAATTAATGTAATGATAATTAAAAAAATGCGAGAATAGATTGTAAAAGTAGTCTTATTACTTTTTTTTATTGCATAAGTGGGTGAACGATCTCACAGCCCACCTGGTGTTAAGTGGTTACCGGAGCCCATAGAAATCTACAAAGTAAATACTGCCACCCACCTTGAGATATTAGTTCTAAGGTCTCAGTATAATGTGTTATGTCAAAACTCTGGAAAACCGGTTAAAATATGTTTTTATGAATTCTGGATTTCAACAAATGATCTGTACTATTAAGTAATATATTAATATAATAATCGTCGCAGCGAACTAGTTTCGGACGAGCGTGTTATGAGAATATTTTTTTTACAGACTGGCACAAATCTTACTACGCGAACCTACGTCCGAACAAACAGACTTACGACCTCCTAATCTCCTCTGGAGTGTTTGCTGTCATCAACGTGCTCGTTTTCATCATCCACGCTGTATTAACTTTCAGAAAGGAAGCCGACTATTGAACTGATTTCACGAACAGTTAACTAATTTTTAAGACCGAATGATTGTTAAATCTTTTGCCTATCTTATCCGTAAAATTATCTTAAAGAGATTTCCATAGTTTCATTTTCTTATATTTTAAAATAGTCGTTTGCTTTATTAATTATTGAGTAAATTATATTTTGTATACTTTAATATATTTTTCGATAGGTATATCCTTATTTTTTTATTGAACGTAGAGTTACTTTAAATAATGGCATTCAATAAAATAGTTCTTGTCTCTTGTAAAACGATTTGTGCTGCATCTCACATTCGTGGTTTTAGGATAGAGATGTTACCTTTTAAGGTAAGTATGTAATGGGTACTGCATTATTTGTATTATTTATGCATTAATGTTTTAAAATTAGAATGATTAAATTATTATTAATCTATTATCTATTAATCTATTTAATTTAGTATAGGTACGTAGATTAAATTGTTAACATACTTAAATTGAAGTTGCCCACAGATGTAGCTATTCAAATTATAACTGGGGGACATTTTTTGGGTGACATTTTGACAACTGTCATTGTTGTCAAGTTTTGTTACGTCAAGTATTTTTCTACACTTCGGAATTTAAAATGACAATAACTTTTAACGACGTTATTATTCGGTAATTCGGCAGCTACATTTTATTGCTAAATACGGCAGCTATATTTTAAAAAAAATCTGTAGATACATTTCATTATATGTAGTTATAAATATAGCAGCTATATTTTATTTAAAAATTCGGCAGTTAAATTTTATTTTAGAATTCAGCAGCTACATTTTATTGTTAAATTCGGCAGCTATATTTTAAAAAAAAATCCGCAGCTACATTTTAGTATAGTTATAAATATAGCGGCTATACTTTATTTAAAAATTGGGCAGTTAAATTTTATTTTAGAATTCAGCAGCTACATTTTATTGCTAAGTTCGACAGCTATATTTAAAAAAAAATATGCATCTACATTTTATTATAGTTCTATAACTATATTTTAGCTATATTTTATTTCAAAATTTGGCAGTTACGTTTTATTTTAGAATTCGGCAGCTACATTTTATTTCTAAATTCGGCAGCTATATTTAAAAAAAAAATCCGCAGCTACATTTTATTACAGGTCAAAATATAGCAGCGATATTTTATTTAAAAATACGGCAGTTACATTTTATTGTAGAATTCAGTAGCTACATTTTATTGTTAAATTCGACAGCTATATTTTTAAAAAAAATCCGCGGCTACATTTAATTTTTAATTTCGGCATCTACATTTTAACATTGAATTTGGTATCTGAATTTTAGTTTTAAATTCTGCAGATATATTTTACATATAAATTTAGCAGCTATATTTTATTTTTAAATTAGGCAGCTAGCTACCTTTTATTTCAAATATCAGCGACTGCATTTTATTTTTAAATTCAGCAGTTATATTTTAGTTTTAAATTCAGCAGTTACATTTCATTTTTAAATTCAGCAGCTATTTTTTTTTATAAATTAAGTAGGTACATTTGTATTTTTCAATTCAGCAGCTATATTTTAGATATACATTTAGCAGCTATTTTTATTTCTAAATTCAGCGTCTACATTTTTGATTCAATTTCGGGGCTACATTTTTTTTAAATTTAGCAGCTACGTTTTCATTATAAACTTAACAGCTATAGTTTATTTTTAGAATTTAGATTCGGCATCTATATTTTTTTAACTACATTTTTTTAAATTTAGTGGCTACATTTTATTTTTTAAAATCAGCAGATACATTTTATTTTAAAATTCAGCAGCTATTTTCTATTTATAAATTTAGCTGCTATATTTTGTTTCTAAATTCGGCATCTCGTTTCTGTTTTGATTTCAGCTACATTTTATTTTTAAATTCATTTAGTGATTGCCTATTTATGATTAAAAAAAACTAAGTATTTATATACGACGCAAACAAAATAAACCTAAAGTTTCCATTCTTTTTAAGTTAAAAATTGTTTCACAGGTTACTAAAAAAAAAAATTAGCCTTACTAGGCGATTTTTTTTCATAAATACTTAACCAATAAGTTTCAATGTAGATTTTCAAAGTGATCGATTCACAACAATCGTATAATGAGACAAATTAAACTATTTTTCACTTTGTGCTCTAAAATGGCAGTTTGACGCGGCTATACACAGCTATTTTTATAAAGAATGAAACTTAGCTAGGTTGGCTAAACCAAGAAACGTAATTTGACCGTGACCGTACCTTTTATTTCTGTTGAAATTTAACCAAACTCATGTGTTTTGATAAATACTTATAATGAATATGCAGCATGAATATGTCATTACTGAAATGGTAGCTATAGACATCATTTTTACTGGTGGTAGGACCTCTTGTTCACTGGTGGTAGGACCTCTTGTGAGTCCGCACGGGTAGGTACCAACACCCCGCCTATTTCTGTCGTGAAGCAGTAATGCGTTTCGGTTTGAAGGATGGGGCAGCCGGTGTAACCATACTCAGACCTTAGAACTTATGTCTATGGGCACCAGTGACCAGTTAGCACCAGGTGGGCTATGAGCTCGTCCACCCATCTAAGCAATAAAAAAAATGGTCTAGGTTTAAATTAATTGAAATTTTCATATATTTAAGCCATTTTAATAATGGTCCTCTTTTTAGAAGAGGTAATAGGCAGCAGCAAAAAGGGCAGCTATTTTCATTGCTTATCATTATTTCTTTTTTGTATTTTTCTATGGTGGCTTTATATATAGTATTTACACGGCTCTTTTTAGCCAATGATACTACCACTTCGTATTTTGTTTTAATATCTTCTTAAATTAAGTTTTTTTTAATACAACAATAACTAGGTTGTCTTACAGGTCACAATGTTTAGTTAACTTTATTTTACTATGAGCAAAACCACAATCCATTCGGAATATAATTAAAGTAAACCAAATTAAAATCTTAAGGGACACACGGACGATGTGTATAGGGTTATTTTAAATTTTAATATTACATGTTTTGGTTTTATTCAATTGAATCTTTCCAATTACAAGATCGCGAATATGAAAATAGTAAAAACAAAATCGTTTTACATGAGACAAATTAGATACGTTGAACTCAATCGTTTGTAACAGACAAATGTCAAGTGCGATTTGGCGCTAAAATTATTGTTTTGTCATAATTTGAATACATTCTCAGATTAAATCATATTTAGCTCGTAAGTATTTAAGGTGCATGTATTCTAAATAAATATCGGTTATTTTAATCTTAGGATGCAGAAATGTATAGTATTTTAATTATTCATCGCAATTAAAGCATTACTGGAACATTCCGTTATCTATAAATATAATATAGTATGACCTGTGCTGGCTGGTATCACTATTCCATTTTGGAAGCAAAGAGATTAGGCATTTCAATATTCAAAATAATGACAAACAAACAACAATAGTTTCGGAAATCCGTCGTTATATAAGTTAAAAATTGATGCTATTCGTGTATATCAAAATTTGTATTAATACTTATTAGGGACAATATTTAAAAAGTAAATAAAGCAAAATCGAAGTTGTAACTGATTTACGATTTTTTTACTCGTTTTTTTTTTGTGAACGAGCAAGAGGCACAGGAATTATGAAATGGAATTATGTTTTAATCGTAATCTAAGTTTAAAAATATTTAATTAATATTACATAAGTAAAATTATAAATGTATAAAGGGAGAACCAAAGCAGTAATCAGTATCCGTCCAGTTGTAGTTAAGTTACTTTTCTATCTTTTCTTTCAATCAGGGATGTGTGTACATGTAGCTTTTATGATCGTTTATTAAATATTATATTTGATCGTTTTCAAATAGTTAGATACATAAATAAAAATGATCGGTTTCCTCTTACAGATTACCGCGTATTATATGAAACTATGCATTAGCACTAGTGATGAGCAATGCTTTTCAATTTATCAGAACAACGATTACTACGAAACTCCATTTATAAAACGATTGTAGAATTTTGCAGTACATAACATCTCTAGCATACTTCTCTTACTACACTGATATGTTCTGATTCATTTTAGTAGTAGCTTTTAGGTTTATCTTCAAATAAAATTTTCATTTTTTCCTTATTCTTAATGTCATTTATATAAATTTTTTTTTATTGAAATTTTATTCGTTCTAAAATGTAATTCGTATGTCGCAACGGAAAGATAACATAAAAACGTAATTTTTAGCTTCGTAAATGTAACAATAAAAACATCATCATCGTTATACTGTTAGTTTATAGCTTGTAGGTTAATAAATATAGCATAACATATTACATAAAATAGCATGTAGTTAATTAATAAATAATCATTATAGCAATCATAGATCCGGCGCTAATGTTACCTTAAAAACCATGTTTTCGAAAATCAACGTGAAAACATTTGAAAATAAATAACAGGTACTTCTGTAATTGAACAGGACGCATCGACTAAAAGCTCTGAATCTAGGGCCGGTTTTTATTTAAATTGAAAATGTCTCGCAATTCTTTATTTATAAAACAGATTTATAATATTAAATTTTATATTCAAGATTAAAACTTATACTATATAATATGATAACCGTTTATACTTATTTACCTACCATGTATATTTTGTGTAATCGTTTAAATTTAAATAAAAATATAAAAAAAAGAATGTGTGTTTTATTAAACTAATAATGTGGCACTGAGCAATCAGATTTTATATGATACTAGCTGACCCGGCAGAGTTCGTAGTGCTTTAATCGATAAATAAAAGACCTAAGCTTTTGTATAAAATAAACTTAAAACAAACAAAAGAAACCCGTCCAGGGGAGGGGACACATCAAAGGAAAAACTAAATTTTATTTTTATTTAATTCCGAGCATTTTCATATTTATCTACCTTTTAAAACCTTCTCTGGACTTTCACAAATAATTCAAGACCAAAATTAGCCAAATCGGTCCAGCCGTTCTCGAGTTTTAGCGAGACTAACGAACAGCAATTCATTTTTATATATATGATTATACTAGCTGACCCGGCAGAATTCGTAGTGCTTCAATCGATAAATAAGAGACCTAAGCTTTTGTATAAAATAAATATTATAAAGAGGAAAGATTTGTTTGTTTGTTTGTTTCGAATAGGCTCCGAAACTACTGGACCGATTTGAAAAATTATTTTTCTATTAGAAGCCGACATTGTCCCTGATGAACATAGGCTACTTTTTTTTATTTTATTTTTTTGGTTTCATGTGTGTTTTAATGTTTCCGAAGCGAAGCGAGGGCGGGTCGCTAGTATAAAATAAACTTAAAACAAACAAAAGAAACCTGTCCAACGGAAGGGACACATCAAAGGAAAAACAAAATTGTTATTTTTATTGAATTCCGAGCATTTTCATATTTATCTACCTTTTAAAACGTTCTCTGGACTTTCACAATTAATTCAAGACCAAAATAAGCCAAATCGGTCCAACCGTTCTCGAGTTTTAGCGAAACTAACGAGCAGCAATTCATTTTTATATATTATATAGATAGATGATGAATTATGACACGACACGCTTCTGTCAGCACTCTGTAATATTCTACTTTGGAATGTTCCAAAAAACCTTAAGCCATGCTATGATTTTTAATATACTCTACTTCAAAGTTTTTGAACGGTTCATTTTAATGTAGTAAACGCCAGATAATTATTCTATATAACGTTGAAGTAGCAGAATGGAAACAAATTGCATAATAATAAACAAGAATGAAACAAAGCTAGATTAACAAGAAAAAATCGATATAAAAATATGATTAACAAGATACAACAAAATGAAAAACACAAAAAGTTTACTATGCGATACGGACGTGTCTTTAATATTTTATCCTAAATAACGCTTTGTCCTTGTTGGTAGATTTAGCTCTTTGTTGGAATGGACTCAGAATATCGTACGCTCGGCTTGAATCTTTTTTCGTCATTCCTGTTCCATAGTCTGTGAGCGAAAATGATAACGATAGAAAGGTAATAATGATAGCCTCGTACGTTTCCCAATAACTGGACACGAAATATTGCATTAGTTAGTATGGTCAACGTCAATTCGACCAGCAACGTCACAAAAGCTGGGAAACATGATTTTAGTGGGGTTGATTTTCATTTTCTGCATTTGAAAGCGACACTGATAAGAATATGATTGCTTGTTGTATGCTTACGGCCCTTACCAGTTTCTTAGTCGAAAGCCGAGCACAGTGAATCGTCAAGGTGTTAGGAGGCTGGAACAATCGCTATTGATGATTGCAATAAGTATTTCGAGTTGATTGAACGATTTCAATTGGAATAATTGGTTACTAACCGCAAAATCGATTTTCGACATCGTCCCTACTCTAGAACCGTCGCTCTGACATCTGTCATACGTTTCAATCCACAATTCCACGATTTACGACAGATTAAAGAAATTTATTTACATTTAAAAGATCGATGAATTTTACACAAATTATTATTATCTTAAATACTGAAAAAATATGATAAAAATTCTGATATTCTATGCACATAACCTTTGCAATTCTGAATTTAATACTGAACCTGACAGCTTCTTGAGAACAATAGAATAATTAAACAATAAAACTATCTTAATGTATTGAGGTATCGCACCACGTATTCAATTTTAACTTGTAATTAGGATTATATGAAACTAATCTTACCTTTTCAGCTTTAGCCAAATAAATCCAGAGTTTACGCCAAGTCGAAAATTTCTTTTGGTCACTGAAATTGTACTGCATTTCTTTGGAGGCATATCGTGTACTCAAAGGTGACCGGTAATTACAGTATTCGGTATTTTGCAATTCAACAGGGGCGTCAATTGTGGTCATTTTATCGAGTTTATTTCACAAATTTTACGATAAAGTCCTTTAAATACTACAAACAAGTTGACAGCTGACGGAATACTGAGCCACATAACCTAAGAACAAACGATCTTCGTTGGGCGCGAAATTTCAACATCAGTGATAACAAGGTTATCGCTTGCTACTAGTTGTTATTCCTACAATTAGTGATGTAATAATAAAACTTGTAACAAAACCGTACTGTTGTATTTAATTTACATACAATTATTTCCGACCTTGAACTAGAAAGGACTTAAAATCTGGTGTTTACCACTGACTGTTAAATGTACATTGAGATTTGTTTTTGTTTTTTTTTGGTTAGACCTTTTTGTTAAAGTTGAATTCCTTAGCAACAATATCAATCAGTAAAATAGCGTTATTAATATCAGTAAGTAAATGTTGCATCATTCAAAATCTTAAATTTTTCTGCATGGTGGTATCGTTTATTACCATGGGTGCTTCTCAGTTTTATTAGGTCGGGTGATGATGACGAAAGATCCTTATTAGCTAAAAGACAGCTGCGTCACTAATGCATTTGCCATCAAATCTGAATCATAGCTAACTAAGATCCGACGAGACACCAAGGAAGCTGTTACTGTGGGTTAAAGTTAAGTCTTTCACGAGCTCTGTCGAATGCGGTGACCTGCGCTCTTGCTGGTGCTAACGTTAGAACTAGTAACGTCCGTCAACAGCGAGAGTGAATCGGGTGGATCCATCAGTGTGCTTAGTGCGAGTTTTTTAACGTTCTCGATAGCGTAAAAGTTAGCCTTATTTTCTAGGCAGTTGGAACAGCACCCTTAGCGGCAAAGTAGGCAAACGATCCCATTCCATACAAATATGAGTAGAGGCAAGAGTTATTGGATCTGATGGATCCGTAAGGACGTGTCTAGGGCGACGACGGTAAAGTCTGCCGAGAATAAACGCGGCACGATCGCGGACTGTTTTAATATGCGGGCGGAATGTCATAGATGCATCCAGGGTGACTCCCAGGTACTTCACCTTCCTGGCCCAGGTAATAGTTTGGTAAGAGGGTGATCGGGGGTGTGGGGCTGTATACAATGCGCTCTGCCTTCGAATGCAGCAAACTATTAAATTGAAAATAAAGTAATATAGATAGCATGAGACACATGCTACTAAATTATTTTTCCGGTTTTCACGTACTTACCAATCATAGTATAGATCAGGTTATTTATTCATTTCAGGCAACTAGTGAGACTCAGACTCGCTCGCACTACGCACTCATTAGTCGCAACCTATCGTAAGGTAATGGTAGTATAATCTGTATAATCCGAAAGCTTACATTTAGTGCCATCGACAACTGTACCAAGTTATGTACCCTTCCTGGCTGAGCCTTTGCTCCTCTATCTGTCCTGGTGAAACTGGAAAGCAATCCTTCAAACATAATGTTTTTTTTTTATGATTGAAAGATTACTGGAGGCCCGAAGGCCTTTCCAGTTTCACCAGGACAGGTGGGCGACCAAAGGCTCAGCCAGGAGGGGTGGGATTTGATAACAACTGCCCGAGCGCCTCCGGAGACCTAACAACTCAAGAGCGATTGCTTCGCGAATGAATCTACTACCGGATCGGAATCGCGACCCGCTGAGAAGATCCGGCGAGAAACTCAACGGGCTGATGCATGGGTTGGGTTGCACGTCGACCTCTTTGTCGAGTTCGACGAGTACGGTTACCGGGGTCCCTAAGCCTGCTTCTATTAGAGCTGAAGGCGTCTAATGCAAAGGTTATTGGATCTAGATGGATCCGTAAGGACGTGCAAACATAATGTACAAAGTTTCATCACAATCGGATGAGTGGTTTAGACACGCACGGAAGGACGGAACATAAAAACACTCATTTTGTTTTTTTTTATAGATCAACATTACGCTGGGGAGTACTGGTTATTAAAAATAATTAATTAAATTAAAAAGAGAAATTTATTTATTTACAAATACAAAATTTGATACTAAAATGATTGTAGTACGTTATGTTTAAGCCTACCTTTCTTACATTATTAATTCTGTTTAGAAGCGTCCGATAAGGCACTGATATTTTGAACACACAAACTTAAAATTTAACAAAGGTAATTGAAACATAAAATAGAAAAAAAAAAGATTTAATGTATTCTATAACATTTGTTTTGGTATTTAAAAATAAATATTCATTTTTGAATTTATAACAATATAAGACTTGTTTTTATTATATTTTATAGTAACATTCGTTTCTGCACCTGAAGTGAATTTCATATAACAAAAGTTTTTTTATACCTATATTTTAAGCGATTTATGGACTACACAGAACAAATGTGTAAAAGCTACATTCCTAGTTTTTTTATGCTTCGTCTTACATCCAATTTGTCACAGGAGGCAGTGCCTCAAGTGTAGATAGCGTACATGATGTCAATTCTTTTATACCACATCCTAGACATTTGTTTCTTGGTTCATTAGCAAATATGTATACGTGTTTTTGTATCAAATTTATCGATTGAAAAAGTCGTTAAGCTCTAACGTTTTGAACCCTATTTGGACTTTTACTTTTTTTATTTTGCTTTATGCATTACAATTTTTCCATTTTAAATTTAGATCTTTAACAGTACAGTTAAAGTAATAGTTACCTATTAGAAAAATGTTCTTGTTCTCTGTTCTTGGACTTACAAAACGATTACTTATTGAAGAGCTCAAAATACGCCAATAATATTACATTAAACGTGTCATAAATATATCTTTTTAATCTTAACAAAATAAAATTCTTAGCTCTAAATCTATATTTATATATAATATATTTTTTAATTTCATTACGACATTTCTGATTAGCATAGCGCAGCTATCGATTATTGCACTGGCAACATTGCTTTACAAAATTAAGCTTTCTTCTTCAACGACTGCATCATCTTCTCTAGCTTCATTGCCTTTTGTAGATCACCTTTGATTTTCAGTTTTCCCATCATGAAGGCTGTCGTCGGTTTTAGTTTTCCTAGAATAACATATTATAATAAATATACAGAATGAAAAACCAATAACATATCAAATCAATATTATGATAAATTACTTGACGACCTGATATAAAGACCATTGATACTAACAATATAACGACGACGTTCAATCATTTAAATATAATGTCCCTTTTTTTATTACAAAATTAATAGACTAAAATACTGCTAAGTTTAACCTTTCCATTGTGTGACAGATCAAATGAGGGTAAAACGCCTGTATGGTCCAATTATTGGACGCTAACACAGACACAAATAATATATAATATATTTCATAATATAATCATTACATTGTTATTTATCGTTACTGTAATATTTTTTTATTGTTAATTTCATTTAATAAATATCCAACGTACAGAGCTTTAGATACAGAAAAGCATCACGAAACTGGTTGAAGTTTCGATGCTTTATCCCGGGACTTAAAGCGGGTATAAAAGCGCAATACTATATTCAAGTAGAGTGGTCATATTGCTGGAGTTCACGTCACGTTCACAATTTGAATGCCAACACCGGATTCGCGAATGATACTACTACCGGATCGGAACAGCGACCCGCTGAGAAGATACAGCAAGAAACTCAACGGGCTTAGACTGCCATTTACTGGTCGTAGTCCCTTAAGTTCCCTTGCCTATTTCTAACTATACTGAGACCTTAGAACTTATATCTCAAGGTGGGTGGCGCATTTACGTTGCAGATGTCTATGGGCTCCAGTAACCACTTTACACCAGGTGGGCTGTGAGATCGTCTACCCATCTAAGCAAAAAAAAAAAATTAGTACTGTGTACTGACCCGCGAACATGTCAGTGAAGTTCTTCCCGTCCATCGTCAGAGTCGCGTCCGGAGGGTTCTTGGGCTCGCCCTGTCCGCACGCACCCTCGCCGTTCTTGAGGTCGATATGCCACACTCCCTCTTCTTTACCTGTTAGAAGGTTTGAAATAGGAATTTAAAATTATGTGCATGCTAACTTAAGGAGTATTGGTATTAATGAGCTTAGTAGCTAGTATTGCCAACCCCTAGCGATAGTTTTTCTAAGGTGAGACAAGGACAGAGACAGATACGTAATTCAAATGATATTTCAACCTCAAATCTCAAGGAGGGTGGCGACATTCACGTTATCATCATCTTAAATTTTTTTGTAAACCTTAAATTTTTTTATTTAAAATATCATAATATGAAATATTACAAGAATAATGTCAAGTTCCCTAAAAAATAACGTAACGGCGAAATAAACTTATTCTAGAAACATTACCCACGTTCATATCAAAACGTGTCGTACAGTGAAAATTTTATTCATCTTATTATTATTTTTACAAAGATAATGAGCTTCTTGCAATGCCATTGTTGCTAGTGTCAAGTTTTTTTTTTATCTATATTCGATTGTTGTTATCGTGTATATTCTATTTATTATATGAAGATATGAATTGGACATGAGGTGATGTCGATTTATATTGAGGTTGTAATCAATTGGGATGAAGTTAAATAAAACAAGATGAGACCGGATGCAATAGTCTCAGTAAAATGATTAGATTTGACTAAGTAGGCTTTTTGGGAGTCCCACGTCCGACTCGACATTATTTCATTCTCCCACGCATGTGACCTCTCACAAATGCTAGACGGCTAATAAATCATCGTTATAAATAAATAAATAAATAAATAAAAATGAAGCGTTCAGCTTCGTTCCTCGAGTTCCCGCCAAAAATAGTCCACAGATAATATTATTATAGTCATAAGTTTATCCTTGATATTATTC
Organism: Bombyx mandarina; assembly: GCF_030267445.1. Classification (NCBI taxonomy): domain Eukaryota; kingdom Metazoa; phylum Arthropoda; class Insecta; order Lepidoptera; family Bombycidae; genus Bombyx; species Bombyx mandarina. The sequence goes on along the minus strand of NC_143223.1, from coordinate 12,766,972 downwards.
GTTTTTTATTTGAGTTAAGTAAAGTTTTCCTTCGACGCATACTGAACTTTAAAAGCCCCACAGACCTGGCCAATCACTCAACACTCTCATTAGCTCGAAAAAACCCCAAAAAAGGCATAGTTTTACTGTAAAACTGACACGTGTAAAACCCTGTGCTCTTTATATTTAGGAGAAAAAACGGTTTTGTTGTCATGTCACTTTGACATTTAATTGCGTAATCGTTCACCTTTGACGTTGAACTGGAATACGGCTTGAGTCTTCTTCACCAAGTCGGCGCTCAGGTTTTTACCGATCAATGAAAACAGCGCTGGTATTTCGCCTGCGGTATCGGATTCCTGAACGAGAATATAATGAAAAATGCGGATAAAAATCAATATTTGTTTTGAATTTTGAATTGTTCGAGATGATCCATGATGACCATCATCTCGTTTTTACCATCGCACCGCCCGCCACCGGAGTAGAGTTCATCCATGCTACCTGGAGCCACTGCGTTCATCCACAGTGCGCTTCCAGAGGTCTTTTTTGCCACGTACCATCCGGCTATGGAATGAGCTCCCCTCCACGGTGTTTCCCGAGCGCTATGACACGTCCTTCTTCAAACGAGGCTTGTGTTTTTTTTTTTTTTTTTGGTCCTACCTAAGCTGATAGCCTTGAGAGGCTATGTCAGCGTAACCCTAACTTTAGTAGGTGAGCTCACGGGGCTCAAACCTGACGATGTTGCTAACACGAACCCTAGCAAGAGCCGTGCTTCGCAGAATCTGCCACCGGATCGGAAACGCGACCCACTGAGAAGATCCGGCGAGAAACTCAGTGGGCTGTGTCTGAGAGTTAATTTACTCGTCGAGCCCTTCGTCGCAAGCGACGGGTTCGACGAGAACGGTGACCGGTGCTTGAAGTACCTAAAAGCACCGTTAGTGGATCGGGAGGCGAGGCTTGTGGAGATTATTAAGCAGTAGGCAGCGGCTTAGCTCTGCCCCTGGCATTGCCGAAGTCCATGGGCGACGGTAACCTCTCACCATCAGGTGGGCCGTATGCTCTTCTGCCTACAAAGGCAATAAAAAAAAAAAAAAAAAAAAAAAAAAAAAAAAAAAAAAAAAAAAAAAAAAAAAAAAAAAAAAAAAAAAAAAAAAAAATAATAATAATAATAATAATAATAATAAAAAATTATGTATCTTTTTTCGCATTGACATATATAATTACGAGTATAATTAAGAAAATTGTAGCTCTAAGCCTCTGACTGCGAAAAATGTTACTTCCCGAGAAAAGTTTAAAATGTAGTAGATTTTATTATAGTAGATTTATTTAATCAAAATTTTAAATTTCGCTTTAAAATGGATTTGATTGTAACTCGTATCTAACTAGAGAATCAGTGGTCATAGACAATTCACGTTGAATTTCTATTATTTAAATTTGGATCGCACCTTTATGATCGGCTCAACGGATTCCCCGGAAACATCCAAAAAGAAGTCCGGTAACAAATTCTGTACGTTACCTGTGGACAAACGCCTTTATTTTAAACAGAACAAAATCCCATTTTGAATTTTAACGTACGGCCACCTATGACCACTCATTCTTCACAACATATATTAAGCAACTATCGATAGAATCTCATTGTGTTTTGAAAACACTAAGTGGAATAGAGACTACCAAAAGCTTAATTTTTTATGCTTCTATTGATAACATACTTTTTCAAAAATGGTAACACTTGCGAAAGTTTTATATGGCAACACGTGTTCAGTTTCCGACAAACCTTCTCTTTATAGTTAACGGCTGATGTGTGGTACCCCCTTCTGGAAGCGGAGGAGACGGTCGCCCGATGTTGACTCATCGCTGACGGATCATCGAGGAAACCGTCCAGTAATAGCTTATCAGCATTCTCTGTTGACATTTTATTTTGAACCAACAACTGTACTTACCTGTTCTTCTAGCTAAATAATGCTGCTGAGTAGTTATGGCACCACATTATCAATAGATAGCAGCTTGGTGATGACGTTGATGACGGTCTGATGTTACCACTTACCACTACCTAACAACAGTTCTATAGTGTTGTATATTTTAGTATAGTATCTGATAACATTTTGTCTTACATTGCCTGTTTTTTTTTGTTTTTAAATAACTCATTTTGGTGTGAACTACCTGCACTATAATAAAAAATATGAACTGATAATTTTGTTGTGTTCCACTTCGGTGACGACACAGTACTTACTCGGATCACAGGCATAGGGTAATAAGTCTTTGATGCCGGCTTCCTTCACGACGTCTTCGTCGATAGCAAAGTTGCCGGTGTACGTTTTTGGGTCTCTGAAAGAGTTAAAAAAGTTTTTGAAGTGAAACTTCTTTAGAATCGTTGTGATTTCAAACTCGATGAAACGAAAAAATAAGTCCGTAGTGTTTTTTTAATACAGCGACATCTATGAGTGAACCTCTTGTAGTGAATTTTAATTTAGGATTATACGTGAAGTTAAAATATCAATTCACAGAGGGCGCTACCTCATACTATAAAAGATGACTTATTTACAATTATTTACTAATGACAAAATTTTACATATACTTAGACATTTAGGATAATTGTATTTGTTTATGTAAGTTAATACTTGTGAAATGTCTTAGTACAAGCACTCTTAGAGCATGTTATAATTTAACAAACAAATTATTATGCGGATTCAAGAATCTGCTTCGAGCTCACAGGACGAGTGCGGTCGTTGACCCTCCCGGTTTGTAAACTATACATTGCGTGTCATGAAATATCAAATTACTAAAGCAATATTAGTATTAACATAGCTGCTTCTAGATTATGCCTAAAGGTCTCACCACTGTGCCATAGGAGTTAAAGCTTGTGCTTTTGTTCTGAGATTACTTAAGTTTCTTTAGGTTTTTATCATGGAGCGTGGTTACGTACTTGCAGAGCATGAGGTACGCCGCGTCGGAAACGATCTCAGGCTTGCGACTTGTTGACGTGTCCCCGGTCAACATTTCAATGGCCGCTGTTGCTATAGCTACAAAAAAAATACCACAAAATTCAACATTCACAACAAAATAAAAATCTATCGTAGTATTCTTTTTTAATTATGATGAATTTATTGTAGTCAATGTGGAAAATTATGAGTTAACAAGGGAAATGTTTTCAACGGGATAATTATGTTATAATGCAATACAAACTTTCGATTACGACCATCTTTGGAATGAGATTCCCTTTAACGGTGTTTCCCGAGCACTATGATGTGACCTCCTTCGGACGAGATTCAGAGAGTATTCTTAGGGGTAGGCAGAGGCTTCGTTGTGCCCCTCGCTAACGTTTATGAGCGACGGTAACCATTCACCATCATGTGGGTCGTATTCTTGGCTCTGTACACGGGTAATAAAAGAGCCTCTTATGATTTCAGGAGTCCATAGACAACATTACGTGCTGCCGCACATCTTGAGATGTCTTAGTTGTGTTGTTATACCTGCACTATCAACATTAATTTCCAAATAAATTTATTTACAATTAATTATTTACGACAAAGTTATGTACCTGTTTTTGGCCACAGAGCATTGACACCGATATTGAATGGTTTGAATTCTTCACTCATGCCAAGCACACACATAGACATACCATATTTGGCCATTGTGTATGCTACGTGAATTGAGAACCTACAAATTGATGTTTTCGATAAAAGTAATTATTATTAACAATGTTTCACTTTAACTATATGCAAATTGTAATTGTGAGAATTACAATGCACTATTTATATTTGAGTCGACTATTATCAAAGGCGGCAATCTGACTTTTGGACAATGATTGGTAAATCAGAAAAACGAATTATTGACTTTGTATTCCTTTGGCAGTCACAAAACTCTTCGGAACGACATCTTAGATAAATAACAGGTTAACTATTAACCTTTATTTAATGCAGGTTTTGAACCGTATTCTTTGAAGGAGACGATTATATTCAAATAAATCTGTATTGACATATCAATAAAATTTTTTTGTCCAAATGTACAGATTGCCGCCTTTGATAATAGACGACTCATTTGGTCTATACAAATTTTACTCATACCTATAATGAAAATTCACAATGCGGAATGCCTTGACCTTTACTGTCTTTGATAGCGTTACAAATAGTCTTCTACGAACATATTGCAATTTAACAATTTATAACATTTGAAGTCTTCACGTAAAACGCATATATCATATACCAATATCAATAATTTTACCTACCAGTACGGGTTCATGTTAAGAGGTGGTGACAGATTCAAAATGTGGGCGTGATTGCTATTTTTCAAAACTGGTAGACATATCTTCGACCTGAGAACATAAAATTGAATAATAAGTTTTATTTTTATTTTTTTATTGCTTAGATGGGTGGACGAGCTCACCACCAGTGGTTACTGGAGCCCATAGACATCTACAACGTAAATGCGCCATGCGCCTTGAGATATAAGTTCTAAGGTCTCAAGTATAATTACAACGGCTGCCCTGCCCTTCAAACCGAAACGCATTACTACTTCACGGCAGAAATAGGCAGGGCGGTGGTACCTACCCGTGCAGACTCACAAGAGGTCCTACCACCAGTAATTACGCAAATTATAATTTTGCGGGGTTGATTTTTATTACACGATGTTATTCTTTCACCGTGGAAGTCAGTTGTGAACATTTGTTGAGCACGTATTTCATTAGAAAAATTGGTACCCGCCTGGGATTCGAAAATCGGTGCATCGCTTCAACATGAATGCACCGGACATCTTATCCTTTAGGCCACGACAACCTTAAAGTTCTCAGTGGAATCAAAATTATTCATGATAAGTGGGTACCATAATAGAATATAATATAAACAGAAAAAACTTACGCTAAAAAGGTTCCTCTGGTATTAATGTTATGCATGAGATCATATCTTTTCATATCAGTCTGGGCTGTTCCCGTTAGTGAAATGGCTGATGCATTGTTCACTAGAATATCAATGCCATTGAACTGAAAACATTATTTTGAAGTTGACGATCAAGCATGTATTTAATAACAAATATGATTAATGTCCTGTCACATTGTTGTAAATTAAAATAAATTCCAATATTTTTAGAAAACAACTAATTTATAATTATTATGGCATTTTGTGTTTTCATTTTTTCAGACAGTAGCCTGCTGAATAAATATACTTTTACTTATTGCATACAAAAATTTAAAAATTTTTTTATTATTATCATACAAGTTGCATACAATTTGCATTTATTTTTATAGCTTATTAATATTCATTATTAGTATTACAAAATTAAATATGATAACATATTTTTTTTAGTGGAAATAGTTCTTCATTCATTATTATTACCTTTTTCACGGCTTCATCAACAGCCTTCTGCACTTGTTTCTCATCTCTAACATCAACAATGCATGGCAATGCCTTTCCACCAAGAGCCTCAACTGAAAAAAAATACTCAGATTTTAAGGTTTCATTTAGTTTGATTCCCTGACTAAAAAGAGGATTGAAAGCAATACTGCCTTATGTATCTTACATATTATTGCAAATATTTAATACATAGGGCTTTTTTATTTGAGTGTAAATAAGTATTGCTATGAAATGACTCAATTTATATATTAAGTAGTAAAATTCTTATAGCATTCAAGATACTACAGTTGTTTATATATGTTTTTTCTTCAATATAGTGTTGTAATAATATTTCACGTCAAGAAACCATTACATTGTCAAGGTTAGTTTCTGTATTTAAACACTAAGGTCGAAGTATGCGCTCCACAGGTTCAAAGTCCAAGTTCGACAAAAAAATATAACTATCGTCAATTTAATAATTTTATGACACAAACTAGTCTTCAATTTTATAAACGTAAAAATTTAGATATGTTTTAAGTACATTAGTTAACATACTTTCTTCAGCAGCGGTATAAATAGTGCCAGGTAGTTTGGGATGAGGTTCGGCAGTTTTCGCGGCAATTACAACATTTGCGCCGTCTTTCGCAGCTTTCAGAGCTATAGCTTTGCCAATTCCACGAGAAGCACCAGTAATAAACAGCGTTCGGCCAGCAAGTTTTCTAAAAAATCATCATAAGGTTGTAAAAGTGGCACAGGTAAATTATAAAGTTTTCAACATTGTTAAACTTACCCAGTATTCGCTACAAGACTCATTTTTACTTAGTTTCAAAAAAGAACGTCTTACAGAAACAAATTGTTTAAATTAATTTAGTAAACTAAATAAAAATAATCCTGTTTCCATTAAATATTTTTAAAACTGTTGAGATTTCGTTTGTGGACTGTCAACGTCACTGATTTATGTCAGTTGTCAAATTAGAGTAGTAGTTCTATTCTTCCAACTGGAAAGCCAAAAGGTATCATACCATACACCTTAATATATAAACAATTTCATAATATATATATTTTGAAATATATATAATGAAAAACAATTACCAGAAAAGGAAGGAAAAAAAAATTAAAATTATAATATGATGTAAAACTAAATGAGATGAGTTGGTATGGGATGAAATATAATCTCAGTAAAATGGTGGTTATTTACTAAAACTTTTTCAGTGAACTTTTTGGAAGATCCCGAGAAGCTACGTCCAGCGGCTTTGTTTCATGTTTCCACATTTGGGCAATTTCACAGACAGTTCATAAACCACTGTTATTACACCCTTAAAACCTGAAGAAACACTAAATAGACAAAATAAAACACAATTCACACAGCTTCGCTTCTCGCTTTCTTGCCAAAAAATCAGTCAAATTAGAGCTGTAAACGAAACTAAATTTCTAAGCGACTACGACACAAATGAATGATTCCGAATATAGAGTATTGTAATACGTATTTTACGTAGAATAAAACTGATACCACACACCAACGACATGCGAAAACTAAGGATACGACAACACAACGACTTCATCAATATTAATAGTATATTTTATATTGATCTACCGATGCCCCTTCTCTCAGACACCTTTACTTGGTAAACATACAACACTATCTAAAATTGCGAAATATTTTATATTTTTACTGTGAAGAAGAACATATTCAGCAGCATTTTGGATCTGTTCTTATTCCTACTAACACATACGAGTCTAATTTAGCGAGTACATTATTTGCCCGTCATAAGGTAAATAAAAACAGCAGTGATTTGAAATACATTTATTGTGTGCATCACTTCATTACTCCACTCATTCTACGCTAATGTACAACACCAGATTGGGTGAATAGAAACACATTATGTACTATCAAAATAAAAACTATATTATAATTTCATCATAAGACTTTTCAATTAGGCTTAAAGTAATAAAAAAATTAACGCATCATTTCATTGCATAATTTATGGCTCGAATCATTGGTAATATACTAAGATTTTAACACATCATATCTTACACGTTTTTTTACACACTAACTACAACATTTACAATTTCATTACAATAAATGTAAAATACACAAAATTATGTATAATATAAAATACCTTTATAAGTACTTGAGTATTCATATTTAATTACCTAATAAAATATTTCGTATTGAAAAAATATGTTTTTTTTTTACTTACAATACATATTTTAAAACAATAAAATTAACAAAATACTTTTCGGGAGATCAAAGATCTATTGGTAAGTGTTCTTAGCTTCGTAATTAATAATAATATTCATTTTATTTATTTGGAGTTATCATAGGTCTTTAAGCCAGTTACAAGAAGACATTCAAAGTGTCATAAATAAAATAAAATAAAAACGAAGAAAACTTTTAAAAATAATCATTTTGGAAGGTCTTCTCAGAGTCCCAATAGCTCATTATGAATATATCATGAATAACACCGTTAATGCTTACATTTAGGGACAAAGTTTTATTTGTAAAGCATTTAAAACTTTTATACACAATACAAATTATTTGAAGATTTACTTAAATAAATTATAACAAATAGGTACGATGTGTGTATTAAAAAAATACGTATTAAAATTTTAATGCTAAAATGAAAAATAATGAGGGTAGTAGTTAAAATATTTTCAATTGTGTCTATGATTCGCGAAGACATTACTATTGATTATTATTGCAAACATTATCATAGTTCATTTTTGATTCCGTATTTATTAAAGGCAGTTAAACCAAATAGAATGTATTACTATAACGAAAAAACAAAAATTTTTTGTTCGCTCGCCTTTTTCTTATTGCTTATTTGGGTGGATGAGCTCACAGCCCACCTGGTGTTAAGTGGTTACTGGAGCCGATAGACATCCGCAACGTAAATGCGCCACCCACCTTGAGAAGTTCTAAGGTCTCAAGTTTAGTTACAACGGCTGCCCTACCCTTCAAACCGAAACGCATTACTGCTTCACGGCAGAAATAGGCAGGGTGGTGGTACCCACCCGCGCGGACTCACAAGAGGTCCTACCACCAGTAGTAAAACCTCTTCGCCTCGCCTCTTTTAAAGCGAGTGAAATAAAAATAATTGAATCGCAGATATCATAGTATCCAATACCGGAGCGATAGGTACAAGTTGTTTAAGGTCACGGTATTTTAAATTTTAGGTAACGTTTCATAAAATGTTGAATATAAGAATAAATTGTTAGAATATCCCGTTTGTAAAATGACGCGTGACTCGGCCTGTGCTACAATTTGAGATCCGGTGGAATTTGATTTTCAGTACGTCGTTTCCTTCATTCCGAGAGCTTTTAAAGTGAGTACAGTAAACATGTACTGTGTGCTTAGTTCGAGTTTTTTAACGTTTTCGATAGCGTAAAAGTTAGCACATAGTTGTATGGAATGGGAGCGTTTGCCTGCGTTAAGGGCGCTATTCCAACTGCCTACAAAATTGAGTTAACTTTTACGCTATCGTGAACGTTTTAAAACTCGCACTAAGCACACTGGACTCACTTATATATTACATGATCATTATTTTACTTGATCGTTAAAGTAGGAGCAAGACCATATGCCATAGATGGGAAAGCGAATCGACTAAGACTTATATTTACACAATAGTGCTGGACGATCGAAATGAGTTTGTTCAGACCTTTACGGGTAATTTATTTTCTATAAGCTTTTAAGTGTTAAGGACCTTCATTGTTAGTTATCACCACACAACTTGTGTCATAGAAGTCATAGTGGGCTTAAAAGATAAGACGCGGGATGCATTTGTATCGAGCGATTCGACTGTATCATGTTTAGAATCTCGCAAGCAGCTAAAAATTGTTCTATCATTAGACACATACACATGTGAGACGCGTACTTAACTCACATTGTCCCTACAGATCGAAAATTGACTAAGTACAGTTGAAAAATATTTTTTTTATTTAATACTCGGCTTCATAATAACTTTCAAATGCGATGTCAAAACACCTTTTTAGATTTAGTTAACTCTCGCTCTATAGGGACGAATTATTCTCGATTGATTTTCACAATGAAGGGGTATAATAAAAAGGGCCGGGTAATAAAAATCGAATCAGACAAAAATAATGCGTCATTACTACACGACTGACACAAGTGTCAAGACGGGGAGGCGGGAAAAAGTTGCTTTCGAAAAAAAAAAAGTAGGCAAATGGTTTTGTTTGTAAAAGTAAACGTCTCTACTGCCCCGTTCGAATCTCAAGAAATCGCGTACGAGTATATACTTGGAATACGTTGAAAATATTAGCGTTACCTCGTAACCCTGTTGTCCCAGCGATATGATTCCAATCAGTTCAAAAACAAATCAGGCACCGACAAGTTGAACAAGTTCAAAAACAAATATCAAAACTTACGGACATCGTTAACTGAATTTAGTACTAGTTTTATTAAATACCTAAGTAATTAGTGCCTAGATTCTAGAGATAAGATAGATCTAGAATATAAGACGAAAATTGATATCTATCTAGACACGAAAGCAGTCTCGCAAGCAAAAATCTAGGAACAGTCTAGAATACTTGCTTTGAATGTCAGGTTATTAGACGCAAACAAATTCTATTATGAAGAGTACATACTATTTTTCATACTATTTTATCTACGATACTCGTTTTAGTTGTGATAGCTGTCACTTACGTTTACTATAAGAGAGAAAGAGAAAGCTATAGATATCGCTTTTTATTCAGCGTTGATTAAGTATTGGGAGTATTTTCTATTACTGATTTTGAAAATAGTACCAATGAATCAGCAACTTAAATAATGATATATTTGTGAGTGTAGTCGTGTGAAAATTCAATAGAAATACTATGCAAAATATCGTTATTACGATGAAAGCACCATAAATGTTTTATTATTTTCTATCGTAAACGTTATTCACAACTTTACTTAACTATCTATTTAAAGCATTAACACGAAACAATTGATTGGCACCAAAATTAAATTTCACTAAAATTCACAACATAAAATAATTTTGTTTTGAGCGAATGATCCTATCATTGTATTTATTAGGTACTTACAGTTTTACGTGTGCTAAAAAAATAAAAAAAATAAAAACGTTAAAATATTGTATCTGTGATTCGTTCGATATTTAAATGTAAGCCGGCTGTTTAGCCGAATGCTGCAATGCCGCCAAAACGTCATGCTTGAGTCTAACGTACAGCCGTCCTTTCCTCCACGGATTTTGAAGTTGCAACGGGCGGAAATCATCTCGCAAACATCTCTCCCGCGCTCCTATAACGGCCACCAGACAGAAGTCTTTCAATTTTTCCGGTCCGTAAACCGGCCCAGTTTTTCCTTTTGACACGGCGGCCATATTGAGTTGTTTGACGACCAGGTCGATGACCTCGCGGGCCGAGGTGCGGGGCGTCACGTGTAACTTCAGCGACGTCCCGGCCGCTAGACCAGTTTCGTAGGCCGCATACACCTGTAAAGCGAACACGGAGCTTTTGTTTTTAAAAATAAGAACTAACTGAAATAAGCGAGTTTTTTTTTGTTTTTTTTTATTACTTAGATGGGTAGACGAGCTCAGAACCCACCAGATGTTAAGTGGTTACTGGAGCCCATAGACATCTACAACGTAAATGCACCACCCACCTTGAGATATAAGTTCTAAGGTCTCATTAATGTTACAACGGCTGCCCCACCCTTCAAGCCGAAACGCATAACTGCTTCAATGCATAAATAGGCGGGGTGGTGGTACCTACCTGTGTGGACTCACAAGAGGTCCTACCACCAGTAAAGTATAATTATCCTTAGCGAATAAAACTGTTTGAAATAATTCTATCATCTATTATACTTTCACTATCGTACCACCTGTCACAGGAGTAAAGTTCATTGTAACAAATCAGAATAGCTGAGTGTTTTGAAAGAGGATTTCTCGTTGTTCTTTCTTGAGACCTATTTTGGTATTTGCTGCTACAGCAACTTTGGTGTTACCATTTTGTTATGGCTTTGGTGATTGGACGAGATCATGGCCCACCAGGTGCTAAGTGGTTACTGGAGCCCATAGACAACTACAACGTAAATGCCGCCACCCATCTTGAGACATGAGTCGTAAGTCACTTTTAACAGTACCTCTGGCAATGGTGAGTATTTTAATCTAAAGTATTTCCGCAGCAAAAATGTTAAAAACAATGTTATTGTACCTGCAGTATCCCTGCTACCTGTTCCGAAGTCCTCAATTCTGCAGGCCCCTTCACCACGTCATCAACTTCACTCCTCGTCTCCTCAGTCTTAGGAACCTTATTGTTATACTCCGCGTCTTCTTGTGTCTCCAGCAGCGGTTGTCGCTTCACGCACAGACTGTTCTTCGGGTATTCTTGACCAGTATCGGTGTATTCCACATCGGAACTCTTCACATTAGTCATACTCTTCGAGGTTATAACGCTGGAAAGAACGCGATATTGCTTGGGACGGATTTTCAGAGGAACTGTCGTGATGGGGCAGCTCTGGCTCTCCGAGTCGCTGGATAGACTCTGAACGGACTCAGAGACGTTTCCTTTGGACGCCCTGACGCTGATCATGCTGCCGGGGTAGTAGCCTTTGACCGTGAGCAGCGGGCTGGAGGAGTTCGACGAGCTCGCGTTGATGCTGTGCGGCCGCGGCTTCGGTTCAACGTTCTCATTCTGCAGCACCAGGGTGTCCTCGCTTCTGGACGGCGGGAGGCGATTGCTTCCGATACTAGTATGAGATCCGGATGATTTGATATCGAACTGGGAGTTACTGCTCATGTAGTTCGTGCTGGACTGGGTGTACTGGGAGTCCGCGCTGCCCTTCCTGGCGTATTTCATGGCTTCATCGTTCAGCATCTGCGCGCTGCTCAGATTGAGCGTGGAAACGGACGTTTGTCTCGGAGCCAAGCTCAGTTGCTGTTCGGATTTGCTGAATTCCGGGTGCAAGTTTGCGTGATTCCCGTTGCCGGCTGGTCCGGGCCAGGACCCTCGGCCCGGAGACGTTTTGGTGATTTTTCCGTCTCTCGACGGTATCTGAAGGAAGTCCTTCAACTTGGACTCCCTATCCAGGGTCTCGATGTCAGGACCGTCTATCGTTTGCGTCGGAGTCTTTTCTAGAACGTGCTTGAGCAATATACCGGAGCTTTGGGCGGCCTTGTCTTTGTCCCTCGCGAAACATATTAGGTCCATTAACCACCGTTCTGCTTTCCAAACGGTATTCAAGGTGTTCTGTAGATCTTCTAACTTAGCGAGCCTTTCTTTGGCAGTCTGAAGTTCCGTGCACGAGAAGGCTTCTCTGTGCGAGTGAGCGGCTAAGGCCAAGTCCAGTTCGAGGACACAGCTGAGCTTAGAATATTTATTGAGGATATTCGTGTGGTAAGTCTGCAGATGAATCATCTCGAAAGCTTGTATCGGTAAGCTGAGTAAATCGCCTTTCTGGAGCAGTATTTCCTTCTGTCCCGGCACCGAGCAGGCTTGTTCTGCCGGCGGGCATATCATTACGAAGCTGACGTCATTGTTCAGCTCTATGACTTCCAAGTCATAGATTCGGTGGGAAGCTACACTGTCTATAGGGATATCCATTTCTTTGAAGAGTCTTCTTGCAGCAGCGGCTATGTTGTCGAGGAACATCTCTTGAGATTCTGACGGCTTCTCTGAGTTGTTAATGGAGGGGATCTGTTGGGTGTCATCCGATCTGCCCGACTGATTTCTTAAGTACTCCCATTCTTCACTGAAACGGGCAAAGAAAAAAACGATTCACTACGTTGTAAAATGAAGTAGGAAAAACAGACTTTTGTAGAAACTCGGGCGTCACAGTTTTCCTTCAACTACCCACAAATCTACAAAATTACGACATCTGTTTGTTTACAGCTACGGCTTCGGGAGCCTTCCCCCGGCACCCGCAGTGTTGATGTCGCATAATCTGTGCGTACCTTGCAAGGTTACGTCACACCGCCACCAGAGGGCGTTGTTTAGCTTCGATACGTTCGACACGAGAACCCTCACATTATGACCGCCGGTAACTACATTCCGGATCCTGCGGACAGAATGGAAAGCAGTCGACACAAGCACCGGTCATCGCTCTCGTCGAACCCGTCGCTTGCGACGAAGGGCTCGACGAGTATATTAACCCTCAGACACAGCCCACTGAGTTTCTCGCCGGATCTTCTCAGTGGGTCGCGTTTCTGATCCGGTGGTAGATTCTGCAAAGCACGGCTCTTGCTAGGGTTCGTGTTAGCAACGTCGTCAGGTTTGAGCCCCGTGAGCTCACCTATTAGTTAAGGCTATGCTGATATAGCCTCTCAAGGGTATCAGCTTAGGTAGGATCAAAAAAAAAGAAAAAAAGCTAGCGAAATCGAAGTATCGAGAAAGGTCCGCAGTCCACGGCCTCGGTATACTAAAGCTACTCACGCTGAGACGTGCGGGTTGTCTCGGACCCTGGTGTGAGGCGGCACGTTGGGAGCGCGCGCCGGAGCCACGATCCGGACCACTTCCACCGAGGACTGCAGCTTCAGATAGCCGAGATACAGCCCGCGTGATAATTGCACTCTAGACACCTGCATCATAAAGTCGGAATTACAATGTTTACTAATGTTACTTAAAAACTGCAGGACGTATAGTGAGCCCTAGTAACTTTACTCTTAGATCTTAGTTGAGACATATAGGTAAATAACATCGCCCGAACTTGGCAGGCTATTGAATTGTAATGCTAATTATAAAAAATAAAGTTGATTCTATTTTATTCTATTAGTGAGCTCGCACCGACATGTACCACCATTTAGACAGACAGCACTTATACAATACAATAGAGAATACTAGCTCACATCTCCACGGTGGCGACATTGAAGCTGCTATGTTTATATAAATACTCTAAAAACAGAGTCTTAGAACTGTAGGATTGGTAAGAACGGAACGTATGAAAACAGTGTGAAACGGAACGTTAAGATGTGAGTGAGAGAAAACGGAAAGAAAGAGAGAAGAGAATGACAGAGAACTGAAAGATGGTGAAGACGTTTGAAAAATGAGCAAGACGTAATAAAAGTGTTAATTATTAATTATTATTATATTAGAAGATTTTGGAACAGTCTAACTTTTATTTTATGCGTCCCTGTTCTACAGAACTCATATTTGAAAGTGATTAGCGTCACAAACATGGTAGCGGTACATAGAAGCAATAACACCATATATATGATTACCTGATGGTACGCGATCTGTTCGTGCACGGAAGCCATGAGGAGTTCCCCTATGGTGTTGTCCTCGCTCAGCACTCGCCGCCTCAGCTTGGACACGGGGGCCCACCTCGAGTTCAGCGCGGACACAGACTTCGCAGATTTAACGCTGTTCACGCAGGAGAGCACCACTGTGCCGTGGGAGTCTCTTAGGGGCTTGTGGAATAATTGACCTGGAACATCAAGTACCTCTGCTTTACTGGTGAGACGTATTTTGAATCCTCACGGGTATGTGAGGATTCACAAAGGGGCTTTTTTTTATGGCGTAAATGCGCCACCCACCTTGAGATATCAGTTCTAAGGTTTCAGGTATAGTTACAACGGCTGCCCCACCCTTCAAACCAGAATAGGTAGGGCGGTGGTACCTACCCGCGCGGACTCTCAAGAGGTCCTACCACCAGTAAAAGTCTGAGATTAAAAGTCTGGTCTAGTGTTGAGACTTTATCATGATTTCTACGGCAACCAATAATTCCAGCTTTGGAATGAGCTCCCTTCCACGGTGTTTCCCGAGCGCTATGACATTTCATTCTTCAAACGAGGCCTGTGGAGAGTATTAAGCAGTAGGCAACGGTTTAACTGTGTCCCTGGCATTGTTAAAGTCCATGGGCGACGGTAACCACTCACATTCAGATGGGCCGTATGCTCGTCTGCCTACAAGGACAATTAAATAAAGCATCGGGTGCAATTGTGGAGCTTTGTCGCATTTCCACCCTGCACGATTGTTTTAATTGCTATATTACCTAAGTCCTGCACTCCGAGAGCGGACTGCATCTGGGCGGCGGCCGTCAGTAGCTTCAGTCTGAAGTGTATGGACGATGACGTATGCTTCTCCATGTCTGAGCGCAGAGACTTCACGTCGTCCCAGGAGCATGACACCTGCGGATTACGCGACAGTCAGATATATGACAATGTCAATGGGAAATGACCTTTTTTTTTATTGCTTAGATGGGTGGACGAGCTCACAGCCCTTCTCTTCTCTTCTATATCGTTCCCTCACTACTGAGGATCGCGACGACATGCGACGTACTTTCAATGTGCTCGATCATGGGTGGCATGGACTGCATGGTGCAGACTACCACCGAGTGCTTCTCTTGCTAGATCTGACCATCTGGCTGGTGTTCTGCCCACGGCGCGCTTGCCCTCTATGCGACCCGTAATTATGAGCTTCTCTAATTCATGTCTGGGAGACCGCATGATGTGTCCGAAGAAGCTCATAACACGTTCCAGGCAGATGGAAGAGAGCCTATTTCGGATGTCTAGCTGCCTTAGAATGGACTCGTTTGTTCTCATGGCAGTCCACGTGGTGTTAAGTGGTTACTGAAGCCTATATTCATCTACAACGTAAATGCGCCACCCACTTTGAGATATAAGTTTTAAGGTTTCAAGGATAGTTACAACGGCTGCCCCACCCTTCAAACCGAAACGCATTACTGCTTTACGGCAGAAATAGGCAGGGCGATGGTACCTACCCGCGCGGACTCACAAGAGGTCCTACTACCAGTAATTATACGCAAATTATAATTTTTGCGGGTTTGATTTTTATTACATGACCTTCCTTAAATGTGAAGCTTCTTCCTTTACATTATATTAAGTGGGGTCGGCAAAGCGAATTCTTCTATTCCATTATATTCTACGAGAAGTCATTTCAACACTCACTTCTCTCTCTCTCTAATATCGTCATTCACATACTCTATTCATGTTTTCTTCGATCGACCTCTTCCCGCTCTACCTTTCACTACCATTTCCATACATCTCCTAGTCACATGTATCTCCTCTCTACGCATCACATGTCCATACCACGCTAACCGTCCGCTCTTTAATTTATCAATCTCTGGGGCTACTTTCACACTTCCTCTGATATACTCATTCCTTATCTTGACCATTCTTGTCACTCCACACGTCCATCTCAACATTCGTATCTCGCAAACTGTTAATGCTTATTATTCGACTCATATAAGCCGGTTCATTACAAATGTAATTTATTAGTCGTTGAGTGATGTAACAAGTGCTCCGGGTATATTGACCGCGGGATCTTAGGAGCAGACAATTCAATGTGAATCGAACCCACGACCCTGGATGAAACAGTCAGGGGTGCTAGCTATTGCACCGGCGAGTCAGTCAAATTGTACTTTTAACATATTTTTACTGACTATTCGGAAATATCTTTGGTACGTCATTATCCTAAAGCATAACCTTTCGGAAGCACACGAGTTTTATAAGAACCCATTTTTGATTACCTTCATTAGCCAATGGAAATCCGTGTAGATACAGGTGGGGTAGGTTTCGTCAACTTCGATGACCGGCAGGAACTCTTCGCTGGTCACCAACACTTTATCCTCGTGGTACAGAATGCACGCGAGGTAGACGCCTCTGTAAACGTATTATGATTTTAGATTTGACCACATATTAAAAACAATTATCGGCTTTTAGATCTTTGGAATCATAATCGTTAGTCTTCATGATTATCATCGACGGCTTCCACTCGTCTACTGTGGGACACAGGCCTCAGGATCCAGTGAACCGTCTGTGCAAGAGATCGGGGGCCTTACGTAGGCAGATTAGCGGTCTTCACTCATGGAAGTAAAAGTTAAAGGAACTATCAATGTATTACAACGGTAGGCAGCGGCTTGACTCTGTTCCTGGCATTGCTGAAGTCCATGGGCGACGGTAACCACTTACCATCAGTTGGGCCGTATGCTCGTTTGCCTACAAGGGAATTAAAAAAAAAAGTAATCGGTTGTGTTTGTTAGCGTATACCTTCTCAAGTTCTTCTGGAACTTGCTGGCAGCGGTGAAGAGTTGTCGTATGGTGGCAGTCTTCTTCCGCGGCACCCGGGGCGGGCCGGGCGGGCGGGAGCGCGCGCCCGCCGCCGCCGCCCACAGCGCCTCCAAGGCAGCCGCCGCGTCGCCCGCCTCGCCGCGCGACACGCGACACGACACGTCACGCCAACCTGGTGACGCGCATCGAGAATGTACAGGCTGTGGTGAGACGTGAAACCGAAGGCAATACTGGAACAAACTAGTACCCCAACAAAGAAACGTATTTATATAAACTAGTGGTCCCGCAGTATAATTAAATAATTGAAATTATAAGTTTGAGCATTATTATGGTTCTATTGTCAAAGACTATTATACTTTTATGATCACAGATTTCGACAAGTCTACACTATAGACAAGTAATATTGAAGATAATAAATATTCTCAATTTGACTTTAAACTTTAAGCAATAACAAAAGTTTGACAATAAACAAAGAGTATATTGATATGCGTGAGTGTCAAATACATGGTAATGTGTATAATACTTTTTTTATTGATTTAAGGTATTATTAAAACACAATTTAAACACAAATTTCATTCTGCACTCCTTCTCTATATTCTCTATAAGTGTGGGAAATTTCATACACCTTCGTCCGCTCAATTTTCGTAAAAAGGGGTAAAAAGTTTTGGTTTATACTGGGTGCTATGAGACCGCTTCCGAGAACGAAGTCAGATGATAGTACTAATGACACCTTTAATAATGGGACGGGCAAAAACGGTCGTGACTTAAAAAAATCATATTTTTAAAACGTTTTACTAGCATTATTTACGCTCCATCATGTTAGTGTAGCTAAATGAAACTTTCATAAAAAATACATTTCTTTAGTTTAAAAAAAACCAGCAATGAAACACAAAATCAAAAACAGCTCATGCTGGGATCAACGAACGCCCGGGCGCGGTGCTTCTTTTACACGCACACCGGCGCGGCGCTGATACCGCGCTCTCCAAAAATTACAACTTTGTAGGTACAAAATTATCGTTTTCGGAAGCGGTCTCCTAACACCCAGTATAGATAAATGCTCACGCCATGAACCAGCAATGAAGGCGTCCTCCGATTTATTTTTATTACATTGCGTGCAGTTCAGTCGTCACAATACAATAGAAATCAAACATAATTTCTAGTATTATCTTATTTAGGATCATCCATTATCATTTTCACTTTAGATCACAACTATAATCATTACAACTTGTATCAATCCTAAGCTTGTACTGTGGAGGATAAAACTATTAAAAGAAAATTTTCATAGTCATTCTTACTCCCGGAATCGTATCCGAATATTATTGAGTAGATGTCCCCGCAAGAGACAGAAAGGATTCAACTTTCTTCAAATTATTTCCGGACTTGGTTTTCCATGGTAATTAAAAAAACCCTGATATTTGGGGGACATTATTATACGTCTATAATATCATATCTTGGCAGTTTCTCACGATTTTACCTTTAGGTAAATCTTACGTGAAAACGTTGTCGCATCTGCTCTGAGTCTGAATCCCTTCACAACTTTCACCCGTTTAGGTAAAATATCTGATTCTAAATCACACTATGTTCAAAATAAGGTCATACCTACGTTTTATTTTAAATAAAACATCTACGCAATAAAAAAAAAAAAAAAAAAAAAAAAAATACCTACGTCATCAATCCAAAAACGAACATCATAAAACTACTCTCACTAAAATTGTCTAATCTCTAACAATAAAAACAAAGACCTAATTATCTTTAACCGATAGACAGAACTATATTAGACTTACTGCTCGGCACGACACTCCTGGGTACAGAAACGCTGAACGGCCCCCAACCCTTGATGTTCCCGGCGGCAGCCCTCAAGAAGTATCGCCTGCCCCGCGTGAGGCCCGTGATCAAGGCTTTGGTGCCGACGTTAGCGCCCGATGAGGTCAGCTCACGGACCCCGCACACGTTAGAGAAATCGGCTCGCGATGACCACTCCACTGTAATTAATAGAGAATGATGATATATACGTCCTTTGTGCACGATATTAAGACGCATCCGCTTTTTCAAACCCGCACGGGTAGGTGACCAACGTTCTGACTATATCTGCCGTGAAGCACTAATTCCTTTTGATCTGAAGAGGAAAAAGCTATTGTATTGTAAAGACTGAAACTTAGAGCTCATCTATAAAGATGGGCGAAAGCAATTACGTTACTGAAGTCTATGTGCTCCGTTGACCACTTAACTAGTTGAGCCATGAGCTCATCCATCTATCTAAGTAATAAAAAGCGGGTAGTTTAATATATTACCTTTAAACTTAGTAACGGCCGGTAAGTCTTCAAGGGATGCTGGTTTGGCGTCTCTTAACCGGACCGTGACCGCGTGAGATCCACAAACCTCTAGATCTGGTGCGTTTGGCGCAAGAGGCACACGAAGCTGTTGCCAGCCTTGGACAAGACGTCTAAAATGCAAATCGTTGCGCCATTAATTAGATAAACTTGTGGATTGGGCGTACGGTAATGGACGTACCATTTTTAAATAATACAGAAAAAATAATGGAAATGGGTTTTTTTCTCTACCTATTCGCTGGTAGCCTTAGATGCTATGCCAGTTACGCTCTGACTGTTAAATTTGCTCACGGGACTCAGCCCGAGAGTTTGATAACACTGACCTGAACAAGAATCTTTCGCAGAATCTACCACCGGATCTGAATCGCGACCCACTGAGAAGATCCGGCGAGTAACTCAATGGGTTAGAAAAGGGTTATGAAGATTAGCAAATATATAATCGACATTATTATTTTACACAATTTTAAAAGACCATTTCCTGTTGCTTCTCGCACTTATCTGTGGTGATGGAAAATACCAAATGTGTATTTTAAATTTTATAGTTTGAATTGGCAGTTTTATGACGTCAACTTAGTCAATTATATCAATTGTTGAATTTGTCATTTAAAACAATAATTACAAGGAAACTTAATTTATTCGACAAATTCGATTCATTTAATTCGACTGTTGTGTCGATTTACGTACGTGTTGAATGTCGAATAAACAGTTTATCACCGACTCTAAAAATAAAAGCAGTGAAAAAACCGTAGAGTACTAGTTTTTTTTTTTGAATTCCTGTATTTAACTCAGTTTTCATTTATCTGAATATGTTATACTGTAATCTGGTAATGAAAACTGTAATGAAATGCCACTGCCTCAGTTCCACTTAATGCTATCAACGCAAATGAGAATTAACTTTATCTATGCACCGTAAAAAAAAATTTTTTTTTTTCATGTATATTTTTTTTGTTGCAAATCACATCACTATTAGGGAAAGATATTGGAACACAGTATTATGGAGCTAGAGGAAGATCTCTACAATAGAGAATATCTATATTTTATGATGAGGTCATTGAAATTAATGTGTGTAGTTATAAATAGTATAAGTTTAACCAATTATACCCCGCAGATAGGCCGCAGGCTCCTAGACTACGTCAGAAATAGATGCCTCAGCTTCTACATTCTAGGTCCAAGAACCCGCGGTAGACCCAAAAAACGTTGGTTGGATGTGGTAAAGGCGGATATGGAGCAGAATAGCTTCACTCAGAAGGATGCCGAAGACCGGGCAATGTGGAGGGGTTTAAGTTGAAAAGTGGACCCTGACACTAGACCGGACAAAACGCTACTAAGAAGAAGAAAAAGAAGAAGACTCGCATCAAGATACATACTATTACCGTTGGTTAACTATAAAAACAGAAATAGGAAAGTTTTCTGAGGAGTTTCAAGAAGTGCTCTGAGGAACTGTTTGAGACGGTCCCATCGTCTCTTTTTATTATACCATCGCACCGGCCGTTACATTGTGTATCCAGAATTCTGACATCCGACTTTAAAATGAGCTCTCCGATGACACGTTCTACTTCAAACGAGGTTTGCGGAGAGCGATGGTAACCAATAATTACCAGGCGGTATGTTCCTCTGTCAATAAAAAAAATTGAATAATCGATCTTACTTGAGTGTTCTGACTCTTCTTTCCCAATGCTGTGCCTGTTTATCCTTTTCGGAGCCAGTCCCACCAGCACACCCGGTCGTGCCAGTGCCTTGACCACTAGCTGAAGATCTGGAATCGCCATTCGGAAGGTTTAATTTGAATTGATATCTTATAGTCTGGATCAAGCGTAGCATACTAGATAACACATCGGCTTTATGTACGGCCTTACAGAACAACTTGAGTGTGTAACAAGAATGTGAAGTCAGAACAGTTTATTTTGGCACATTAGCCATCGAGTCCAATACCTTCTAGATGTTACATTTAAATGCTATCGTGAAATGGTGATCCTTAACTGGTGGAAGGGCGGTTTGTGAGTCCACCTTATTAGTTAGGTAGGTAGGTTGTACTGGAAAACTGAGACTTAGAACTTATGTCTCAAGCTGGGTAGTGGCGTTTATATTGATGTATATGGGTTCCAGTGACTATTTAACACCAGGTGGACCGCGCTCTCGCCAACCCACCTTTTTTTCGACCCAAGTTTCTCTACAATAACCGGTCTTGCGCAACTTGAACCGTGACTTTTAGTGGGTTTCATCGGTCTACCTCGTGGGTAGGCTATCCCTACAATATATTGTCAAAGTACACCCAACTTAGTAATAAAAAAAAAAAAAAATTAAAGGACCCTACATTTCTCAGACATTTATCATTCATTAGTTTCTGCGTATGTAGATTAAAGATATTCCTTTAATTTGTAAATCTGTTTGTCTGTACCGCTTTTCAAATAAATAATTACATTCCATCGCAGTATTATTCGTTACAATATTTTACCTGGTACAAGCGTCATCGCGACATGGTCGCTCCGTTGCACATCCGATAACGTCATGTAGCTTGGACTCTGCGTCTCGGGCCAAGCGACGTAGATGGGCACCCAATGCTTCAGAGTTCTTAACTAGAGAAACAAAAAGCCATTGAAAGAACGAGTCCCTAATTAAGGCCATAATCTTACGAATTTCTATTACACAACTTTTTAATTTCAGGGTTTTCGTGTGTACTAGATGCATGAATGCACTGAATGAAGCTATCCTCGTATGTATTGAGTATTTTGAATAAATCATTATAATTTTTGGAACGTAGTTCCATATCGCACGTTTCGTTCGCGGGCTGAAGGGTTAGATCGAAAACCACCAACATATATTCAACATCTTGTTTCTACTAGACTTACATCTACGAGAATATGCCAAAATACTTTGTATATTTATAACTAGCGACCCGCCCTCGCTTCGCTTCGGAAACTGTAATTTATTATTGATTTCTACACTATTTAATGGATGTTATTATACATATAAACCTTCCTCTTTAATCACTCTATCTATTAAAAAAAAACGCATCAAAATCCGTTGTGTAGTTTTAAAGATTTAAGCATACATAGGGACAGATATAGGGACAGAGAAAGCGACTTTGTTTTATATAAATACTATGTAGTGATAACAATTAATAAAATATATAGTGATAGTGAAATAATATTTCACAAATATTCCGGAAATTTATTGGCAATACCAACTTTATTCGCATCTATTCACATGCTTTAATTCGCTTAATTATTTTATACTGAATATTTATTTTTTATTTAATAATTACTTAATTACTTTAGCAACACACATAAAAGATATAGCAAAAGGAACTCCGTTGCAAGCGGGTGTCCGTAAAACACCCCTCTTCATTTTTTTTCAATACTTCGCCACCTCATTTAGTATGCCCTTAATGTTGGATTTTGAATAACACAAGACAAATTCGAGTCAATATAACTATTGTAACATTCCTTAAAACCAAAACTCAAATTTATTGTATGTGAAATATATGCATTATTTACAACAGGAATCTTCTAAGCTCTTTTCGTCCTCCGAACAGTTCAGTTAAACACGTTAGTTGCAGTTTAAAAATCCCCACACACGACTATGTCCTGGTGTGATAGTCAAAACCGCGTTCTTTCGCTCGGTGTGGAAGGCGACTATGTCCGCATTTGTATGGGCATGGGCATATAAAAAAAGAGACTGTTGTAAGGCCTATCAGGTCTCATACGCACTGTAAAGAAGTTGAATTTTCCCTCAAAAAGCCCTCATACGCACTGGCTGGAAGTCCTTTAAAAGTATTCCCGCAGTCAACGTGTTAACTTGCTGAAAGATTAAAAACCGTAGTACAGTAGGTAATTTCGGCAGCATCAGCGACAGATTCAATAAACGTGGGACGTCGTATAATTTGTTTTATCGTGCCGAGACCCGATTGAGTTTTGTTTCGATTCGACATCGAACGTCAGGAAATGGGGTCTGTCGGTGAATCCAGCTATTTATACGATTCTCGGTTTGGTTCGACTAGAACTATCGGATTTGGGAATTAGGAAACGGTGGTCAATGGTTCGGTTCACCGACTAGATATCTTATACCTTTAAACGAGCAATTCTTATATATATATATATACCTAGTCAGGTCATAAGTATTGTCACACAGTAAAAACTTTTCTTTTAGAATGCTGGCCACAAAAAAGTTTACTGAATTCGAATTTCGAATTGTTCATGAAAATAAAAATAGTATACAATTAGAATTTTACTCATTTTTAAATATGTAGTGGACGCTTAAAGAAGACCGTGTTGCAGTTATTGCGTTCATCGTTGCGGTTACGCGCCAATTCAAATTTTTAACATACTGAAAAATTTGAATATAACCAAAAGATTCGTTTATCGTACCATCAAACCATACAATGAAGACTCTAGTGTAGATGACAGGTCAAGAAGTGGTCGCCCTCGGTCTGTTAGGATTCCAGCAGTGATAAAAGCTGTGAAAGCGCGAATTCAAAGAAATCCCAAACGTAAGCAGAAACTGTTGGCCCTTCAGATGGGGTTAAGCAGAACCACGGTGAAAAGGGTGTTAAATGAAGACTTAGGGCTTCGGGCATATCGAAGAAAAACAGGAAATCGTTTGAATGCTCGTCTAATGGACCTGAGACTGAAGAGATGCCGCGCTTTGTTGAAGCGGTACGCGGGAAAAAAATATCGGGAAATTCTTTTTTCGGATGAAAAAATTTTTACCGTAGAAGAGAGCTACAACAAACAAAATGATAAGGTGTACGCACACAGTAGTGAAGAAGCGAGCAACCGTATTCCGCGTGTCCAACGAGGTCATTTTCCATCCTCGCTCATGGTATGGTTGGGAGTTTCTTATTGGGGCTTAACAGAGGTACATTTTTGTGTGAAAGGTGTAAAAACGAATGCAGTTGTGTATCAAAATACAGTCCTGACGAACCTTGTGGTACCTGTTTCTCATACCATGTTCAATAACAGGCACTGGGTGTTCCAACAAGATTCGGCGCCAGTTCATAGAGCGAAGAGCACACAAGACTGGCTGGCGGCGCGTGAAATCGACTTCATCCGGCACGAAGACTGGCCCTCCTCCAGTCCAGATTTGAATCCGTTAGATTACAAGATATGGCAACACTTGGAGGAAAAGGCGTGCTCAAAGCCTCTTTCCAATTTGGAGTCACTCAAGACACTCTTGATTATGGCAGCCGCCGATATTGACATGGACCTCGTTCGTGCTGCGATAGACGACTGGCCGCGCAGATTGAAGGCCTGTATTCAAAATCACGGAGGTCATTTTGAATAAACTTTAGTGTCATAAGAATCTATGTTTTGTTAAGTTCATTTTGGTATATGAATGGTTACATAATGAATAAACTTGTTTCAATTATTTTACATTAAACATGTAACAGAATTTATGACCTGACTATGTATAATCTGAATCTCGGAAACGGGACCAACGATTTTCATAAAATTTAATATACAGGGGATTTCGGGGGCGATAAATCGATCTAGCTACGATTATTTTCAGAATATGTTGTTTTATTCGTGTTTTCAATAATCAACTCTTCCCGACATCTACTGGCGAATAATAATACTATTTTTCTTAATTGAGGGCAACTAACCACTTTAAAGATAAAACAAGATGGCGTTATCAAAAAAAAAACCGAGCAATACTCGGTCATCATCTAGTAAAAATAGTGTAACAAATCGAAGTATGAATAATAATTTGAGTTTAGCATCAGTAAAGCGTACAAACTTGGAGAAATATGTATGTATTGCAAAACTGTAGCATCGGATTAATTTAAAAGACTTTGACTGCTTCGGTTGGAGCTGTCTTGTTTTATTGTAGTTCTTCTTCTTCCTAGCGTTTTCGCAGTCTGGTGCCATGATCCGCTTTGCTACTTAAGCTCCTCCATTTTACCCGGTCTTCGATATCCTTCTGGGTGAGGTAATTCGCCTCCATATTGGTCGTTACCACTTCCATCTCTTGGACCTACCGCGGGATCTTGGACCTGGTACTTAGAGATCGAGGAATCTATTTCCGACGTAGTCTAGAGGCAAAGCGGTTTATGTCACGAACTCCAACGCTGCCGCGAATGTAGTTGTTACGAATGCGATCTAGTCGTGTTAGATTTATATCCCAATTATGTTCCATATTAAACTAGCTCACATCTAGATTAGCTGTAGCTTATCTGTATATAAAAAGACATAACGTGCCAATGAAAACGTTGAAACATTTCTTTCTTCATACAACAATAAAGTTTTGCCGCAAAGTATTGAAAAAAATAAAATAATAAGTCACCTTTACATACGTAATTATTTTATTTTTAAAGAATACCATACTATTAATAATAATTTCAATTTCGTAGCTCAATTTGTCATTCTCTCAGTGTTCAAATATTTGGGAGCACACTTTGTTTGGTGAAAAACAATAGACTGCGTGGGTGGGAAC
Source organism: Bombyx mandarina (assembly GCF_030267445.1). NCBI lineage: Eukaryota > Metazoa > Arthropoda > Insecta > Lepidoptera > Bombycidae > Bombyx > Bombyx mandarina. The sequence goes on along the minus strand of NC_143223.1, from coordinate 12,740,926 downwards.
GCCCACCAAGTAACTTCTTTGATAAAAAAGTAATTTAAGTTTTCCATATAAGTAAAATATTGAAATGTTGCCGATGCTGGTGTTTTGTGGCTGGAATGTGAAAATAAGTTTTCTATGGCGTACCTGGATTCAGGGCGAGTAGTGTACCATATTAGCGAAGGGTAGGACCAGAGGGGAAACCATAAACCAACCCTATTTAATAATATTAGAAATTTTTTAACGCAGGACCTCTTTCTATTCTAGCTGCAATTTGTTTCAATGACATTTACAAAGATGGCCATGTTATTGAATACACTAAAAAATCGATAATGAACATGAATGACCACAAATTTACATATTTTAACTAATGTTCAGTTTCTAGTTTGTTGTGTTGTTTTATTAATTTATTTAATTTCATGCGCAAAGGTACAATGGCGGACTTAATGCCAGAGGCCTTCTCTACTAGTCAACCAAGGGTGGAGTCCTGTGGTAGGTGCATTCCTTTTTGCGAAAATAAGAAAATTAATAATAACATTATTTTCTCTTATAAAAAAAAGTAGGAACATACTTTTTCCATTTCGTTTTTAATTTATAAGACTAAAGTATTAAACTAAAAAGTCTGTTGACAGAGAGAAAAAAATATATTGAACGGTTTTTACTTTGTCTATTTACCTCTTCTTTATTGCTCGAGAAGCCCCTTGAAGTGAAGCAACCGAAATAAGTCGGGGAACTGACGAGATAATAAAACGGGAGATAAATTATTCACGGGCACGTTTCACGGGCAAGAATCCGTATGCGCTTTAACAATGATGCTCAAATCAAATTTCCGTGAGCATCGACGACACGATGCCGTGTGGTTTAAGTTTTCGGTGCGATGCTTACAAAGAAACTGCCATTTCACACATTCGAATATCAGTATAATACAAAGAATACAAAACTCTATCTTGCGTTCTTATAAGTGGTGTTCCGTGGTTGGTTATATACACTGAATTACACAGAGAACTAGGGATGCCTACAATAATGCAGGAAATCGCAAAATTTAAACAAAAACACCTCGAAAGATTGGAAAAGCACCCAAACAATCTGCCTGCCGCCTTGAAAAAACGAAGTTACGGGAAACGGCCCAAGAGAAAAGACGTCATATAGTTCAATGACAAATCTTTAAATTTAGAATAGATGGCTCGCTTGAGTCACGCTCTTACTTACTACGTAACAGGATACTGATTGTAGATAATAAAGGGAAAAAAATTATCACACATTCGAAAGTGATGTGTTGAACTCAACACCTCATGCAGTCACGGTGACGCATCGCTATCGCCGCCTACAGGCACAACACTAGAAGTTTCCAGCCAGATTTTCTCAGTGAGTCGCGATTCCGATACGGTAGTCGATACAACGAAGCACTGTATGGTAAACAGTCGAAGCCGCCCTAAACACGTCATTACGGATACTCTTGATCCATTAACGGTGCTTTTAGGTACCACAAGCACCCGTCACCGTTCTCGCCGAAATAGTCGCTTGTGACTAAGGGCTCGGCGGGTAAATTAACCCACAGGCACTGTCTACTGAGGTGGGTCACGTTTCTAATCCGGTGGTAGATTTTGCGAAGCACTGCTCTTGCTAGGGCCAGTGTTAGCTACAGCTCCGCTTTGAGCCTCGAGAGCTCACCTACACGCTAGGGTAACGCTGATATAGTCTCTCAAGGCTATCAACATAGGTGGGAAAGAAATAAAAAATAAGCACTGCTCTTGTTAGGGCAGATGTTAGCAAAGTTTCTCTTGCCGAGACCTGTGAGCCGTCGTCTACCAGTGCGGCAAAACCCGAGGCAATTATTAGGAAAAGTACCTAGCTATCACCGTGATCCTACGCGATAGGTATGGAGGACAAGGCCCCATTTGGTGATGATTAATGATTTAAAACTACACGATCATTATTTCAGAATTTATTAACAATGACTTATTGGACTCGATCGATTTTCTAACTCAGTTGCTATTTAGTGAAAAAAGGAACCCATAGACATCGTAACATGAACGCCTCGATCCATCTGTAGACGCGGGGTCGCTGTCTCAATTCAATCGTAAGTGCTTGTTCACGTAGAAGGCGCGGGCGCGGGGGCGGGTGTGGCCGCGGTAGACGTAGCGGGTTCGTATTCACATTGGCCGCCAGGCGTTTGCGCGAGTTTGACTGCTTTCAGAGATTGAAAACATGGACGACGATCTTTTATTTTTAACCGAAAATTCATACATAAAGTGGGAGATGATAGCAATTAGAATCGGTGTGCATGAAATTAATAAAGAAAGAGAACGGTATAGTGAATTTCATACTTTATTCATATTTCTTCTGTATTGAAAGACATATCGCTTCTAGCGACAAGTTCAAGCTGGTTGAACTTACCCGACGTCGCGAGTGAATCGCGCGCTCCGCCGCTAGTTGGACGTGAACACACCCATACAACTCGTGCGTTTGATATTGTCGCGAGCGGAACGCGCGCGCAAGTCGCTAGCTTGCCCGCTATCGTGCGTTTCGTACGTGAACACTCGTATATTACGCCATATTATGTTTGATATTTCGTGACCGCGCCCGCCACCGCGCCCGCGTGTCAACGTGAACCAGCACTAATGGTTATCACCCCTTCGAACCAAAATTCACAATGACTTCTCGGCAAAAATAGACACGACGGTGATTTCGGTATTTTTCTTGAACTAAAAATGCGCAACATGTTTCGTCAAGGTCGCCCGTGTTGAACCAAACCATCAAATATAATGTACGCTAAACCACGGGGAAAAGCATCAAATTGGATTCGTCCTTTAATGAACCAGAAACTTCAAACAGGTTACTCTGTATTCGGATCTCGTAGTGCATGACGTCATCTTTCGTGCTTCAAACATCGCGACGAGAGCTTAAGAATTCCATCGCAAAGATAAGAGTTCTCCCTCTGTGCAGATAATGGGATCTGTCTGTTTACATCGAAGAGCCGAACGCAAATGTAATTCAGATTGCTGGAAACCTGTTTTATCGGGCACACGACGATAATCAGCTGCGAGTTATTGTTATTTTATCCTGTGTGATTCTATTATACATATCCATATATTGTTCATTATTCTATTCAATCTTCAATTATAAGCTTTGGATAGCAAAAACACTTATGTTTCTCACTGTTATTAGGTTTTTCATGCGATGACATGTTCTATTCTATTTTCAGTGATTTTCTAATCTACATCTACACTAATATATAAATCTACAGTGGTTTTTACGGATGTTCCGTTATAACTACTGAACCATGCATTCGATTGACTTAAAATTTGGTATCCATGTAGAAAATACATGTACTTAATGGATAGGCTAATATTTATATGAGTGTTGGACTCCCTACACCAGTTGCGGGGGCGTTAATGATGAGAATCTTTGTGGGGGTGAGAAATAATAATGTTAATTTTAAATGCCCAACGAAGCGGACGTGTACAGCAAGTCACTTATATTTCTCACTGTTATTAGTTTTGTCATGCGATGACATGTTCTATTCTATTTTCAGTGATTTTCTAATTACCTGTATGTAACTATACTGAGACCTTAGAACTTATATCTCAAGGTGGGCGACGCGTTTACGTTGTAAATGTATATGAGCTCCACTAACCACTTAACGCCAGGTGGGCTGTGAGCTCGTCCACCAATCGTCCACCATCCACAGTGTTTCCCGAGCGCTATGACATGTCCTTCAAACGAGGCTTGTGGAGAGTATTAAGCGGTAGGCAGTGGCTTGGCTCTATCCCTGGCATTGCTGAAGTCCATGGGCCACGGTAACCACTCACCATCAGGTGGTCCGTATGCTCGTCTGCTTACAAGGGCAATAAAAAAAATCTAAACAATAAGAAAAGTCTGATACCAGCAGAGTTGTGCTTCGATAAAGACACTAACCTAGTATAATCCTTTGAGGTAACAAGTAATGGGTAGGCAAAAAAAGAGAACAGGGTTGTGATCAATCAAAATATGAACATTAGAATTTTATTGTAAAATTTTAATGGTAACACCTAAGTCCTAACTGAGTTAGCTAATTTTAAAATTTGCTTATGGCAACTCTCTCTTCCGTTCCTGTCTTTTAGCCCTGTGCATGGCAAATTGAATTATAATAATATTAGAATAAACGCGAATGTTCATTTTACAAGTCTGTATTTTATTTAAACAAGGGGCATAAAAATATATAGCACAAGCGTTTTCAGAATTAGTGATGCAGTAGTTAAACCAAAGTAGTTAAACCAACTTTGGAGCGAATAAACCACCTTTATTACATTATATCTATATTTCTGACCATTAAAATACAAACCCTATACCAGTGCAAAGGTGGTCGGTCAGTCGATTCTGATCGTCGGCACTGTCGTAAAAATAATAATAATTCATTTATTTGTCAGATAATAATAATCCATGAATATAAAAAATAAAAAAACAAAGAATAATATAACAAACAAGTTGGTCTTCTCAACTAAGATTATGATGTCATTTCTAAGTGTTACAAATTTCATCTTATATTTATTTACCTAAGAGGTCATCATTATTTTTGTTAGTCAGCAACCACCACTGAACCATGGATCAAGTCATAAAGGTCTGCTAATGCTTTCAGAATGCTGTTAGGGCTGACCCGGACCCGGGGAATCAGGAATGTGCACCGTTTCCGTAATAATATGATGGAAAAAATAAAAATAAAACATCTACTATGTACTACGACCCGAGCCGATAAATCAATACAATACAGTTATAGGTCGAGAACTAAAGTCCCGAGGGCCCAGTCGCTTTCTTAGCTTGTTTGCGATTGTCTTCAAATAAAATAGAATAATCGAGAAAGTTCCCGTTATCGAGTTACAAGAGACACTACAAGTTTTTATATTGTATTGTCTTTGATGTGCATCACGGAACCCGAGTAACTATTATTAGATTTGATAAGTTAGTATTTGTCAAAAATATTTTCTATAAACATAACAGTCCGCACAGGTACCACCATCAATCACCCCGTCCATTTTCGCCGTGAAGCAGTAATGCGTTTCGGTTTGAAGGGCGGGGCAGCCGTTGTACTGTAAAAAGTGAGACCTTAGAACTCGTGTCTCAAGGTGAGTGGCGGTATTTACGTTGTAGATGTCTATGGGCTTCGGTAGCCACTTAACACCACGTGGGCCGTGCGCTAGTCCAGCCATCTAAGCAATAAAAAAATAAAAAAAACAGTTTCATTTTTTTGTAAAATCGACCTAGGGTCTTTGAGAAAGATTTTGAGATTTTTGTCGTAATTATCTTGAGTTTTATTTTATAACAATTCTAAAACGAAGCAGTAGATATCGAACAATAAAATAAAATAAAAATTTAGAACAACCGACCGACCTTTGATTATTTCTTGTGGTTGGTAGCCTGCAAAAAGACCGCTTTCGATGCTGAAATGAAAATAATCTACAACCTTTAACGGAGAACCATACTAATTGACTTTTTGGCGCGAACGCGAGGAATGAAGTTGTGTGATTTGTTTTATTTTGTCTATTTAGTGTTTCTTCAGGTTTAAATGTGTAATAATGGTGGTTTATTAACTGTTTAATATCTGTGAAAGTGCACAAATGTGGGAAAATGAAACAAAGCCGCTGGACGTAGCTTCTCGGGATCCTCCAAAAAGTCCACTGAAAAAATCTTAGTAAATGACCACCATTTTACTGAGATTATATTTCATCCCAGATCATCTCATTTAATTTCATCCCAGTTGATTAATGTCTCAAATTAATCATCTTCATTTCATTTCACTCCATAATATCATTTTTCATAAAAATATGAATATAGATTAAAATAAGACATGACTTAAAGGTCTTAGTTACCAGGTCATAAAATCCCTTAAAAAAAAACCATACTAATTTACTAAAGTATTTCAAATACCCGCAACGTGGATGAAATAACGCTGACATCTGCAACCCCGCCTCCTTCAAGCCCGTAAAACTGACGCGTCAGTTATATTTTTAATTGTGTACATTGCGGGTTATGCAAAGAATATTATAGCTTTAAATCTTTTCAAACTTGATTATTTAAGTGCGTCTGCAAGCGTAAGCTCTTTTTTCGTAAAGTACTTTATAACATATTTTTTGTATATTTAATTGCAACATTACAACATGTCTTAATAATTTAATGTAGCCTTTCGTAAATTACTTTTTTTCAGACTTTATGTAACATATTTTTTGTTTATTTAACTGCAATGTTACATAGTATAAAAGCCCGCTGAGTTTGTTTCGTCGGCTCTTCTCAGGACTGTGGCTTTTTTTGGATCCGGTGGTAGAGTTAACATTGTTATTTATATTTTGACATTCAACAAGTGTGTTATACTGACATCTAAGTTGAAATAAATATTTTGAATTTGAATTTGAGTAATACGTGTCTTAATAATTTAATGTGCCCTCATTCAAAAATTGATTCCCTTGTTGGTTTAATGGTACAATTATCACTCAGTAGGAATGAGTTCAAAGTATTTGTCATTCGTGTTCTTCGATGACAAGGTTTTTTTTTTTTATTGCTTAGATGGGTGAACGAGCTCACAGTCCACCTGGGGTTAAGTGGTTACTGGAGCCCATTGACATCTACAACGTAAATGCGCCACCCACCTTGAGATATAAGTTCTAAGATCTCAGTATAGTTACAACGGCTGCCCCACCCTTCAAACCGAAACGCATTACTGCTTCACGGCAGAAATAGGCAGGGAGGTGGTACCTACCCGCGCGGACTCACAAGAGGTCCTAGCACCAGTAGAACTGTTAGACTGTTAGACTCTTGATTTTGTCTCGTGTGTGTTTCCGGCATCAATAAAATTATGCCTATACATAGCAGTTCATAGCACTTTAGACATTCCCGATCCTGCGGACAGAATGGAAAGCAGTCGACGTCGCCCAAAACACGTCATTTCGGATCCTCCCGATCCACTAACGGTGCTTTTTGGTATCATTCTCGTCGAACCCGTCGCTTGCGCCGAAGGGCTCGACGAGTAAATTAACCCACAGACACAGCCCACTGAGTTTCTCGCCGGATCTTCTCAGTGGGTCGCGATTCCGATCCGGCGGTAGATTCTGCGAAGCACGGCTCTTGCTAGGGTTCGTGTTAGCAACGTCGTCAGGTTTGAGCCCCGTGAGCTCATCTACTAATTAAGGTTACGCTGAAATAGCCTCTCAAGGCTATCAGTTTAGGTAGGTAAACAAAAAATAAAAGCACTAGAATTTAGCTAACTTCAAAATTTCGTCAAACTTTGATTAATTATCCACCGATACATTTAGAGGTACCTAATGTATTAATGAAATCGAGAACAACGAGTAAATACAATGGCCATTTAAACTCGATTCTGCTCGAACAATTTCGGAAATCGATTGTTAAAACTAATCAAGCGAACGAATAAGCGCTTAAGATTCAATTCACAATCGATAGCGGTTTAAACGAGTCGCGTATTCCTATAGCCCATAAATTTAGTTTTAGTACTTATTTACTAATTATTATTACTCTGCAGTTTTTCTGTATTAATTAAAATAAAAACTAAACGTTACATAGTACGAATAGCTTGTAATTTTAGGCATGGTCTGATTGTAAAAATTCCCCTTTTCCCTAACAGGATAAAAATTATATCTATTATAAAAATGAATTGCTGTTCGTTAGTCTCGCTAAAACTCGCGAATGATTGGACCGATTTGGTTAATGTTGGTCTTGAATTATTCGTGGAAGTCCAGAGAAGGTTTAAAAGGTGAAAAAATATGAAAATTCTCGGAATTGTATAAAAACAAACAATTTTGTTTTTCCTTTGATGTGTCCCCCGTGGGACGGATTCCTTTTGTTTTTTTTTAAAGTTTATTTTACACACAAAAGTTTAGGTCTTTTATTTATCGATTGAGGCGCTACGAAGTCTGTAGGATCAGCTAGTAGCTTATAAAGAAAGGAGACTTTAGCACGTAATCTTAAATGGTTACCGTAACTCTTGAATACTAACCCTGTCAAGGACATTTATATTGCTACTGTCTGTATTTAATTATGGTTTAATTAATTAATGACGATCTATAACACCGGAAATTAAAAGAGAAAGTGACGTGAGAAATTCGATTAGCTTGTTTATTCCGATTATCAATTCGTTCATATCAAATTTATCCAAAACACGTTTATTTTGTGTTAATCGTCAGAAGAGCGAAATTTATACATCGCTATGTGAAATGATATTTGGTTTAAGCGACATTCTTGCAACGTTATAGGAGAGCCATTTAAAGTTATTATATAAAAAAAATATTATAACAAAAAAACTTGTTCCGCTATTTAAATGGAGTAACCTTAATTGAAGTACAACTAAAAAAATTGATTGGTTGATGTTGCTGGTGGCAGGACCTCTTGTGAGTCCGCGCGGGTTGGTACCACCACCTCGCCTATTTCTGCCGTGAAGCAGTAATGCGTTTCGGTTTGAAGGTTGGGGCAGCCGAACTATACTGAGACCTTAGTAGCGCATTTACGGTGTAGATGTCTATGGGCTCAGGTAACAATTAAACTTTAGGTTGGCTGTTAGCTCGTCCATCCATCTAAGCAATAAAAAAATTGTTAATACCAAATAAGACGGACTGTTAATTAATTACAAAGATAAATGTAGCGTATTAAGCGATTTGCTTAAACCAAATAGCCTTTTCACCCCTCGATATGTACATCACTATCTTATCATTGATCTGCGTCTAACAAAAAACTACGGTTTCTTATTTCCCGCTATATCTTGACATTGGAACACGCCGTCGACACGCTCCGTTATGGCGATAAACTTCTCCAACAACACATCACACCTCTCAGATAGCGGGAAGCGAAACGATCGATTAGATAAACTATCGATTAAGATTGATTTCGTAAAATCTGACTTGGCTTTTTGTTCTTTATCGCATCCCTACTTTCGTAACGTTTACTGACTCACAAACATCATCTCTCAATGGAATAAACAAATCAAAGTTTATAATATTGTATTTGTTTTCTACTAGTCCGTGCCTTTTTTTTTATTGCTTAGATGGGTGGACGATCTCACAGCCCACCTGGTATTAAGTGGTTACTGGAGCCCATAGACATCTACAACGTAAATGCGCCACCCACCTTGAGATATAAGTTCTAAGGTCTCAGTATAGTTACAACGGCTACCCCACCCTTCGAACCGAAACGCATTACTGCTTCACGGCGGAAATAGGCGGGGTGGTGGTACCTACCCGTGCGGACTCCCAAGAGGTCCTACCACCAGTGATTACGCAAATTATAATTTTGCGGGTTTAATTTTTATTACACGATGTTATTCCTTCACCGTGGAAGTCAATCGTGAACATTTGTTGAGTACGTATTTCATTAGAAAAATTGGTACCCGCTTGCGGGATTCGAACACCGGTATATCGCTACACACGAATGCACCGGACGTCTTATCCTTTAGGCCACGACGACTTCTTAGACTGCCTTTTCGCATTGTTCATCCCTTCGAGTTTAGCGGGTATTGTGGCATTATTGACTTTTAAAGAAAAATTTCATACATCAATGAATCATAGATAAGCATCATCATGTGTCATTTATACTGATTGCAGAAGATGCGGAATGTTTATTGAACTTATATATTTATGTATGTTGCATTCTTTGGGATATTCTATATATTCAACATAATATAATAATATGAGCTGTTATTAAATTCATATAAGTAGTGAGAGTGATATAGGGTAAATAATTTGAGAATCGCGAATCCTCCTCCTCCTCGAGTCGTGTTCCTCATGTCTGAGGGTCGTGACCACCATCACCCATGAGCTTCAATCTTAAGATCTTTTTCCACTTTCCCCTGTCCACGGCGTCATGCAGCGCGCTGTACACTGTACTGTCCAAAGCGGTGCGGATCTGATCGGACCAACGAGTCTGGCTGCGGCCTCTAGATCTGTTGCCTTCAACTTTCCCTGTGATCATACGTTTTTCCAGGTTATCGCCGTCTTTCCTCGCAATGTGACCAAAATATTCGAGGATCCGCTTCAGACATACAGTAGACAGTCTGATTTTGATGCCCAGTTGCTTCGCGAATGAAAAGCACTAAATTAAAAACAAACATATATATTTTTTTTGTTTTTTTTTTTTTTTTGCCGAGTTGATTGACGAGCTCACAGCCCACCACACAGGTTTTAAGTGGTTACCGGAGCCCATAGACATCTACAATGTAAATGTCACTACCCACCTTGAGTCATGAGTTCTAGATCTCAGTATAGTTACAACGGCTACCCCACCCGTCAAATCGAAACACATTACTGGTGGTGGTGGTGATACCTACCCGTGCGGACTCATAAGAGATCCTACCACCAGTAAAAGAATATCAGTAAAGTTATGTTTACGTATAAGACGTTTTTCAATTTTCGTTCGGCATAATTTTATTGTAATCAATTATAGAGTAGAGTACATACTTCGTTGGGTACATTGGTGAATCGTTTTCACATTTAAATATTATATTATATAATATAATTTACTACCAGTAAATTGTGCTACCATAGCAGGATGTACAGTGAGCCTTTTATGTAAGAACCGCCCTTTTACCCATGATTGGCGTGAAACAATTTGACTTTTATATCCAAAGGTAGGATTGCTATTATTACAATGAAAATTTCAGACAAGAATGTGTCGAAAAAATAATCTTTTGTCATTTACGAACATATATTTTAATCAAAAGGAAAGACAGCGGGCGTTCCTCGAGTGAGATTCATCAAAATAAACAGAGTTACGGTAACGGGCTTGTAACAGGTGCGGCAAACGCGAAAAGTTTACTTTTGTCCCGACAAAATACGGGAAAATTATCATTTATGTAAGTAAGTATTTAGACAACGGAGGCAGATAGCTTTAAATAAAATGTGACATATCGGTCAGTCGAACTATTGCTTCTGCATCATCAGTACATAGCAGCTATCTGGTTTAGAATACACCACCACAACTCTTCCCGTGGGTGTCATAAAAAGCGGTCTCACCGGAGAATGAGCAGCAATGCTCTCTAAGTATTATAATCAGTACATAGCGGCTGTCTGGTTTAGAATACACCACCACACCTCTTCCCGTGGGTGTCCTAAAAAGCGGCCTCACCGGAGAATGAGCAACAATTCTCTCTTAGTATAACAATCAGTACATAGCGGCTGTCTGTCTGGTTTAAAATACATCACCACACCTCTTCCCGTGGGTGTCCTAAAAAGCGGCCTCACCGGAGAATGAGCAGCAATGCTCTCTAAGTATTATAATCAGTACATAGCGGCTGTCTGGTTTAGAATACGCCATCACACCTCTTCCCGCGGGTATCCAAAAAAGCGGCCTCACCGGAGAATGAGCAGCGATGCTCTCTAAGTATTACAATCAGTACATAGCGGCTGTCTGGTTTAGAATACGCCACCACACCTCTTCCCGTGGGTGGCCTAAAAAGCGGCCTCACCGGAGAATGAGCAGCAATTCTCTTAGTATTATACCAGCGTGCTGCAATCGCCAGTCAGTATTTACTGGTGGTAAGTTGTAGGTGGTTGCATTTTGTCTAATTCTGCTCAGGTATAAGACCTGTTTAAAAATTGGTTATGATTTATGAAGTGTCCGCACATACACAAACTCCCTCTAAGTCACCAAGTGTTATTTCTGCAAGATAACCATCAGAGCATCGTGGTATGTAAGGAATGACTAGTCCACAGACACAACTCACTGAGTTTCTCACTGGATCTTCTCAGTGGGTCGTGATTTCGATCTGTTGATAGATTCAGCCAAGCACTGCTCTTTGCTTTCAGACTACGCTATACTACAGTGCCATAAGTATACCTGGCCAATAATAAAATATAGTACAGTACAGTGTACAGATATTGTTGTGCTATGAGCTATATACTATATGCTATTATATTATAACTCAAAGGCATTTAGTTCATACACCTAACCATTAATTGTCTCAGATTTACTTACAGTTGTCAAATTATTCGGACATGAGATGCAAAGTGGAAAAAGAAGACGGGCGCTGTACCTACTAAATGGTGCCATGATTATTTACCCTCCAGTCGTAATACCTTCTCCCGTTGATTCCTATCCTGGTTCGCTAATCCCGGGCATCAAAATCTGATCTTGTACCGACCTCGCCTTGTGGGAACAGAATAAGGATACTTACGTTGTGTTCCTTCTTTAGCACCGAATTCCATGAGCATCTTGGCAAGTGGTCGGTTGTTTGAGAGCACCGCAACGTCCAACGGTGAGAGGCCGTCCGCATTGAGACTGAAACATGGACACAGTTGTGGATATCGAAGCTTATTTAAATTAGAACTTATCTCTTTATTAGGACATGACTATGAACAGTATTACCCAGGCCTTTTTATTGCATTAAATGGGTGAAATATTGCACTACTGGTACAACGGCTGTCCACCCTTCAAAACAAAACAAATTACTGCTTTACGGCAGAAATAGGCAGAGTGGTGGTACCTACCCGCGCGGACTCACAAGAGGTTCTGCCACTAGTAATAAAAAGCAGCCTCACAAATTATAATTTTGTCGGCTTGATTTTCATTACACGATGTTATTCCTTCACCGTGGAAATCACTCGTGAACATTTGTTAAGTACGTATTTCATTAGAAAATTTGGTACCCGCCTGCGGGATTCGAACGCATCGCTAGTTAATAATGCACCAGACGCCTGTGTGCTTAAAGATTTTAATTTCCTTTATTAGTTATTGGTGTTATCATTTTTTAATTGCGTACATAGGTGAACATACATAGGTGACCAGTGAGAGACTAGTACAAACAGAAGTAAGGCAGGTAAGACAGCATAAGACGCAAATGCCCTAGTTATAGGAATCTAGTTTCATATCATGTAGCTTTAATTTCTTTTGTGTATGTGACGAACTCAGCGTTCATCGGAGCGGTGACGAAAACATCGCCAATAAACACACGAAGGTACACGAAAAGGTACATCATCTCTTCAAGAACCGACCCTAGGCAAGCTCGATAAGAGCTCTCATTTCACCTGGCGTTAAATGGTTGAAGGAGCTCAAAATATGACGACCTACATGCCGTGACATGACCGTCACGGACGACGGACCGACATGACCGTCCACTTTGAGATTTGGGGTCGAAATCTCAGAAGTATTCCATAAAGACAAAGATGCCTCAAACAAAGCCTATGGGATCCTAAGGTTATGCTGTTACACATTCTGCGATTAAGCCCTTACTCGCTTTCTATGACAACCACAAAAAAAAGGAACTAGTCTAGACGGATACTAAATACCAACTGATATGCTATCCCACAGCCTAATAAGCAACAGACGTTACACCGATAAAAGTAACGCCATCGCCGAATAGCCGAACGAATGTCGAAGTATCTAGTAGCAACTAGAACGTTCGAGAAGTACAACGTCATCTATTGTCAGATAGCGGAAACAAACAGTACTCGACTTTTGTGGAATATTCTCGATAATTCTAGGGATGTGGGATCGGCCATAAAAGCGATGCAGAGATGGCACGCAGTCAGTTAGTAATCGGAACTACTCGAAGCGAAACAGCGAACGGATCGCCTGAAGCGAAGCGGAAGAAGCGAATTGAGAGTTTAAAAGTGTTTGTTGAGTGTTTTAAGTGTTCTAAGTGTTGAACACAGTTTTTAATTTGAACTTCGGTAGAATTTTATTTATCTCGAACCCCAGCGCGCAAAAATATTTTTACACACAATTCGACCGTTATTACTATTCTCTTGTATTTAAATTTGCTTGATGTTTATTTAAAGTTTCATAAACAAGGTTTGCGAGGCCTCGCTCTCTATTCTCTCTAAGCAAATATACATATGTATAATATTTACTTAAACCAACACCTCAATAGTTATTTTTCATATCAAATGACATATTTACGTTTTAATCATTTGATCCTTTAAATTATTCTTTACGAGCGTGTTAACATCATAACTTTTTTTTTTTTTTATGACAGTTTTAAATCACATACTGGAAATGTGATCGTGTTTTGAATTCGTTTAATTAGGTATGTTACGATGATGGATAAGGTGTAAACAAGTTTTTAAAGGTTACGTACCTATTGACATCCACGTCAGTCGAATCCAGTATGTTTCTGGCTTTGTCCAGGTACCCATGTTCGACAGCAGCGAAGAGTGCTGAAACAAGAATTATAGTTTAACTAAACTTATTTTATTGATGGCTTTTCTTTTCAATAATCTTGATTTATTGGGTTCCGGAAATAAATAAAAAATTAAAATCAAAGAAAAAAAAAAGATAAAATAATGAACAAATACCGTGCAAATGTATGTTAACTTGTGCGATTTTGTCATGTTGGGCGCGTGCGTCTTTCTGTTGGCGGCGCGTCGCTTTGTCGAGGTGCGGGGGGTGAGGGGTACACGCACTTAACGACGGAAGTTCCCCCCCGCACCCTTCGAGCAGCGCGCCGTACTGGAGCTCTATAAAAACAAAAAATAAAATAACAAAAAAAAAAAAGAAAAAAAAACACAAAAAAAAAATTTGTACATACATATACATAATTAACCTAGTAATTAAATCCTAAACAACTAATTTCTATTGTTCAGGTGTAAAAAAATAAACGAAGCGTGAGACCACTTCTGTGAAAAAATCCGTAAAATTACACTAATTTCAAGCTATTATTTTACTGTTTACTTCAGCAAAACAGTATAATAAAATTATTATTGTAGGTGGAAATAATATTCAAACACCCTCCTATGATGCACTGTATGTATTTATATCCCTTAAAGTTTATAAAGTATATAAAGACAAAATACACAATATTTTTCCCTTTGAGTCCATTTGCAATACCATAAATCTATTAATACTAAGATAAGCATTTTTATCAATCATATAAAGCTATTGATTTCAGAATAAACATTGTAATAACATCAAGTTTTTACTCGTTCTTTCACTAGAGTTAAGTTTGGATTTAACGTTCGACGATATTTTCGCTACGGAAAATTTAAAGTACGTTGCACGCATTACGGGCCTTGTTAGAAAACTAAAAGTTACTTAAAGAGCAATGGAAAGAACTAAGCTCAAGGTTTCCCTGGGAGATCTAGTTAGGAATGAGGAGATTCTCAGGAGAACTAAGGATATAGCCCGAAGAACTGCGAGGTTGACATGGCTGTGGGCTGGACGGGCACATTGCTTGTAGAACAGATCACCGCTGGGGTAAAAAACCTTCTCGAGAGGCGACAGTGCACCAGAAGACGAAGTTTCCCCTTCCACAAGATGGACAGACCTGCTGAAGATCACGCAAGATTGGTCATCTAGTAGAGGATGTTTGTGGGCTGCTTTTTTTTAGCCTACCTATGCTGACAGTCTTGACAGACTATATCAGCGCAATTTTAGCGTATAGGTGAACTCTCAAGGCTCAAACAGGAGGCGTTGCTAGCAATGGCCCTAGCAAGAGCAGTGCTTCGCAGAATCTACCACCGGATCAGAAACGCGACCCACTGAGAAGATCCGGCGAGAAACTCAGTGGGCGTGGACTGCTGATGATGTTTTGACGTTGCTAGCACAAACTCTATTGCATATTGAAGTTACCTGTAGATATCACCTTCAGTTAATACACCAAGCAGTTTATAACTGCAATAAAATGCATGAACAATGTACCTACAGTGTACATACCTACATATTATATGTATTAGGTTACCTAAAGCCTGACCGTAACCAATTTGTTAAATTCGCGCGAAACTTAAACAAAAGCTATCGTCCATCACTCTGTAGCATTGTCCAATGTGAATATTATTGTATGCTAATGTAACGTCTATGTTAAGCTTAATAGGAAACAATATATATTTAGATTGATGTCAATTAGTTTCAATTGTTTCATAAGCATGGATTTTGTTCATTTAGTATAGCCGCTTTGTCACCATATAAATGATTTTTATTATAATGTTTTAAGTTAGCTATATTAGACATAATAATATAAATTTTCTCAACTTATTCTCCGCAGTTTATCGACTTAATTAAATTTAAATGTTACTATTTCAGTAAACAATGAATATGTGAATACTCGAGAGAAAAAAAAATTAAGGGGCGATAAAGAATCGTGACATTGCGCAAAATGGGTGTCACGAAAGTGTGAAGAAATCGTAAACGAAGATCAATTGAGCAAACTCTAAAAGATAAGCGAGAAACAAATGCGTAACCGCACTGAATAAATCAGACGAAGTCATCTATTAACGTATTCCTCAACAAGTGCCACTTACATAACAAGGAAAACACGGGCGGAATACACATGAAAACATAGCGTGAGAGGAAGAGAGAGAGAGAAAGAGAACATACTTTATTGCACACCAAAACACAATTAACATTAACAGCAGTCAACAAGCAGATACATTTGTACAACAGGCGGTCTTATCGCTAAAAGCGATTTCTTCCAGACAACCGTTTAATTAACAGAAATTCTGGAAAAGATAAAGGTATAGCAAGTATGTTGCGGTATACTATTAATAATACATTATTAAATAAAATGCATACATACAATAAATATATATGTATGCCCATAGATATCAACAGCGTAAATGCCGCCACCCACCTTGAGACATGAGTTCTAAGTCTTAGTTTTACAGTGCAACAGTTGCTACATTCTTCAAACCTAAAAGTATTACTGCTTCACGGCCGAAAAAAGCAGGGCGGTATCTACCCGAGCAGGCTCACAACATGCCGTACCACCATTGGATACGATACGAGTACGAGGGAGCGATAGGGATGTACTGATGACAGGCAAAATAAAATTCCGGCTATATTTGGAAGGAAGGAAAACCGTATATACATAAATTCTATGGTATTTAAAACAACAATATTAAATATTATATTCGCGTTCGCCTTATGATCGAAATTTTGACATACCAAGATCTCGTTTCAATTTATAGAAAGCATATCTTTTGTTTTTATTTAAACCAGTGGCCCCGCAGTAGTCGAGATTCGACTATAATTAATTGGAATTGTAAGTTTGTACACTATTAAGATTGTATTTTATACTTCTATAATCACAAATTTCGCCAAGACTACACTATAAAAATATTAACAAAGACAAACAATATTTAATCTATTCTCAATTTGACAACAGACGTCAAGAACAAAAGTTTGACAATAAACAGTATGCATGCGTGTGTGCGTCAAATGCATGGTATGTAGTGTGTGTAATGTTTTCTTTATTGATTTAATGTATCTTTTATGCATTATGTATTTAAAAAAAAATTTGCATTGTGCACTTCTTCCCTATATTCTCTATAAGTGTGGAAAATTTCATACTCCTCCGTCCGCGCAAATTTCGTAAAAAGGGATACAAAGTTTTTGCTTCACGTATTAATATATAGATTTTAAAGAAGTAACTGACTTATTTCTTACTTTTTTTTGATAACAAACACTAAAGCACATCAGTATATACGGCCGGCGAACGGAGCTGAAAATGGTATTGGATGGGTACGATGAAATGGAACGAATGTAAGTGAACCCCAAGTAATTTCAGTATAGCATTGACCTTCTCTTATTCCAATTGGTTCGACATGATAAAAAAAAAACATGCACATAACCACCAAACGTAAAAGCAAAACAAATACCTTTATCTATCATTTCAAATTTTCACGGTTACCTACATTATTTAGTCTTTGAGTTTTTAAAAAGATGTTAAATTTTTATTTAATAAAAATGATATTTTACACAGTATGTTTAAGTAATATCACCTTCACACTACACCTACCAAGCTTCATCTCTGCACTCCCCTAAGGTAGACTGTTAGAGAATGCCTATGGCATTAAGTCCGCCTTTATACTTTCTAGTATAAGAAGTTATAAATAAATAAATATTTTATCGTATTACCAATCATTTAATACGATTGTAATAATAGTGATAATATATTAATAGTGTCATTAGATCTTGTCGTGGTTGGAAAATCATTGTCATTGATACGTGGACAAATTTTAAAGCTAATCCTATGTCATGAAATTGGTACAAATTACGTTGAAAGATTTCATTAAATAGATAAATGGATACAGGTAGGTAGGTACGTAATATAGTCAAGCTAATAAAAGCGAGTTAAAAAGCACTACAGTTCTTGATTCTTAATGTCTTGTTAAGTTAGTTAAAGGATTATTGATAAGACAAATTAAGTTACCCCATTGGCATAACAATACGTTGACCTGATGATAAATGACAACAGGCAGACAACGAAGAAATTGCATCTTAAACAAATTATAGTGGACCAATTTTTGGTGTAACATGGAGTGCCTTTGTACACAATTTTCCTATTACTCTGTACTATGTCTTCTTTTTTGTGTGTACATAAATAAATAAATAAATGGAACTTATTGACTGTTTAAAAATAATGACTGTTTAATAATTTATCCATTTTTAATAACAATATTAAAATTATTGTTATTATAAATGATACAATCTCATCTTCTTTACCCCCGTTAATGTCATATCACGAAAAATAAGGCGGTGTGGATATTTTTCGTTGTCTTTCTCTCTGACGAAGGACAAATTAAGTTTCAAACAAAATACGGACTACTCAACAACTCGATTATCGAGCCAATTGTCAAATTTTACCTTTATTTAATTTGTAAACTTTTCTAATCGTTTGCACAGACTTTAACAGTATTATAAGAGTAACACTATGAAGGATAATCCAATTTCCTAATTTGACAAACGCGATACGTTGTGATCGACTCACGATTCCGACTACAAATTCACTTGTACAAGGTGAAACGTCAACCATGTCACGGATGACATGTGTCAAATTTCAATGGCGCTTCTAGGCCAAAAGGTTGAACCGCTTTTCAATAATGATTTTTCGCGTTTTGTTAGAATACACTTTGTAGCTTTACCGTTGTTTTTAGTGGGATTCGTTGCTAGTGTTCAATAAAGGAAACCGAAAATTGGGGTGTTGGCCAGAAGTACAATAATTACGCACGGCAGCTTTGTGAAATGCGAATTAGAATGTGAAATGCGAAATGGGATTTAGTTTTTAGGTGTCCATTTATATCAAATTATAGGTGATTTAGGTTAATCTTTTTTTTCTAAAGGCCCATTACGCTAATAAGTTAGGCTTGATTTTAGTACATTTATATTATTTAATCTAAAAAGTAACGTGAGTTAAGAAATAACCACTTTTTACTATTTCAAATCTTCTTCTTCTCTATTTCCATTCAGGCCTCTCATACATCATCTCTGAATTCACAGCCTTCTTTCGCATATCCTCTTTCACATAGTCCATCCAATTATTTTTAAGACGATTAGAACACTTATCAGTATTTCAAATATGAATTACAAGAAATTGCAGACAAGACTGTTTCTAACTTTTCACACCGAGTAGGCAATTGAGTAAATATTTGTAAAAATAAATAAACATCGCAGATCAAACAATAGGAACTTTTGAATAACATGTGATTTAACAGTTATATAAACTAACAACAAGTGCAACTATATTTACACTAATCGCTGTTGCTAGCAACTTAAAGGTTTTAATTCGGTCAAATGATTTCAAAATAATACGGTAAAGTAGGTAATTGATATGGATCATCATAATGCGGCGTCTAAAGAGTTCGCGTCTTTCTGCTAGACTATTTTATTGATGAGTTAGCGAGCTCCCGATCAACCTGGTGCTTAGTGACTGACTTATTGTGTGTGAGGTCAACCACCCCGTATAAATTATGATGTGATGACCACCATCTACCTTGAGACGGCAAGTCGAACTATCTGTTTTATTATATAACCATTCCCTCCCCTTCATACTTGGGCTACCTCTGGTAATGCTCAATCAGACGAACTATCAGTATCTATTTCAATAAATCAATTGCATTCAATCAGGTTACATTGATTAGAAACGCTATCTTCTTGGTTAATATCATAGAAATAGAACTAGCTTTTATACTATAACAGTATATCTTATATATCGTCAATTTTATTTTTCTTTCATTAATCTGTGTATATGAAAACGATATAGCATTCAATCGTCACGAGATATCCGAAACTATCCATCCGATAGACTTTAAATTTGACGGGCGCTAATATAAGAACGAATGTTACGTAACCCTTATCCAGACTGGTTATATTACTATGCCATCGCATGCGCATAGCATGAGTTTCTATCGTAACCGTTGATAAAGGAACAACTAATTTATGCACCAGAGAGACAAGCGGCTCTTTAACCCGGGAAAACCCGTCGTATTTCATTGTTGTTGAACAAATTTAACAATGGAGAAAAGGCGGGGCACATCCAGTGACTAATATAATAAAGAGGAAAGATTTGTTTGTTTGTTTGTTTCGAATAGGCTCCGAAACTACTGGACCGATTTGAAAAATTCTTTTTCCATTAGAAGCCGACATTGTCCCTGATGAACATAGGCTACTTTTTTTTAATTTTTTTTAATATTTTTTTTTTTGGTTTCATGTGTGTTTTAATGTTTCCGAAGCGAAGCGAGGGCGGGTCGCTAGTCCAGTGATGAATAGAGACGGTGCTATCTTGAGTATCAGACGCACGACACGCACAATCGTAGTGAATATTTGTTTGACTGTGTAATTAGTAACCGTGAATATTTTTATTACCTTGTTTTGACACATATAAACATTCATAAATTAGTTAAAGTTTCTTTGGTGAAAAACCGAGAAACACCTTGAAGCGTCGCGTTTCTGCCTCATCTGTATTAGCTGCTCAAAAGAGGTTCTATTCTTCGATTAGACAGCTTAATATATAAAAAAAAAGTGAAGACTTGTTAAATTCTTGCTTGACATCATAGCTTCAAATCATCAAGCCGGAACGAAATAAAATATTGTCAGGCAATATTGACATAATATATGTATTATTGTTACGAAATGAAGGTATCACTGAAATTTGTTGTAACAAGGTTTTCTTTGCTTGATTTAATATAGTGATTGCTATAAGGCCTCGAGCGCTTGTTACCGATTCATAATTTGTATACAAATCTTGGCCTCTATTTGTCTGAACGTATGTTAGATTAGTTGCCCTGCAACGTAGGCCTTCACAACGCCCATACAATCCGTCAGAACTACTTCCAGATATGAATGGTATCGAACGAATTTTGCTTCGCTCTATTATCGAGTCTAAAATAATGAATGTAGATTTTGATTTAAGATCACAGGAAGTAATATGAAAAATGGCGATACCGTGTGTGGATTTTTAAGTAGTCGTGTCGTAAGCTATGGTAATTCCTCAGAATACAGAAAAAACGGTTTTTTTTCTGTATTCTGAGGGTAATTCCTCTTTTTTGGCCTTTATGCCACATTACGTAGGGTCGTTACGGCAGGTCCTTTTAGCATGCCGCTTAGATATTAGGCATGAGTTTTATGATCGCCCCTTTTATATAATATGCCATTTTCTTCTTCTGTGGCAATTCTACATTGCACCGTGCCAGATGGACTTTTATGTTTCTTCTTTTAGTGTCTCTTTTACTCCATCCGTTTTCGGTTCTAGGATTTGTATTTTATTATCATGAACATTTAGATCAAAATTTTGACTTTTAATTGTCAAAATATAAAAATATCATATTTCAATCCTATTAACTATGGTAATTTGGTAAATGCTAATATCCATAATTAGCTACGCCGAAATCGATTTTCGACAGTAATAATCAGCGTTTTTACACATATATGCTATTGTATAATTAAGTCATATGGTGTTGGCGTAGTTCTAAGTAGTCGCTTGTAAATTCCAAGTTATAAATCTGGAATTAACATTACACTACCCAGATTCAGATAACGAATACCAACATCTATCGAGTAGTAAGCACGTTTTTAAGCTTTACTAATTTGATTATATATTATAAATAAGACGAAATATTTCTTATAAGGGGCAAAGTATCTAGTAAGTAAAGCTAAAGTAATTCATCGAAGTCTATTTAGTACTTTTACGTGATGCGCGCACAAAGACCGTCATCTATTTACACATAAGAGATGGTTGAAAAATGGCCCATCTAGTGTGAAATGGTTGTCGGAACCCAAACATACCATGAGGTTGAAGTCTTCTTTAACCGGAAGATCCGATTGTTTCGCGGTAGAAATGGGCAAGTACCTACCTGTGTGGTTTACGATGCCCCCTATGAGTAGCACCTGAGTCAGTTACGCCAATATTGTAGACAAATCACAATAGTGCACGATCATGTTTTATAGATTCGAAACACATCGATTCACGACAACACAGTACTTACTTGACCCACGACGTATAAAAGGAACGAGATTTTGAAAGCTGGTGAAGAGGAATAGACAAATGGGTATCGAAATATTGGTACGTATATGTTAGATTTAGAAAAAAAAAACTCTTTTTATTTATTGCTTAAATGGATGGACGAGCTCACATGCCACCTGGTGTTAAGTGGTTACTAGACGGCGGGGCGAGTGAGGGAAAGCTCTCCTCACTACGCAGAAACCCGCCGCCGCCGAGCAGGGGGTCGGGACCGGGGTCGTATCCGTGACCTGGCCCCCTAAGAGCTAGGGGTCCCACCCGTTTTGTGCGGGGAGAGACACAGACGTGGGGTGGCGTGCTTTGCACGCTCACCCGCAATAGGAAGCCGGGTGATGGTAGACCGCATTCCCCCGACCGCTCTGGGGGAAGGTGTAACGCGGCGCCATCAAAGCGGGCTCTCGGCCCGCTGAACGAGGGAACCGGTGGTCGTGTCGCTGGCGGCCACCGGTCCGGCGTCCGTGGGACGGTGGGATGGATGTAATGTGCTCTGCGTCAACCCTGTCCCGCCGTTTCAATAGCCCCGACTGGGCTCCGGCCCGGTCCGAGGTAGGGCGCCGGCTGTGAGCGGCAGGAGTTTTTAGACATAGACATCCACAACGTAAATGCGCCACCCACCTTGAGATATAAGTTCTAAGGTCTCAAGTATAGTATAGTTACAACGGCTGCCCCGCCTTTCAAACCGAAACGTATTACTGCTTCACGGCAGAAATAGGCAAGGTGGTGGCACCCACCCGCGCGGACTCACAAGGTCCTACCACCATTTATTTTGGTTAATCACCAAATGGCTGGAATGATTTTACTGGAACTTCCACGAGGAGATAAGAAAGAAAAATAATACGCTAGAATTTACATTTCGCGCAAAAAAATTAAAACCTTTGCATAAGTATCAAAATCTCTTAATATCTTAATTTTTAGATAATTATTGTCAGGAATTATTAGCTAATAGAAGGCAGGATATTTGTTTTACTAAATATGCCGAGTAGATTTGTCTGTTCAAACATAACAACACTACACTACATACAACAACACTACATACCACGATCAATTGCATTTGTACATATGTTTTATTCGCATTATTCCCTCAAACACGAACTCATAATTCTTTCACAATGGAAATTAAGATGTTTACCAAAACACGCAGAATCGCAAATGTTTCAACAAGACGGATTTGATTTTAAATTACGTTTTTTGAACAGATCGTAAGCTTACTGGTTGTATTAAATCCAAATAGGCTGGTATCATCGTCTTGTTATGCAGTGTGGGCATATTCTGATCATCACTCAAAAATAGACAAAAATTCAATCGAATTATAGTAAGAAGGAAAGACGGGAAGGAAAGACAGGAAAGAAATTGCCCAATGAGTTTCTCGCCGGATCTTCTCAGTGGGTCGCGTTTCCGATCCGGTGGTAGATTCTGCGAAGCACTGCTTTTGCTAGGGCCAGTGTTAGTAGCACCTCGGATTTGAGCCCCGAGAGCTCACCTACACGCCAGGGTAACGCTGATATAGCCTCTCAAGGATATCAGTATAAGTAGGAAAAAGAAAAAAAAAGGAAAGAAATACGGGATTTTACGAGACTGCTCGGCTCAGTTGCTTAGAAGTATATATAGTGTTACAGAGTCCTGGCAACCCCCGACCGAGAGCCAGCGCTAAAACTATAAAAACGATCCCTCGTTGCGCCTTTGTCTCTTTTTTGTGCGTAGCGTTCGTGTGTGCGGTTCTTGTTGAAACATGTTTGGGACTTGTGTAATTTTAACAGTTTTCGTTAATAGTAAATTGAAATCATTTTGTTAGAAGTTTTGTTAATTCACTGAAATATAATTAGGCCAGTTCTGTGTTATTTATTTCTTTTTGTTAACTACCTCACTTCTGGTCGATAATATCAGAATTGGGATAAAACCACGTGCTTTTGAAATATGACGGGACGTCGATCTAGAAATCTAGCGTGATCATTCTCATCGACGCTGTCATGACCGCTCGAATTCTCGATTTAGGAGTGTGTTGCATTAATCATCGTCGCGATCGTGCTGTGTGTAGGAAGAGCAAGACCCCCTACGCCGCAGGATGTCTCCTGGTATAGTTCCGTGGAACCGTTGTTTAGAACATAATTGTACTCGTGAGATCGTGAGATTAATGACCACTTTACCGGTACCGTCTAATCGCAATACGCCGTCGCACTCATGTACCGAACGCCACGCGCACTTATTTTTGCCTCCAGCAGCAACGGTTTCCGTCGAAGGGGGTGACGCATGTGCACCTGAGTACCCTGGAACAGCGTCATGCAAATCGGCGGGTGTGTGTAGCAGTGCTGGTCAGCAGATGGATGGCGTGACGAACAGGATTATTGGAGCATTGCAGGTGCTATCTAAACTTTGACAATGGAGGCGCCTTCTGTCTGATTTGTTCACAGACGCAGGGCGTCGTCGCCGACGTGTGAGGTCAGTAGCGAGTCGGCGCTGTGTTCCAGCAGGAGAGCGCAGAGCCGTGCATACTGCGCGTACTGCTCGCGTGCCGCTGCCTGTGCGCGCTCACCTGCTTCAGACGTGCATACTGCGCGTACTGCTCGCGTGCCGCTGCCTGTGCGCGCTCACCTGCTTCAGACGTGCATACTGCGCGTACTGCTCGCGTGCCGCTGGCTGCGCACGCTCATCTACTTCTGGCGTGCATACTGCGCGCACTGCTCGCGTGCCGCTACCTGCGCGCGCTCACCTGCTTCAGACGTGCATACTGCGCGTACTGCTCGCGTGCCGCTGGCTGCGCACGCTCATCTACTTCTGGCGTGCATACTGCGCGCACTGCTCGCGTGCCGCTACCTGCGCGCGCTCACCTGCTTCAGACGTGCATACTGCGCGTAATGCTCGCGTGCCGCTGGCTGCGCGCACTGCTCGCGTGCTGCTGGCTGCGCGCACTTCTCGCGTGCCGCTAGCTGCGCACACTGCTCGCGTGCCGCTGGCTGCGCGCGCTCATCTACTTCTGGCGCGCGTACTGCGCGCACTGCTCGCGTGCCGCTACCTGCGCGCGCTCGCCTGCTTCAGACGTGCATACTGCACGTATTGCTCGCGTGCCGCTGCATGCACGCGCTCACCTACTTCTGACGTGCATACTGCACGTGTTGCTCGCATGCCGCCGACTTCACGGTGCCGTACGACTGGCAGAGACGCAGAGGGCGATGTCGCTTAGTCTGCGGCCGGCTGCTGCGGACTACCCAACGGATTATCTATCAGGATTATCTATCAGGACGGTCGAGCGGGACGCCCGCCACACGTGGTGCAGCCTCGCATCGTGGGAGCAGACTGGAGCTGGGACGACTGCCCTGCTTCCACATCATCCTTACGAGTGGACCCCAGTGACATGCAGCCTTTTCTTCGAAATTAATATGTGAAGGTCGAGGTGGGCACTTCGGTGCTTTACTTCCCATTTTTGAGGTTGAGGTGGTCACTTCGGTGCTTTACTTCCCATTTTTGAGGTCGAGGTGGGCACGACGGTGCTTTACTTCCCATTTTTGAGGTTGAGGTGGGCACGACGGTGCTTTACTTCCCGTTTATTTTTTTGAGCAGTATGGTAGATGCGGATTCGGCCGGATCTTGCGTCCCTACTGTTTAGCTGTGTTGTGTCGGTAATGTTCAGTATCTGTATCGGTGAATATTGCCGACAACAGCGCGCTACTGTTTTAGACGTTTCCTGTACGGGCTAACACAGTAAAGGAATCGTGCAGGTGTCTCAAATTGCGCAGTTTGGGACAGTTGTGCGATATCCATTCTTCTCACTTCAAATGTTTATCTTTGGCTCGTCCTCGCTGCAGATGTAAGAGTGCACGCTTGCGTCTGTAGTTCTTCCTATTCGTACACTCTTGACAGAGTGGTCGTGGTCATGCATCAGTCGGATCCTGCGATACCGATGCTCTCGCGATGCGACGCCATGTGGCACGATGTTTCGCAGAGTGAGAGCAAGCATTTATGTTGGCATTTATGGCGTCTGTAGTAGGGATTCTAAATTTTAGAAAGTTTTAGAGCATTAAGGTCTGGGTGTAATTTTTTTTTGTTACGTTACAGAGGGTGACCTTGTTGATGCAAGCTCTGACGTAGCTGGAAGAGATATGCTTCTGCTGATAGATGAAGCGGTCGAGGACGCCTCGCCATCAGGAACGGCCGTGTTACAGAGTCCTGGCAACCCCCGACCGAGAGCCAGCGCTAAAACTATAAAAACGATCCCTCGCTGCGCCTTTGTCTCTTTTTTGTGCGTAGCGTTCGTGTGTGCGGTTCTTGTTGAAACATGTTTGGGACTTGTGTAATTTTAACAGTTTTCGTTAATAGTAAATTGAAATCATTTTGTTAGAAGTTTTGTTAATTCACTGAAATATAATTAGGCCAGTTCTGTGTTAATTATTTCTTTTTGTTAACTACCTCACTTCTGGTCGATAATAATAGTGATTCTGTGATGGGCGTAACCAATATCAGCACTTAAACTTCGTCGAAATTTTATAATCGTAACAAAAATAATGAGAATCCATAAAAAAAAAATAGAAAGTGCCAATTTATACGATTATATCGTTATAGCATTTGAGGTTAACATATTTTGTATTGTTTGGTGGTGTTGCGATAACATTCCATTTCAAACTTCGCCTTTAATTTTTACGCTATGATATGAAGTTACGTAAATGTTTGGAACTGGGTACAATCAAACAATGGCTGGGAGCTGCGCGCCATTTCGCGCACTGGCCGTTTTTACGTAACAATGAAATAATTGCTACGCAATTAGAAAGCTGACATTTTGATCCTGCTCGAGTTGAATAAAAATATATATTTTTTTGTTTGTATTTAGGATTTGTGAATCCATTATTGTGTATAATGAGAACCTGGTTTGAGTACTTAACAATGGTTCTTATTGTTTTACAGCGAATAGATTTGAATATTTTTCATTCTCTCATTATTCGTGTATCTTTTTTTAGCAAATATTTAGTAGCATAAGGTCTATTCCAATTACGCATGGACCGGTAGGCGAGCTCACTGGTTCAACCTGAGAGAATTGGTAAAATTGGCCCTGGCAAGAGCAGTGCTTCGCAGAATCTACCACCGGTTGGGAATCGCGACTCACTGAGAAGATTCGGCGAGAAACTCAGTGGGTGATTCCGCTTGTAATAGTCTTCAACGAAATATGAATATGGTGTATTGAACTGCTCTCGAAAACGGCAACTGAAAGTAGAGCTGCCGATCCCTGGTCATATGGTATTGGAAAAATAACGAAATGAAAGTCAAATGTTTTATTTTTATTGCCCAGATCGGTGAACAAGGTCATGACCATATTAGTATTAAATTATCGAAGCCCATGTATATCACGACTTAAATGCAGCCAACGACCCGAGACGAGAGCTTGAAGTCTTCTTTGTATTGCATATCGGCTGTCCGACTCAATAAGCCGGAAATCATGATTGTTTCGACCTAGTGGCGTGGGACTACCAGTTACCCTTATTAATAACACAAATTTATGAATGTATATATGCGGGTTTTATTTTTATTAAACGTTGGTATTTCTGTACAGGGTTTGATGGTAATACGTTTTAGGTACGTATTGCTTTAGAAACGTTGGTACAGGCTCGAGGTATTGAAACTCAGCCTAGTCGCATCGCTTAATACGTTAATACCGGTATTAATACGTCTTATCCTTTTGGGCTACGAAGATTTCCAGTTTTTACAGTACGCAATCTAACATAATTGAAATCAAACGAATCATGAACTTACGATAAACTTAATTTAGTATATTGTGTCGAGGCGGATCCAGTTCAATGATGCGCTGAAGGTGACTGCATTTTACTAGGAGATGTGTGGAAATGGTAGTGCAAGGTAGAGGGGGAAGAAGTCGACCGAAGAAGACATGGAGGGAGTGTGTGAATGACGATATGAGAGAGGAGTGTTGAGCTGACGGCTGATAGAAGAGACTAGAAGAGAAAAAATGGCTGTGCCGACCCCACGTAGTGGGATAAGGTGAAGAAAAAGAAGAAGAAGATGCGCTGAAGGTATCACCACAAAACCCACCCGCCATCGCTTCACTTGGACACCACCGTCAATAGATAAGCACTTCAACCAATAATTGTTTAAAAAAATATTCATTTGAAATTAAACGATTACTACCCTCCAAAAAATTTAGCGAAGTATTTATTCAATGCTTTATTGGAGTTAAGTATAAATATACATATTCTATTAGTTATTTATAATTGTTTTTCCGTATTTTATAAGCAAGCAGTTTATTCCGTCTCGGCTTTGGAAGCGGTTTCTATGAGAAATCAAGATATTTTTTGATTCACGCTTCGAATTCGTCATGACCAGCGCCGATTCGGAATGCAGTTTCACCACCGAGAAGAATTGGCTAGAAACTAAGGGGTTACCCTTTTCCAAATACACATTAAGTCTGTACAGTATTTCATTTATTTATTTTTTATTGCTTAGATGGGTTGACGAGCTAACAGCCCACCTGGTGTTCAGTGGTTACTGGAGCCCATAGACATCTACGACGTAAATGCGCCACCCACCTTGAGATATAAGTTCTAAGCTCTCAAGTATAGTTACAACGGCTACCCCACCCTTTTAAACCGAAACGCATTACTGCTTCACGGCAGAAATAGGCGAGGTGGTGGTACCTACTCGCGCAGACTTACAAGAGATCCTGCACCAGTAACATCAACAATTCGATGCTTTTAATTGTACTTCAATTAAGGTTACTCCATTTAAATAGCGAAACAAGTTTTTTTGTTATAATATTTTTCCTAATTTTAAATTCTAAATGGCTCTCCTATAACGTTGCAAGAATGTCACTTAAACCAAATATCATTTCACATAGCGATGTATAAATTTCGCTCTTCTGACGATTAACATTATTAAATGTATATTCATGTAATGTTATGACTGAAATAAACGCTAAATTAAATCGCAAGTATAGTTTCAATAGATTCGTAACAGTTTTTTTTTTATATAAATAATAATCTTTATTTTGAATATGTAATTACTACGTACAAAATATTAAGTCTTCTCTATTATATTTGATTTCTATAATTGCATGCTGCCTGAAAGAGAACGCGAAATTTATAATAACAGTCCGTGGTTTAGCGTTCAGTTATTTCGCAGTTCAATTATGCTAACATTAATTAACTATCAATAAGCATTTTTGTTTATTAAGGATGTTCATTTGGGATTTGTTTGTATTAATATGAATCTTGTGGACCCGTAGGGGTAGTTACCATCACCCTATCTAATTTTGCACGAAGCAGTAATGCATTTCGGATTAATGTATTGAATTCTGCATTTACGTCGTTGATGTCCGGTAACCACTTAACACCAGGTCAAACGTGAGCTCTTCTACTAATCTAAGCAATGAAATGCTTTGTATTACTTGAACAATATTATAAAACAAACTATTAACTGTAATCGAGGTCCTAATTACATTGAATATGTATGTAACACATACATGTTACTGTCTTTGCGATTGACAGATGTTTTAAAAAAATTCGAATTGAAAATCAATGTTCAATAATAGGATTGGCAGAGGTTTAATTTAAAATGCTTGTTCGTCTCAGCGTAAGAGAAAAAAAAGTATTTGTTTTTGAAACAAAACATATTAATCCATCATAATCAGTAAAAGTTTGATAAAAAATTATAAATTTTAGATAAAAGGTTCCCTTTGGGTGCTTTTTCTTCTATTTGATTTAAACCCCTTATTTCCGTTCCGATGGTCATTGGGCTCGTTCTTACTGCGAAGCAATCATGCGTTCACGTTTGGAGACGTCCCGGGTCGGGTGATATTCCAATGAACTTGAGACTTGATTTCAAATGTCAATATCTCGATAAAAGCGTATCAAACCTTTGTATTAAACTAACAAAACATAGCAAGATGCTTCAATTCGATTTGGTGTAGTTTAATATCGACCGCGTATCTGACTTCAACGACTAACCGCGTTTGGGAATAAAAGACTACAACTTGAGTTAGGAAAACAGGATATAAATTATTGTGAATGTTGACCTAGGGCTATCAAACATTTCTGTCTAAAACCCATCAATCTCGCTATGCACATCATTCAAGACGCTCTGACCTCGTAATAATATTAGGTACCTACATGAAATGACAAAATAAATTAACATAGCTAACAAATATGGTGTCTTTGACAACCCTAGCCAGAAATTAGCAACGATGAAACAAGCAGCTTGGATAATTACTTCATTAATGTATAATTTTTTTTTTCAATAAATCGGCATAGTTACAGTACATTCAATCGTGTATTGCAATTGTAACGATCAGTAGGCCGTGGAAAACCGTCTATTGACCTCTGATTGCGTCTATGACTTCGATTAGCGTCAAAACATTTAGTGAAATGAAGATACCCGAGATTGTGATTATAAATATAAGCAATGCCGGGGCACTAACTAGTCCATCGAGGATGTGAAAATAAAGGATGTCATAGCACCGCGCACCGCAAAATCGACGAAGACAACTTATTTTGCTGTAAATATTTCGACGACATCTCCGGAAAGCACTGAACTGTAAAAATACTATTATTTCCAATTCGTGTATTCTCGAGGTGAACGAAAATGGTTTTCATTTCTACGACCGCTGAGAACCAACAACACTTTTTACCTGTCACGCCTAATTAGCAATTCTATTCAATATTGCACTATTGCAATAGATACATTTTTGATAACTTCTTTGACGTCTACTTAAGCAAACTAGCCGCATTAATTATTGGGGTTAATGACCGAGCGACCGCTTGAAGTTCAGAGCTTGTTTTGTTAATCTACCCGCTTAGTTTGGACTGTGAGTTCAGAGCTCATCAATTGTGAATCTTTTACTGCAAAAAACATAAAGCGCTTAAAATATATATTTATTTGACTAAAATAATGACAAATTGACAACCATAAAAATTTTAATCCGTTTTAGAGCATTAAAAGAAGCAATATTTACGGTGGTCGCTAATATTGAATTGGCAAATGATCTACTCGTTTAAATACGCAGTGATCGCTAAAATTTAAATAGCGATTAATCTACACTTGTTCTTTAATTGAGTTTATTCAGATAAAACTGCTTACGCAGATAATTTGATGTTTTCGAAGTATTTCTTTTAGTTAAATTACTAACGGTTTGGAAGTCAACCGAAGGAGGCGGCGAAGTTGTCTTAAAAGAAAATATAATTAGTTTTTAGAACTGCCATCTCAATTTTCATGTTGTCAAATATTAAAATGCTTTTTGGCGAATAAAATAAAAACAGCCTCTATTTATTAAAGTAAAACTGAATCCTGGTTTCCCTAATAAATTGCAGTCGATCTGCATAAAAATAGACTAAGTCAAATTTTAGAAGTATCAAGACGTTTTAATAAAATGCTAAAACTATTAAATTTATGGATGATATTTTTATTTTGCATTACTTTAATCACTGCAGTTTAGGTTTTATTGTATTTTCTTCGGTTTTCGCAAGTCGTAGCAACATAATTAAAACTACTTTTACGATTTAATCTCAAGTTTTTTTATTGTCACTATATTATTTTCAACGTGTACAGTTTTAGTGGTCAAGGGCGACCCCTATCATAAATGTGATTTTAATTATCTCTGCGCTTTAGTTTAGTGTAGTGAATATTGGGGAGAATTATAAAAGTTTAAAAGCTATCGAATTATTTTGATTTTATGTATCACGCAATCTTCATTAAAGTACCTACTTTGTTTTATACTGTGTACTGTTTCGTTTGTCACGAATCTCTTTTGACGTCACGCTATCATTACGAAATATTTTTCCAGTAAAACATTGGAGATTCTTGAAAACCTCATCTATGGCTTATGATTAACTTTATTTATACCTTATTTATTACAACCGAACAATCGAAATCGTGAGAAAACGTGAAGAGAATAATGTTTTACGTACTCAGGTAAGAAGTCGGCGACATGGGCAGCTTTCTCTCCTTTGGTGGGGTGCTGTACACAAACGCCGGGTTGACCCGGCCCCTTGGCTGGTGAGGGAACGTATCCCCTTCGGATCCTCGCCGCACACGTTTCTGAACTACAAAATCTGACATTGACTTAGCAGATTCAGATTTCCCCATTGACTTAAGTTTCTTCTTTTTTTCTTTCTCCGGCGCATGAATATGCAGTATTGCGGCTGCCTTTGGGGGTATCTTCTCTGGTATAATTAGTTCTTTTGCAGATACACTCTTTTGTTTTTTATTCGTGAACAAATCACTGAACTTTTTCTCGATTTTCTTTTGTCTCTGAGGCTTCAAACTCAAGTCCACGTCTCCACTTTTCCTTCTCTGTTTTAACGGTTCCACTTTCCGTTTCGCCATGACCGGAGTTTTTGGCTTGTACGTACCGTTTACGCCGGCGTACGCGACGTCGTCGTACTCCTTCTCGCACCAAATAGGCTTCGTAAACACGACGGTGTTCCGTTTCACGTTGTCTGTATCATCTGCCGGTGGTTCTTCCTTGTTCGAACGCCAGCGGTTCCCTATCAGTCGCAGGGAAGCGCGGACGGATCTGGAACGTCGCAGGCCTCCTTGCTCCCTTTTGAATTTGTCGAGGAGGGTCTCCATAGCCCTGCTAAGGGTAGCGGGACACGCGGAGCCTTGGGCATTGCACGTCGCGATCGACTTCGCGCACTCTATTCACAGTACGATAGTTACGTGAGTCGCGCGTTCTGACGTTCACTCGAAGCGCGAACGGTTTGCCGAATGGCGTGGCTGGAACGAAGTGGTAAATGGTAAGGCTCGAGACCTCGCTGTGACCCGGTACGCCGCCTTCGAGATTGCCCGATAAACTGTTCTCGTTTGCACAATAATTTTGATTTGATAAGATATCCACGCTTTGGAATACGTATTCCACGGTGAGCCGCGGTCGTGATTTGTGACGACAAAGATAATTTTTAAGAACGTGATTACTTTCGCTTTGTGTCAAACACGAGATTGATTCAGTCGGTCGATAGTTGATTATTGAAGTTTCATAACGTTTGTAGGTATAGAGATAGGCAAGAAGCTTTGATTTTAAAGAATGCAGAGCGACCAAACATAGCGCTGATGTGATTGATCATACCTTAAACTTATTGAACAATGATTGGAGGCGTGATTGATAGCCGTGTACCCAATGCTAAGTTGTTTTTTCTAACCTGTCAATATACGGCGTGTGTTTGCTTTTTTTGCGTCTACCAAAAATGTTTTTTTTTACTTATCTATACATATAAATAAAATTAGAGTGTCTCCTTGTAGTATTAAAATAACCGTTTTTTATTACATGCATATGAATATATATACGGTACATACACCAAAATAACATTTTTTACAATTTTTGTCTGTCTGTCTGTTCCGGCTAATCTTTGGAATGGCTGGACCGATTTTGATGAGACTTTCATTAATAGGTAGCTGATGATATAAGGAGTAACTTAGGCTACTTTTTTTAGACTAGCTTCGCCCCGCGGCGTCACCTGCAGTTATTATCGGAACGCGCGCAACATGGCGGGCTTCGCCAAATTTAATGTTTCCCAAGCGAAGCGAGGGCGGGTCGCTAGTATAAAAAATAACATTTCTGTATGTAAATGTGACAAAAGTCGATATAAAATTGACCGACAGAATAAAACTCAGTTAAGTATTTTTTTTATCTATGTGGTATATAATTTATTCTGAAAGGCGGAGACGATACGAGAAGGCTTCTAGCCGTTACGGATCTAACACTAATATGTTTGAAATGACTTTGTTTGTTTCTTGTTTTGTGTTCTGCCGGTTCGAACTGTCTGTGAGACTGAATTTAAACTTTAAACATTTGTTCAGTGTTATTTCAGGAAAAGTTTTTGTCACTGTGTGTGCGTTTGACGTACAATAGCTAAAGCGAGAGTTGCTTTAGAAACTTAAGTGCTTCGTACATGTGTCCATAGTTTACAAGAACATTTGGCAGAGATAGTTTGCAAAATTAAAATGATAAAATAAAATAATCATTACTATCAGATTAATGTATAGGTATTCAGAACTATTGGTGAGATACTAAAAAAGATACTTAAAGTACCGTAAGTAAAGGAAAGAAAGCTTGAGACGTCTATACGAGCTTTAAATCTTAAAAGTCAATACTGTTTATTATTAAGCATGAAGGAAAGTTTCACTAGCTTTGTGGACTACTCCCGAACTTACTAATGAGACCAAAGTTATTCAAGTTGCGACCCTTTAGTAAGCCTTCGGGCCCGATAAACTTATATTGAACTTTAACTTTGTTATGGCAACACTTTCATTGACGGTTTCAGGGTTGCGATAGTATTGTACAGAAATTCTTACAATTATAACGCTAGTGTACATAGAAGATGTTTATGTGTTTAGTTGTACCTGACCTGTTTTTGTTTAGATTGTTTTTTTTGTTAATATAAGTGTAAGCAGGGTGGTGGTACCCACCCGTGCGGACTCACAAGAGGTCCTACCAGCAGTAAACTACTAGACAAAAACTAACGTAGGGCCGTTGATTGTGTTATATTTAAATGATGTAGGTGTGATTTGATATATACGCATATTATTATTCTTACTAGTTATTTTCTACTAAGTACCCGCGCGCGAATACGCATGTGTGAACTACATTTAATATCTGTGGGCAAGACATAACAGTGTAATGAAAGGTAGTCCATATTATTTCCCGGGGAACCATTTAACGCGAGATCATACCGCAAAAGTAGTTTTAATTGTGTCTTCAATTTGCGAAAACAGCAGAGAATATTGTATTGCTAAGTACAGCTTGCAAACAGTAATGAATATCGTTATTAGAATGTTTATAAAAGAAACCAGCGCAACTGTAAGCTTAGTGAAAAAAAAAATAAAAAAAAAACATAAGGTCGAATGCAGACTATTTACAGAAACAGCGGCGTTTTTCCAACGTGCGTTATGGTTCCGTTAAAAAAAAAGATGTTTTTCTATTTCTGCAAGTGAATATATATGTTTTATTAAATCTGTCGTGCAGGCGTTGAATTTGTCGGCGAAGCTGTTTGGAAATTCGAAATTCGAACCAGCTTCGTTTTCGGTATTCAAACACAAGGAATTCTCTAGAATTCAATCGGCGTCGTATCAA
Organism: Bombyx mandarina; assembly: GCF_030267445.1. NCBI lineage: Eukaryota > Metazoa > Arthropoda > Insecta > Lepidoptera > Bombycidae > Bombyx > Bombyx mandarina. The sequence continues at coordinate 12,705,686 of NC_143223.1, read as the reverse complement.
TTCAAATACCTCGCTGTTTTAAATCCAATTTCAAACAATAAAATGCAGCGATTTCAATTTGCAGTGTTTTCAATTCATCGTCGTAGCATTGATGATAGATTTTGAGCAACACTGCCAAAGTATCTACATACTCAATTTACAAATAATACACGAATCAATGTTAAATATAAATTATCTATATATTAATACGTGAAGCAAAAACTATGTATCCCGTTTTACGAAACGCGCGGACGGAGGATTATGAAATTTTCCACACTTATAGAGAATATAGAGAAGAAGTGCACAATGCTAATATTTTTTTTAAATAATGCATAAAAGAGACATTATACCAATAAAGAAAATATTACACACAATACATACCATGTATTTCTTACAATTCCAATTAATTTTAGTCGAATTTCGACTACTGCGGGACCTCTAGTTTACAATAATCATATCAAATTATGCTTAATACTAAACTTATCTTTCAAATGACCCGGAGTTGACAGTTCAACATCAGATATCAAAAAGAAAAAAGAGACGGCTGCATGTATAAATAAAAACATTTGAAGCAGCTGTCTCTTTCTAATCCTCACAATATTCAGGTAGCAGGTGCTTAGGGCCTAAAAAACCCGACCCTTTATTCTGTTTTCAAACTTTGACGGATCCTTGAAAAAGCTTTATGTGATGTTCTCAAATGAAACAAGACTAGCACCAAAAGTCATTCATATTATTCATGTTTATGTATCTGTTAGAATGTTTTTTTTTTATATTTGTTTCTTCACATAACCGAAATTATTTATCGGGATAATCTTGAATTAACATGAATACTGATTTTAAACTTCCCATATTTTAACAAATACTTTTTTCCAAGTCTGTGTAGTATCTTACAATCTTCATAGGAATGAAACCATAATGCCTAACTGATTGAACCTTAATAATCTATATTATTTATTATTTATATATATAAAAATGAATTGCTGTTCATTAGTCTCGCTAAAACTCGAGAACGGTTGGACCGATTTGGCTAATTTTGGTCTTAAATTATTTGTGGAAGTCCAGAGAAGGTTTAAAAGGTATTTATATATGAAAATACTCGGAATTAAATAAAAATAACAATTTTATTTGTCCTTTGATGTGTCCCCGTCGGGCGGATTTCTTTTGTTTATTTTATACAAAAGTTTAGGTCTTTTATTTATCAATTATTGAGGCACTACAAAGTCTGCCGGGTCAGCTAGTCATCGAATAAAAAAACAGCCCAACAACAATTCGACACCTCCATGCAACAACATCGTAACTCATTTTTTTACAAATTTTGAGTTACAATGCTATTCTTATACAAAAAGAAAAAGGATTTTTTCTGTGTAATAATTGTAACTCTACGCCTATTCAATTTGATTTTATGAAAGAGGTAAAAGCATTGTAAATCCCCAAAAAAAACAGATTAACCTGCAAGGTTATTGTAACTTTATTTACAATACACAAAATATTACGAATATCTAATCAATGACATACAACAAAATTGTAACTTTATTTACAATCTTTGCACAGCATGACTCTGGAGTTTATGAACATAAAATACCATGCTACTGCATTGTAACCTGAGTTACAATGTTTTTGCACGGACTTTGATATTAGTTTTTGTGTGGGCCTGACCCCTAAGATGCATTACGATCTTGTCGCCCGAGTTTACTTGCATTGTGTGTGCGGTTTACATGATTAAAAATTGTAAAGAAAGGATATCGGAAACGGCGAGATATGCGATTTTTAAAGATTTTTGGTGTCTGAGTCAAGGCAAGTAAATTTTGTATGTAGATGTGTAGACAGAGTTTAACGAAAATAAATAACAACATCAGTTATTTGTCACTCACGACGTCATTGGTCCTTTAATTACTATTTATATACTGATGGCGACAAGAAAAGGTTTTGTAAAAATATGATTTTCGACACTCTCTGTATTACCGACATGTGGTTGCAAACTATTTACAAGGAGATAGATGCAGGAGGGACAGGAATTATAACAAGGGATTTGAGAGGAAGTCTAGTGGAACAAATCTGATCCCAGATGCAGTGAAAGATTCTGTCAGAAATTATTATCATTAACCCCTAGAATTGATTCCCATACCGTAAGAAAAAGAACTTTCAAATTATACTTTACAAATTATACTTTTTAACATACTCTAAATTATATGGACTTTATGTTGATCGGATGAAAGTTAATTGTACAACAGAACAAGTGTCAAATTCTAGACAGTATAAAGATATGTTTTATAAAGAATACAAGATAGAATTTCATAAGCCAAAACCTCTGTATCTGACTTATAAGTTTCAATCCAAAAGAAATCCAAGCATAGTCACAGCCATTTATGACTTACATAATGTTTTGACAACACCCGGGTCTGAAGTTTCATTATTTTACTATAGAAGGAAATTTGCTGTATATAATTTTACCATCTTAAATTTAGGAAAGTCCAAAGAATGTTCGTACGTATGGAACGAGACAACAGGCTGTGTTTCTTTTTATTAAACAGAAATATGAAGAAGGCTTTCGCATATTTAACTTTTTTCTAATTGCTGTGACGGACAAAACCATAACCGAATAATAATAGCTATGTTTCCTATGCGTGTAAAATATTTGGCATATCGATTATACATAACTATTTTGAAGTTGGACATTCGCAATCTGAAGGATATGCCATGCATGCATTGACTGAACTACGGAACAAAAATCAAATTATTTACGTACTAGAGCAATGGATCACTTTAATTAGATGTGCTATAACAACATGCGAGCCTTAGTCGTAGCTGAATTAGATCAGAATGTAATTCTAGATTTTAAAGGCTTCTGACGGATAAAAACAACTTGGATAGTTATGAGAAAAAGTAATGTGGTCTAAATTAAAACACATTAAAATAGAAAAAGGAAACCAAGATTTAATATATTTCCAATATGATTATTTAAGCAGCCAATATCTAACTATTAACCTTGCTTGGAAACGCATTAAAAATCGACAAGAATTAAAGAAACAACTCATGTGAACAGCCAGAGGAAGAAAGTATTCCGTTACCCGTTTTAGTGGGTGGCGCATTTACGATTTACGTTGTAGATGTCTATGGACTCCAGTAACCACTTAACTTCAGGTGGGCTGTGAGCTCGTCCACCTATCTAAGCAATAAAAAAAATATTACTCAACGATAAAATACTCCCAATTTCCACAGGAAATTTTAAAGATCTCGTAAGTTTATGCAAGTGCAACGCGATTCCAGAATTTTACTTAAATCTTCCACATTCAACTCAATTAGCTGAAGATAACAAAAGTGATGATGAACATTAATTGTTATTGAGTTCTATTTTATTAATGTTACCAAACAAGAAAATGGAGTTGATTCTTTTGTTATTCCTGTCATTAGCGGCTGATTTTAAATGGTAGGTAGGTACTGCGTGCAATGCTTTAATAAGTGTTTGTTCTAATTAACTTTTAATAAATTTTGTCAGTAAGCTGCAGTTTTAGTCTTACAATCAAATATTTTAATTAATATTAATCCTGTTATAGTGACTTATGTCCATTATGATAGGATTTTTAAGAAATTTGCAATTATTTGTATGAAAAACAATTGAACGTTTACATACAATTTTCATGCAATAAAATTGTAACTCAGAGTTACAGTTGTTTGAAAAGATAAAAAACATAATAAGTAAAAAAATAAAGGACATAACTCAGACATACAATGTTTGACACTGTAACTCAAGTGACTTGACTAGGCATTGTTTTTCACGTAAGTCATGAAAAGCCATGAAAACAACTTTTTTTTTATAATCTTAAAGTACATGACAATAGTGCACATTAAAAACATAGGATAACAACACTTTCGAAGATTGTAGAGTGAAACCTTGAATAGCTATGATATTTGGAATTTTCATTTTACTCTTACCAAAAATCTCAAAAAATGAGTTACAATTTTATTGCATGGAGGTGTCGAATTATCTGTGGTTAATGAAGTGTACTTAAGGTTAGTTTATTAAAAGTGGGTCAAATGTACGATCGCGTGACTCCTTCGTGTTTCATAATGTTTTATCTAATGGTACCTAAATTATGAAGCCTTTGTTTTTTCATAAAGCGCTTTTATAAAATACGAAACTTCGTTGATTTGACTAAAGTTACTATGAAAACGGTTACCTTAGTTACCTAACTTTCCAAAAAAGACTATTTTAAAAGTATAATGAGGTTCATGAAAAAAGTTTTCCACAAACATACATTATATACGTTGATAACCCTATTTACATATTTTATAAGCCGCATAAGATTTATCTTACTCGTCACATTTTACGGTATTTGTGGTGTGACAGGATTACATAATATCTTATTTCCAATGGTATTTCTTTGATAATTAAATTAGGAGGCATTTATGAATGGTACATTTTTTTAAATAGCAATAGCTTATGCTTAAATTCCGTAAGGTCCAAGCCTCAGGGTCAGTTAAGGTCTGCGGACCGATGTGCGATGATTTCAGGGATGGTCCATTCGTATTCCAATCAAGTACAGCTGATTTAGCAACTGATGTAGGAAGTTTTTTTTTTTATTGCTTAGATGGATGGACAAGCTCACAGCCCACCTGGTGCTAAGTGGTTACTGGAGCCCATAGACATCTACAACGTAAATGCGCCACCCACCTCGAGATATAAGTTCTAAGATCTCAGTATAGTTACAACGGCTACCCCACTCTTCGAACCGAAACGCATTACTGCTTCACGGCGGAAATAGGCAGGGTGGTGGTACCTACCCGCGCGGACACACAAGAGGTCCTACCACCAGTGAAAACAGCCCTTTACAGATATTGTGGTAGTGCCGACGAACTTTTCTAGTGCGGTGGTGTCCTTGTTGTAACTACGCCCCTAATTACCTACATATGACGCTAAACAACCAGGCATTTCGTTAAGGAGGATATAGATGTTACTCCAAAGAAACTGAGATTTGAACTCGTGTTTAGGTAGGTGGAATAATTCATATAATGTTAATAACTAATAGAGAGGGTTGGTCTTCCTGCTTAGACACATAAAAACAAGCAGCAGGGCGATAGGATGGCGATAGCCCGTGCTCTATAAGCACGCAAAAAATAAAACATGCTTAGTTTGAATAAAATTTACGGTCGATTTATTAAATTACAGTTCAATACCAACAAACTTAGAAATTTCAATGTAAATTGTGTCCCTTCCGAATGTTCTAGACGTTTTGATTGCTTATTCAGACGTCTTGTTTGTTCTAAATTATTGCCTTTTCTTAAAATTCTTGATTTCGGGCGCTACAAGGAGGCTTAAGTTTCTCGCAAGGAGATCTTGATTTAATTAATTGTTAAAATTTGTACCCTTGCCGATTGTTACTGTGCTCTTAGATTTTCTACTTAGGTATGAAATATATGAACATTTTAAGGAAGCATTCGATAATTCGTATCCGAAGATATGGGCATAAGTTAGTAAAATAGCCTGACCAATATATTTATTGGAAAGTCATCTAACTACTTCATCTCCAGTGCATTCACTTTTATCGATTTTTAGAAAATGTACAAGCCTTTAAAAATGTTCAACCTCTGCTTCGATTTTGGATCACAGCGTAAAAGTATTTTTGCTTGTTTAAATTTTACTGAGAATATGAATAGAATGTACGCGCTTCGAGATGAAAGTGTTTTACTGAAAATATATAAAAATCGTACTCTCAGTAAACTGTGAATAACTATTTAGAAAATTATTCTACGCCATGATTCGGATAATTTATATGTGATTATAGGAAGAATGAAATGTTGTTAGTAGGTTCACCTGCGCGATAGAGTGCATAGCGCTGAATTCTAAGTTTATCTCTCTTCTTTAACTCTAACGGGAAGTGATCGGGAGTGGTGCAAATAAGGTGAATAATACTGAGCAGTGTCTAGCATAATAAGGAAGTAGCTAAACATTTTGGACGACTAAAGTTACTGTGCCCGAATGATGTTTGATATTTACTGATTATGAAAAATAAAACTGGGTTTTAGTTGTGATTATTTTTCGGAATTACTAGTTGAAATATATTTACATGATTAGCAAGCAGATTATTTGGAGCATAAATGGATACGTGATATTTAACGAGGCCCATTTTTATTTGTGAAGATTTTTATACTTAACGATTATTATTTCAAAATCGAAAACCACATTTCTGGGTTTTTTTTTCAGCATTTTAATATTTACGTAGCTATATTTTTCAGACTTGATGATTTTTGACCTCTTTTCATTTTCAAATAAAGGTATAAACATGATGTGGTGATGTGATGACGTCTGCCTGACTATATGCAGACGTATGAGCTCAGTAGCACTTATTTATCTTACTACGCATTTTTCAGACTCTTGATTTATTGAAGGATTTTGGCTTACTCTGCGCTTTAAAGCGCCGTATAAGACGTATGTTCTAAGTATTCTCTTTTTTTATCATCGCAGAACCTGCATTAAGATGACTTCATTCATTCTTGCTCTTGGGAACCGCTACAATCATATATACAGTGCGTTTCAAGAGATCTTTTTTGTAATATCCGATTTTGGAATCCACTCCTCTCGGAAGTATTTCTTGAGCGTTGTCTTTCTTCAAATGGTTTAGATGGTCGTTTGAATAGAAGCCTTACCAGTAACAACCAGCTTGACGTCTATTCAAGCCCAATTATTTTTTTGAGTACATCTCTGTTACTGAAGCTACTCTTGTCTCCAGAGAGGCGATGGTGATCTGTTCAATCTACGGGCTCCAGTGATATCTTTAAAACTGGCAGGCCGTTAGCTCGTCTGCTTATTTACATTCATATACTCATGAAAAAACGAAATTATTTTAGTTCCTTATGTGATACGTAAGTAGTTAATTAACAGAAAATTTCCGGTTAATTCTCTGTGAGGTAAATATAGCTTTAATTGAATCATGCGCCTCAGAAAATTATCTGACTTTGTATTATTCCATGCTATTAATTCGGAATTTTAATGTAAAATAAATTGTTTTGGCTTTGACTAACGATGTTAAACTAGCGTATCGTCCGTTAGGTGTGGAGCGGTTAGAGGTTTCATTTTTCCAAAGCAAAGGGCACAAGGCTCTGCCCAAGTATCAAATAGGTATACGGTTCTATACTGCATCGCAATTAATGTTAAACTACTCAAGTCGAGGTAGGCAGTGGCTTGACTCTGCCCCTGAAATTGCTGAAGTCCATGGGCAACGGTAACCACTCACCATCAGGTGGGCCGTATGCTTCTCTGCCTACAAGTCCAAAAAAAAAGTTGGTGTGGAAAAACATATAAATAAAAAAAGAGTATTAAAGAGCCTTAAAAATTTCGAAATAGGAAAAACTTAATAGTTGTAGCTTGCAAGCTCTAAGGTTGTCCACAGCATAGCCTTTATGTTATACAAAAATTAAGGTTTGTGTTATATCAGAAATTAGGTTATATCAGACATTACTCGTACAGACATTAAAGCCATCAATTGAAGGCTGTTTCCAACAAAAAAATTGTATAGTTATAATCGGTTTAATAATGTTTTCGTTACTATCCAATACTTTATATTAATGTCGTAAATTTTTGTTTGGAGTTTATTTAATTGAACATTTATTCTTAAATTTATGGGTAAAACTATTTTCAGGCAATAAATATAATTGGAACGTAAATCTAGCGCTTCCGAACATCACTATTATCGGAGCACCTTTAAATTCAAGTTTAGACATTTTTATGTCCTAGGACAGTTTTTTACAACTCTAAAAATAAATTAACATTTTTTATTACAGTTTATGCCGGGTTCTGGTCTACGAGGTTTATTGCCTTAACAGTCGAAGGTCTGACGCCGGATGGAACGATATCTCGAGCCAATGTTATTGATTTAAAACGGTATATTTCCGCATTGAACCAAATTTATATTATGTGATTTTCACCTAATTGCACTAAAACATGCGATTGTTAATAATGATTTAACGAACACATCTATTCAGATTTAACCACACTTTCACCGCGTTACATGTTTATTAATTGCACCGATTAAAACACAATCACTTATCACTAATGAGTCTAACGCATTAACAAAAGTTGAATTGATACGATCCATTGAATAATTTGTTTTTTTTTTTGAAATAAAAGTAACAATCAAACATGTCCGTTCAAAACATAACTAACGTAACGTTCGCGTCAACTGGTACGCCGTGAAGTTAGCAGCGGCAGTGCTGCCAATGAAACGGCAACTCAACATCAGCGCCAGCGCAGTGCTACCAATACAACCGTTTAAAATAGCGTACGCGCGAGTCAACGTCCTTTCTTTGAATGAAAACAAGAACTCACTGACAAACCCGTTTAATCAACTCTATAACTTTGACAATAATTGACATTGCTCTTGCGCAAATCAGTGTAATAAATCGATTGAATCGCTCATTTTCATATTACGTTTATTGTATTGGTATTTAGTCAAGAAAGCGGAATGTTATATAAATAATAATAATAATAAATAATAATAATAAATATTTACTAACAATCACGCCACGTTAACTGGTCCCGTGATAAGTTCGTAAAGAACTTGTGTTACAGGTACCAGATAACGGAAATAAATGTAAGATTTTTATTATACACATACATATATTTAATATACATCCATAACCCTGGAAAAGACATTTATATTTATCATACAAATATCTTTCCTTGGCGGGATTCGAACCCGCGACCCCCTTGTGTAGTGACCATGTCACTTACCACTACACCAGACGGCCGTTAAATATATATGAAGCCAGTGCTTTCGAAAACTTGCGTTAGGTATTCGAAGTTGCTATTAAATAATCTCGTGAGAAAGTAAAGTTACAATCAAAAAGAATAGAACGTTAAAATGCTTTGTTTACATATTTCTGCATTAATTATTCACATTCGCAATCTTCCGCGTGCATACACGCATGTCTGACACTACTTGTTATATCATACTTGTTTTATTAGCTACTAGCGACCCGCCCTCGCTTCGCTTCGGAAACATTAAAACACACATGAAAAAAAAAAAAAAATTAAAAAAAGTAGCCTATGTTCATCAGGGACAATGTCGGCTTCTAATGGAAAAAGAATTTTTCAAATCGGTCCAGTAGTTTCAGAGCCTATTCGAAACAAACAAACAAACAAATCTTTCCTCTTTATAATATTAGTATAGATATAGAGTATAGATGAGTTGTTTAATAATGTTTTTTATTGCTTACATGGGTGGATGAGCTCACAGCGCACCTGACATTAAGTGGTTACTGGAGCCCATAGACATCAATTTTTTTTATTGCTTAGATGGATGGACGAGCTCACAGCCCACCTGGTGTTAAGTGGTTACTGGAGCCCATAGACATCTACAACGTAAATGCGCCACCCACCTTGAGATATAAGTTCTTAGGTCTGAGTATAGTTACAACGGCTACCCCACCCTTCAAACCGAAACGCATTACTGCTTCACGGCAGAAATAGGCGGGGTGATGGTACCTACCCGTGTGGACTTACAAGAGGTCCTACCACCAGTAAATTAATTAGTTTTATATGATTTTGTGAATTTAAATGACATTTTAAAAGTTTTGTGTGGCTTTAATTTATTCTGCATTTACGGAATGAAAATAGGGTAATCTTTTAAATAAAATCCATGTATGTAGTTGTATTTTAGTAAAATATTTTATTCTTTTCGCATAAAACAAGCAAAATAAATTAGTATTCGTTACGTACATACCTGTACGTAGTTTTAATTAAAAAACATGGCGGCATGTTGTCTATTCGTTGGATTTGAGTTAGCAAATTACTAAGTCTTGATTTGAATAAATAATTAAATATTTAATTAATTGTAAACCAATAGAATTGCAGAAAAAAACAATTACCCCTAAAATTATTAGATTATTTAATTATCTAAGATTTATTCCAGGTGTTTATTATTATTTAGTTTTACATACAACTTTATACATAGTAATAAAATAGATTCGTTAAACTAAGCTGGAGATTTAATATGTAGTATCAAAAATTGCAAGGGTAAGTAATACTTTAATGTAGCTTTGATTACTTGTCATTTCAATTATTGTTATCTAACAGTGGTTATTTATTGTAATAGTTGTCCAATATTAGGACACTCCCAGGTGTAATTATTTATAGTGACCTTATTAATAAATAGATTTGCCTTGTAAAACCTCAAAAGCTTGTATGTATTACATTAATTAACAGATGCGTTATAACCTACATCTAAAAACACGGGAAACACGACGGAAATTGTTTGTTTCTTTTCGTTTCCGACAGATGGCGTGGAATAAAAGTGAGAAACATTGTTATTTTTTGCCCACTTGCGAAAATTCTTTTGTATTATTGACAGCTAGTTCATTGCGCAAGTGTGAATAAATTAATATTTCACATAAATATTTAGTATTCATTGTACTTTAGTTTGCGTATGTAAGCAAAAATGTTCCAATATCAAGATTAATGAAGCATACATAGGTCAGGAACGGTAATAAACAACGTGGAATGATTGTAGGGCGGTTCAATATCAAGATCTACAAATAAAATTAATAAAATTAAATAATATTAATAATAAAAATAATGTCAATCATTAGGAAACGAGGCTACAAAGATTTATAATAAAATTGTAGAATATTTAGTTTAAGTTAGTAAAAAAATATTCAGTTGCCTGTGAATATTCTGAGTTATTCTATACGATATCAACATCTTAATTACATCATAGGGGAGTTCATTGATATCGAAGGAGCTGTTTCCAGCTACTTTTCTTTCCAAGTCACTTTTGGGGCTCGGACAGTTACTTCCGTATGGCGGTAGCTTACATTCATCACTCAAGCCGTACCGTACCGTTTCTTCTAAAGATTTCTTTAGATTCAAAAACCAAAGATCGTTTTAATTCCCGAGAATCATAATCATTAGAAAGAGAACACAGAATATACGGTTTGCATTTGCAAAACGTAAAAAAAACATAATTGTAAATAGGCATGCTTTAGTAAAATCCCGACTTCAAATAGAAAAAAAAAATGATATTCCAAAACAAATTAATATACACTAAAAACAATAATAATCGAAATCGGTTGGCGTGATATTGCGTTATTGATTTATTCAACTATTTGTCGCGCACGTACTTAATGCAAATTTAAGACTTTTATGGTTTTCTCATGGATACCATTATTAGAACTGGAGTTGAATCGAAATGGTCCCATTTCAATTTAAGGGAAGCGTCAGCTTTCTAATAAAAAAAGAATCGTCAAAATCGATTCACCCAGTCAAAAGTTATGAGGTAACAAACATAAAAAAATATACAGTCAAATTGAGAACCTCCTCCTTTTTTGAAGTCGGTTAAAACTCCCAAGGTCGTTGCGTAAAACGTGGATATTATACAAGTGCGCGCGTTTATCTAAAATGACGCTAATTGCTCGCTGGTGCCGTGAAAAATTACCACCGTTGTACAGAGAACGGGTCAGACAACGGTTTTATATATATAGTACTTTTACTTGAATCGATGCTTGTAGTGGCGATCTTGACTCTGAATGGCCATAATGAAATGAGCCGTAACATGTAGAAGATAAGTTCGTGATTGTAATAGGGCTTTTTTTGTTACGAAACTAGGGTTTTGTCAATTAAAGTCTAGCACGCGCTTCTAGCGTTCGAAGGAAGATACATAAATTCCAAGGCATTGCAAATTCGATCTTATTTCTCAAAGCCTTGGAGCTCAATAACGACTTAAGCCGATGCAAGAATACATCAATCGTTTATCAAACATAATAACACGCTCTCTTATTTCAATCGCCGCTAAGGGAAGTAATTATTATTATAATCACAAAATGCGGCTTCGAACTGTTTACGGAGTTGATGTTGATCCTTATTTTATTACTGAAATGTGTGGGTGCGACGAGCTCATGACGTACCTGGTGTAAAGTCGTCACCGAAGCCCATATACATCAACCACGTCAATGTCGTCGCCCATTTTGAGAAATGAAGTCTAAATTTTTACAGTACAACGGCTGCCCGAGGCTTCAAACCAAAACTTATTACTGCTTCACGGCATAGGTTGGTGGAACTCACCCCCGCGAACTCACATAATACCCTACCACCAGTAAATCCTGAAACATTTATAGTCAGCACAGATGTAAGTTACAAGCACACGAAACCGAAAATAGGTCGATATATTCAGAAAGTTTTCGTAACTACTCGTATTCGTTCCTTACATACAACAGAAATTCATGTTTCGTTCCTATTCAAATAAATTTCAAGTAGAAATGAATAATAAAACAGGACAGCGAGAATAAAAATATTCAGGTTCACTGTATGTTTGTGTGCATCTACATTTCTATCGGCAGAATTATTACTGTTAATTCTGCCTACTTCTGTCGCGAACCAGGGGTTTTTCGTTTTTCGGGTTTTTCCATCAAACTTTTTTTTTATTGTTTAGTTGGGTGGACGAGCTCACAGCACACCTGGTGTTAAGTAGTTACTGGAGCCCATAGACATCTATAACGAAAATGCGCCACCCACCTTGAGATATAAGTTCTAAGGTCTCAAGTATAGTTACAACGGCACCGAAACGCATTACTGCTTCACGGCAGAAATAGGCAGGGTGATGGTACCTACCCGCGCGGACTCACAAGAGGTCCTACCACCAAGGTGAGTTTAACTTTGTGTTCTCTGTGGGCTCTTGTACCCACTTCACATTAATTTAATCTTGAGCTCTTTCACCCGAACAAGGATTGATTAATAAATAAAAAAACTTTGAGATCGATGGAGAGACCTTATTGTACGGGTTACGATTTCTCAATTCGCAATTCGCTCGTTTGCAGCTAAGCGTGATCTTTGCAATACATTTCAACTATATAGTTACGAACAATGGAGTAGGATTGTGTTAAACTAAATATTTCTATTGTTTTACAATACCCTCGACAGTATACCCAAGCTATTACTTATCTCAGTAAATTAAGAGAAATTTAACCTTATGTAAGCTGCTTGAGAACGATTGTTATCTCGATTATTTGTTTTTAAACTTGTGAGTTATCGAAAGAATCGGAGATTAAAGAGAGGTTAGGTTATGTTTCGTTTTAAGTTTTTTTTTATGTTTGAGAGATTACTGGTGGCCCGGAGGCCTTTCCAGTTTTACCAGGACAGGTGGGCGAGCGAGGGTTCAGCCAGGAAGGGTGGGATTTGCTAACAGCTACCCGAGCGCCTCGAAAGGAGACCTAGCAACACAAGAGTAGCTGCTTCGCGAATGAATCTAATAATTTTTTTTCTTACCTATGCTGATAGCCTTTTATTATTATTATTATATTATTATTATTATTATTGTATTCCATCTTCGAGCCGATGAATTGCCAATGCTATGTACCTACGCCATTATTGTCACATGCATCAGACCATAAATTAAGGGTTGACGAGCTCACAGCCCACCCGGTGTTAAGTGGTTACTGGAGCCCATAAACATCTACAACGTAAATGCGCCACCCACCTTGAGATATAAGTTCAAAGGTCTCAGTATAGTTACAACGGCTGCCCCACCCTTCAAACCGAAACGCATTACTGTTTCACGGCAAAAATAGCCAGGGCGGTGGTACCTACCCGTGCGGACTCACAAGAGGTCCTACTACTAGTATAAAAGTATAGATTGGTCACTCACAGAACTAAGACCAGCGCGCAGTCGTAGTTTGCAGCAACTATACATTACTTCTTTTACGTCTACCAACCAGTGAGCGAATTTGAATCAATAATCGTTCATACCACTAATGCTAGTTGAACGGCTTGTGGCACATGTATCGTCGTCCTTTAACCCCCTAAAATATATTTTCCCCCATACTTTGCATTCCCTCGAATCATGAGAGGCTGAGATCAGATCAAGACAAAATATTGTAACAAAAAAACTTCTTCAGAAAGGGAGTAAACATAATTGAAATTAAATTAAAAACACCGAACGGTTGATGCTAATACCAAATAAAACGGACCTTTAATTACAAAGATAAATGTCGCATAGGGAAATGTCGCTTAACCAATCTTTCACCCCTCGATATACTCAATATCCAAAATTTCAAATCGAATGTAATTTATTTCTTTATATATTAAAGTTTTAACAATTGCTTCAATTTCTTTCAAAGCATACTGAGAGTCGGTATTGTCACGGTCGGGAATGAACAAAAAAAACAGCAATCGAGACGAAACAACCCCTAGATGGAGCTGGTAAATAATGAGATCCCCTCTACTAATGAGGCTGAGGTCGAGGGCACTTCGGTTCGCTGATGACTGTAGCTGCAGGTTCAGACATTTGTAATTTTATTACAACAAGCATAGAGTTTAAAATTGTCTTCCTTCTAGTTGTGTAGGTTTGTGGGAAATGTGTTGTGTGTTTTCCATGATAAAAAGGAAAACGGCGATGTGTTTTGAAGGATGTAGCTTATTGTCGGAGGTTGCCGTGCTTCCTTGCGACGTGCGTTTTACTAGGAACCTTGACAATATACATATATTGATTTTACTCCGGTGTTTTCTTATGTAGCTTTGTTTTTTGAAAATACGCTTTTTTAGGTTCTCATTATTTCGATTTTACGTTCGTACTTTTTTTTTCCTACCTATGCTGATAGCCTTGAGAGGCTATTTCTGCTTCACCCTAACGTGTAGGTAACTAATGTAACGCGCTGGGTTTCGAGATAAATAAAAAATTCTACTAAATTACAAATTAAAAACTGTATTCAACACTTAAAACACTTAAACATTTTACAAACACTTTAAAACACTCAATAAACACTTTAAAACTCTCAATTCGCTTGTTCCGCTTCGCTTCAGGTGATCCGTTCGCTGTTTCACTTCGAGTAGTTCTGATTACTGACTGACTGCGTGCCATCCCTGCAACGCTTTTAAAGTCGATACCTCATCCCTAGAGCTATCGAGAATATTCCACACATCTCTAGTAGTAGTTTCCGCCATATGTCAATAGATGGCGTTGTACTTCTCGAGCGTTCTAGGCGCTACTAGATCCTTCGATATTCGTTCGACTATTCGGCGATAGATGGCGTTACTCTTACCGGCGTAACACTAATATCGTATTATGATATTAGATTAATACCGCAATGATGACGGTATTATCTAATGCTACAATCTCTAATAATGGTAATCAGTATATATTGCCTTGACAATGGCGATGAGTATTATTGTAAGGAAAACCTAAATTGAGTCCATCAGAATAGCCTCGATTAGACGCGTCGAATCTGCCCGTCGAAGGCAAGCAGAGTGAAACGATATAGAAGAACAAGAACGTAGATTTTCTAGAACACTCACAATTTGCAGTCAGTTATTAACGCTGTGTTAATTTATTTAAATAAACTAATTGTGTTACTAGTATCAAAATTAATCGTATTCTAATAATATCGAGAATACCATTTCGAGGGGTCGTATTAAGCGACATTTCGCTTAATACGCGACATTTAACTCTGTAATTTAAGGTACCTTTTATTTGGTATAAGCATCAACAGTTCGATGTTTTTTGATTGGAACTTCAATTAAGTTTACTCCATTCAAACAGCTGAAGTTTTTTTTTGTTATGATATTTTTTCCCAATTTTAAACTTCAAATGGCTCTCTCTCCTGTAAAGTTGCAAAAAATGTCCCTAGATATAATTATTTTTCACCTATTCGGTACGCTTTAAAGAACCTTAATACTTATTCTGATAGATTCGTTTAACATAAAATCATTTCGCGTAAACCAAATTAAATCTAAACCTGCAGAGATCGTTTAAGGTTTTGCTTCGTAACCGTCGACGGGCCACTCGTAACAAATTCCCCCACTCTTCACGAGGATCTCGAATTTACCCTCGAATTGAAGCGGCTGTAAATTTTATTTGAATATATAGGAATATTCAAAAGTTTTTGATTCGCTTACTTTATAAAGCATTCTGATGAGTCAGCTTTCTTTATTTTTCTTTTCCACTTCACCTATTTTAATTATAATATTGAATGGAATTCACGACAAAGATGTTGAAGTAACGCAACGGTGCTTTTAGGTACCCCAAGCACCGGTCATCGTCCTCGTCGAACCCGTCGCTTGCGACGAAGGGCTCGGCGAGTAAATTAACCCATAGACACAGCCTACTGAGTTTCGTCGGATCTTCTCAGAGGGTCGCATTTCCGATCCGGTGGTAGATTCTGCGAAGCACGGCTCTTGCCGGTGCCAGTGTTAGCAACAACGTCAGGTTTGAGCCCCGCGAGCTCACCTACACGTCAAGGAGAAGCTAAAATAGCCACTCAAGGCTATCAGCACAGGTAAAAAAAAACAGTAGGTATGTCAACATCTATTTACTACATCTACAGTCATTACGCCTTATGCACTTTACAGTATAACTGTGAGAATAAGACTTTACGAATAGGTACTGAAAACTCAAACATCATCTCTAAGATCGCTTCATCGGCAGCGCGTCGTGCAAATACAGAAATTATGCAAAACATACACACAAAAAGAGTACCGTCAACAGCGAACCACGCCGTGTGATTTGATTATGTAAATGCGGGATTTACATTACAATTTTATTTCTCTTGATTAATTGTATTTGCGATGTGGGAGGCAGATTGTTGCGTAGGTGATGAGGCTTACTCTGTGAACGAGTTCAACAGATTAAATGTCAAACGAAATTCGCGAAACTTTATTACTGCTCTCGCTTCAATTACGACAGTTCGTCCCGTGGAAGATTCTACGAAGCACTGCTCTTGCTAGGGCTAGTGTTAGCAACACCTCCGGTTTGAGCCCCAAGAGCTTACCTACACGCTAGGTAGGGTAACGCTAATATAGCCTCTCAAGGCTATCTATCAGCTTAGGAAGGAAAAAAAAGACAGTTCACGTGGAACGGGTCTACTACGTGATGATTTTCGACTCGCATTGAAAGAAGGGTATGTTCCACTAAAACACCGCGAAAATAATTTAATTCTTCGTGAAGGACCGTGTACAGATGTGATGTATCAAATTAATTTGGTTTTGCTTTTTTTTTCTTCGACGTAGAAAATACGGCATTCTACATACTTTAATTCTCGATAGCCTATTTCAGCTATATGAATAAAAAAATAACAACAATGAAAAAAAAAAACAAAGATCTACAATTTTCTATAGTCAGAAAACTAGTTTCGCCAGAACGGCAACATGAAGAAACAAATTACCCACATAATGACAGTCAAAACTTCGTTCGCCATTATTACACTAACACACTCGGGCTGTGAGTACATCGTTAATAATGAATCATTACGAGCAACGCAACGTCTGTGCGATCCTTTTAATACATATTTAAACGTATTATTTGACGTTAGATGGAGTGCGTTTGACGCAGCGGCTTTGAACATAAGCAACGCGTTTTGAAAATTCAAAGTATGTACTTACGCATTCGACTAGTGTTTTTTTTTAAATTTTTATTGCTTAGATGGGTGGACGAGCTCACAGCCCACCTGGTGTTAAGTGGTTACTGGAGCCCATAGACATCTACAACGTAAATGCGCCACCTACCTTGAGATATAAGTTCTAAGGTCTCAGTATAGTTACAACGGCTACCCCACCCTTCAAACCGAAACGCATTACTGCTTCACGGCAGAAATAGGCAGGGCGGTGGTACCTACCCGTGCGGATTCACAAGAGGTCCTACCACCAGTGATTACGCAAATTATAATTTTCCGGGTTTGATTTTTATTACACGATGTTATTCCTTCACCGTGGAAGTCAATCGTGAACATTTGTTGAGTACGTATTTCATTAGAAAAATTGGTACCCGCCTGCGGGATTCGAACACCGGTGCATCGCAACAACGAATGCACCGGACGTCTTATCCTTTAGGCCACGACGACTTTAGTTCGAAAATGCACTAGATGGCTGGACGGGGTCACGAACCACCATGTTTTAAATGAATACTGGAGACCAGAGACATCCAAATGTGAATACCGCCACCAAGGGGGTAGCCAAGGGAAAGAAATAGCAAGAAGGGATACACCTTATTCTGCTCAGAATTCGCTCTCCGACGTAAATTTCATTCTAAGCTCTGTAGATAAAATCGAGAAATAGTTATAACATAAACTGGTGATAACAAATTAAGATTTTAATATATCGAAGAAGCCACAATTATTAACACCATCGTCAGACATCGTTGGGGCGAACAGGGTGATCGAGCTAAGAGTAATATTGAGTACACCAATCACGTTTGTTGTCTTAGAACAATTTAGAAATATTCTCTTGACGTTAGCAAACGAAAACGAATGACAGTTCTTAGGACGGAGACACCGCTCTTCAAGAAGGCTGGTTGGTAAGTCCACTCAAACCGGAGTGGTGCTAACACTGGGCCTAGCAAGAGCAGTGCTTCGCAGAATCTACCACCGGATCGGAAACGCGACCCACTGAGAAGATCCGGCGAGAACCTCAGTGGGCTGTGTCTGTTGGGTTAATTCGCTCGTCGAGTCCTTCGTCGCAAGCGACGGGTTCGGCGAGGATGGTGACCGGTGCTTGTGGTACCTAAAAGCATCGTTAATGGCTCAGGAGGACCCGTAATGAAGTGTTTTGGGACACATCCTTCGATGAATGTCCCGCATACGTATTATTGTGTATATCGTAGCAAATTAATACACACGTGTACGTACATACGGGACACAAATATATACATATATATATATATATATATATAAACAGTGAGACTATGAACAGGAAGTTCTGTTCACGGTACGCTTGTGTTATCTAGCCATATGTCGGAGTTCAACCACCCGTTACTGGAGGGTTGGTCGGGAAACTACGTATAACGGAATTCCCATAAACTATTTGGGGTGTCCTTTTATCGTTTGTTGTCGTTTTCTCAGGGTGTATTTATGTGCATTTCAGATTACCAGGATGAACAAATAAAATTTGATTATTTATTTTAGTCTTTAGTGTAGACTGCAAGACATGTACTTGCGAACGGGATTTGAAGGGATTTGGGTATAGCAGATTTTCCAAAAAATTACCGAAATTGGTTTTTTTTTTAATATAAGCTGCTATCTATTATAACTGCATAACAGAAAGCATATCATCAATGCTTTTACTCTCACAGAGTACTAACATTTATCCAATGAAAATGAAACCAATTCTCTTAAAAATATAACAATACCACTACTATAAATATTCTCGCGGTTAGAGCAGAGCGCCACATTAGAGATACGATACGATATTGGTGTTAGGGTGTAATATTCGTCCGCAATAGTGGGTTCCAGCTCTTTTTTGCCTGGTTCTGCCGCGTAGTCATGCATTCCGGTTCGAAGGTTCGAGACAGGTCCCAGCTCTTTTTTGGCCTGGCTCTGCCGCGTAGTCATGCATTCCGGTTCGAAGGTTTGAGACAGGTTCCAGCTCTTTTTTGCCTGATTCTGCCGCGTAGTCATGCATTCCGGTTCGAAGGTTTGAGACAGCTATATATGTTTTTAGTACACAATTCGAAACTTATGAGTTTACGTCCCAAGGTGAGCGGCGGTATTAACGTTGTGATTACTACGAGTAATTTTCTCGTCTCTTTATTAAAACTGCTTTTACTGTTTAATATCGCTTTTATTATTGTCATTATATTATTCTCGTGGTCACGGATGATTAGGGTTTAAATTCGTCAACATTTTAATATTGTGCAGACTTTTTTTTTATTGCTTTGATGGGTGGATGAGCTCACAGCCCACCTGGTGTTAAGTGGTTACTGGAGCCCATAGACGTCTACAGCGTAAATGCGCCACCCACCTCGAGATATAAGTTCTCAGGTCTCAGTATAGTTACAACGGCTACCCCACCCTTCGAACCGAAACGCATTACTGCTTCACGGCGGAAATAGACAGGACGGTGGTACCTACCCGTGCGGACTCACAAGAGGTCCTCCAGTGATTACGCAAATCATAATTTTTTACTTGACTAACGCCTATTTTTAAATTTTACAAAATCCTAATAGTTACTTATGTTATTATTCACTTAGAACGAACTAATCGTATCTTGAGGTCTATGAGTTGGTTGGTTTCATTGGCTTCAGAATACGCTAACAACTAGAAATCAGGCCGAAAGCGTTGCCGGGTTCATTCAATAAAAATAGATCGTTTTTCTTAACACGTTGACTGCCATGCTCGTCACAGGTACCTTTCGTGGCGCACTGAAGTAATTATATCGATTTCTGTTCCTAAGCGTCTGCATCGCCTAACTTTGCCTTCTTTTGTTTGTTAATGTCTTTGAAGTCGTTGTGACTTAAGGGATAAGACGTCCAGTGCATTCGTGTTGAGCGATGCACCGGTGTTCGAATCCCAGGCGGGTACCAATTTTTCTAATGAAATACGTACTCAACAAATGTTCACGATTGACTTCCACGGTGAAGGAATAACATCGTGTAATAAAAATCAAACCCGCAAAATTATAATTTGCGTAATTAATGGTGGTATGACCTGTTGTGAACCCGCGCGGGTAGGTACCACTGTCCTGCCTATTTCTGCTGTGAAGCAGTAATGCGTTTCGGTTTGAAGGGTGGGGCGACCGTTGTATTATAACTACACTATTATGACCTTAGAACGTATATCTCAAGGTGGGTGGAGCATTTACGTCGTAGATGTCTATGGGCTTCAGTAACCACTTAACACCAGATGGGCTGTGAGCTCGTCCACACATCTAACTACAAAAAAATGACTCAGTATTTTCAGATATCACCCTTTACCAGAGTCTACTAGATATTCCGGTGCCTTATCAAGAGATCAAAGAGAGAAATCTACATAATTACTTCAGTGCGCCGCGTAGGACATCGACGACCTACATGGCAGTCAACGTGTTAATATTCTTAACAGTCTGTTATAATATTTATGTGTAACTAGCTGACCCGGCAGACTTCATAGTGCCTCAATCGATAAATAAAAGACCTGAACTTTTGTATAAAATAAACTTAAAACAAATAAAAGGAATCCGTCCGATGAGGGACTCATTAAAGGAAAAATAACATTGTTATTTTTATTTAATTCCGAGCTTTTTCATATTTATCTACCTTTTAAACCTTCTCTGGACTTTGACAAACAATTCATGACCAAAATTAGCCAAATCGGTCCAGCCGTTCTCGAGTTTTAGCGAGACTAACGAACAGCAATTCATTTTTATATATATAGATTTATCGATTACGATCAACCGTAAATTCCAGCGACCAACGTGGCCAAAGCCTTTTAATCATAACTATGTTTAATAAGAAAACATTTGTGGCTTAATAAGTTGGCAATGTGTCTGCGGCTTACAATGAAGCAACGAAAACAAAGGAATGAGTCGTCCCATTCAGTCAACTCTGTACGAATATGACGCCTTTCTAAGACTGACATTAACTAATGTACGTAGGCTATAATGCATCACGAAATCGTAACGGAAGAAGACCTGGCGATTATTAATAGACAAGCAATATGATTAGAATAGTTTCAAAAGAAAAAAAAAACAGTGCCAATATCAAAATCATTTTGACACTTTTTGATTGTTAAAATAAAACCCTACCACCGATTCGGAAAAGAGAACGAAAAACGTCGATTCTGTGAGGAATTAGATGTCTTCAACGCTAACAATCTTATAAAATATCTTGCTTACTTAGGATTGCGACTCAACAAAGAAGAAGAAGAAGTGTTTATTAGGTTAACAACTGGAAAATCTTACGAACAAAAACAAACATCTTTTCCGTCGGGATATATAAACTTTTTTTAGTACAATACTGTAGTCTGCGGCTAAAACCCCGGCACTGCTGTTCCTAGACTTTTTTTTCTACCTACTCTAGTAACCTCAGGGCGTTATTCTAGATTAATCGAACCGAATTAGTAGGTGAGCTCACGGGGCTCAAGTCTGAAGACGTTGCTAACACTAACTCTAGCAAGAGCAGTGCTTCGCAGAAACTACCACCGGATCGGAAACGCGACCCATTGAGAAGGTCAACGAGAAACTCAGTGGGCTGTGCCTGTTGGTTAATTTACTCGCCGAGCCCTTCCTCACAAGCGACGGGCTCGACGAGAACGATGACCGATGCTATCTAATGTGTCTAGTAGTGGATCGGAAGGATCCGAAATGACGTCTTTTGGGCGACGTCGACTGTTTACCATTCGGTCCGCAGGATCAGGAATGTAGTATGTAGTTACCGGCGGCCACAATGAGAGGGTTCTCGTGTCGTGCCGCTTTTTCGAAATGGCGCACTGATGCTGATTATAGATACTGTGGCTAGACGATAACATCGTAAAAGTCATATATTCGTCGGCTTTCTAAGCCAATATCAAAGACACGAACGTAACTTACCGTACCATTAATTTAATATGCGCATGTGCACTAAACTAAAAACTAAAAGGTCACGTGGCCGGCCACCTAATTGACGGCGAGATTGTGACGTTCGAGATAGAGAGATGACTACCCGCCACGATCATCAGTTATGATGATCACGGCACGACTAAAAAGAGGAAAGATAGTGCACTAATAAGAAGTTTACTATAGTTCATGTTAAACAGCAAAGGCCAACTTTCAAGTAAAGGTAATCATTAAGTTAAAACTTAGACAGACTAATACTTAGTAACTGTTAGCTTAAACTCTTCTCGCTAGTTTACAGCTAAAACCACAATTAAATTTGTTCTACTTAAAAGTTCATGTGTTGAAAATACGATATATGAAAAAACGGTGCCTGAAAGAAATTTTATGAAAGACTTTTAAAAATCTTGACCGAGAAATAAGTTTACTAATTGCTTGCGTTTTTCGCAACGAATGGTTATACATAACGTGACCATACGTCTCGCTTTGGGCGGGATTGTCTCGCTTTCAGGCTGTCCGTCCCGCTGTCCCCGACGAGAACAAAAATGTCCTGCTTTCATTTATCTGTTGTGCATGTGTTTATCAGAAACTTGCCGAATACTTACTTATCCCAAATCCTTATTGTATTACAAAATACATACTAAAGTAACTCTAATTTTGCTGTAAAAAAGTAGTTTCTTGTTTTTTTTTTTTTATTGCTTATATGGGTGGACGAGCTCACAGCCCACCTGGTGTTAAGTGGTTACTGGAGCCCATAGACATCTACAACGTAAATGCGCCACCCACCTTGAGATATAAGTTCTAAGGTCTCAAGTATAGTTACAACGGCTGCCCTACCCTTCAAACCGAAACGCATTACTGCTTCACGGCAGAAATAGGCATGGTGGTGATACCTACCCGCGCGGACTCACAAGAGGTCCTACCACCAGTAAAATTGTCTATAAATTGTTACGAAATTGTCTATAAATATTATTTTAAGGGCAAGTTGGTGTAAGAATTAAGATGTCAGTGAAAGTAAGATACCATAATAAGTTATTTCAAGTCATTTTTGAAAGCATTTTTTTTTATTTTGCACTTATATATTACATTTCATACAAAATTCCGTAGGCGTCCCGCTTTGACACGATAAAAAAATGGTCACGTTAGTTATACGAGAACAGCTGACGGACGCGGTCAATGGGCCCGTGTGAACCGGAGTGATGTTTGCCATCGACCGACGCTGAACTTTAATTTGAGTAATTCGTCGTCGTGGCCTAAAGGATAAGACGTCCGGTGCATTCGTGTTGAAGCGATGCACCGGTGTTCGAATCCCGCAGGCGGGTACCAATTTTTCTAATGAAATATGTACTCAACAAATGTTCACGATTGACTTCCACGGTGAAGGAATAACATCGTGTAATAAAAATCAAACCCGCAAAATTATAATTTGCGTAATTACTGGTGGTAGGACCTCTTGTGAGTCCGCGCGGATAGGTACCACCGCCCTGCTTATTTCTGCCGTGAAGCAGTAATGCGTTTCGGTTTGAAGGGTGGGGTAGCCGTTGTAACTATGCTGAGATTTTAGAACTTGTATCTCAAGGTGGGTGGCGCGTCTACGTTGTAGATGTCTATGGGCTCCAGTAACCACTTAACATCAGGTGGGCTGTGAGCTCGTCCACCCATCTACGCAATAAAAATAAAAACAAAAAAAAGTGTGTGTGTCCGCTCCGACGCACGACTGGAGTTTACTGGATATAAAAAATTAAACGAAACAATACGAGAAATAGTTCTATATTACGACAACACGATACACTACAGATTATTAACAAATTAACGAGACACAAAACAAACGACTAACAAATATATGAAAATACAATAATGAGAGAAACGCGCGATCAGTACGAGGCTTTGTGGCGGACTGCCGGCGCATGTACTAGCATGTCACACGAAATGCGCATAACGCATTTCGTGTGACATGCTAGTACGATTTTGGTCCCCATAATTTTCATACCCCGGGCCTATATATGTAAATCGATTCTAAAGGAGTAAACTCCAAAACGTTATTTTGCGGTAATGAGAAATTTGAAAAATAAACTTCAACCCGATATCAGCTAGAGCATAAACAGCATTCAGTAATGCTTTGTTCCCTAAAATTAAAATGATTTATTACATGTAACTCTATACCGGTTATTACAAGTGCGGTAACGTCGCGTGCTGTAATTTTCTGAATGAGTAGTCATTTTTTCACGCCAAGTCTGACAGTAATGTATCGTAATATATTCAATAAGTGCTCGCTCGATTCGATTTATCGTCCGTTACGTGACCCCAAACGATATGTAGAAAGCTGTTGATTTCGCCACATTTAAAGAATGCGGTACCCTTTTGATGCCTTTAATCAATGGTGCTTTGGAATGAGCGCTATGACCTGTCCTTCTTCAAACAGGGCTGGTGGAGAGTACTTAACGGTAGGCAACGGCTTGGCTCTGTCCCTGGCATTATTGAAGTCCATAAGCGACGGTAACCACTCACCATTAGGTAGGCAGTGTGCTCGTCTGCCTACAGCGGCAATAGAAAAAAAATGGGATTATTTTTGAAGTACATATATATAAAGATAGATTTCTTACCCACCTGATAATGCAAGATTGGAATTTGATTAAAAAAAACATAATTGGAATTTAAATACATATGTGTGTATTATGTCTTTCTACGACAAAGATCAAATCACCCTGCTCATCCGATCATTTCGGTAAAATATTCCAAAAAGAAAAACTAGCTTTTTATAACCTATTTTTTAAACGTCATTATTAATATTCATTAGAAGACATATTGTTCAATACGCGAGTATACGAGTACAAGGTAGATTCTAAATTTCAAAATCGGAATCTTTTTATTTAGCTAAAGAGTTGTAATTATAATTCATCATTTTAAAGGCATTTAAATGTTCAGAGCAGTTTAAATCTCGGAAGTAATACAAACATCCTGGCGCAGATGGTCGACTCGACAATTAAACCTGACACCTTATCCTTATCAACTTCCGAGAATGTTTATTCGTGTAAATGAGGAACACTAGTGATGAATTAAGTGGCTGTTTTATCGATTTTAGTTTTCAATTGATTAGTCGACGATGGCGTATTTATAATATTATGCTGTTAGTCCTAACGTTTTTTTTTTGTTCATTAAAATAAAAATGATAAAAATTGTCATAAATTGAGCACATTTGAATATATTTTACATCTAGACAATCTGTCGATACATTTTTTTTTTGTTTTCCTCATTAATGAGAGAAGAATTTTCTAGACATTTGAAATTAGTAGTTAATTTACAACTAACTTAAGACTTCAAATTTTCTTCAAAATTATGAAAATAAATTTACAAAATAATTTGTCGCGCTATCGATAAAACATATTTATTAGATCCGTAACACAACATTCACAACTGCCTAAAGCAGAATGAATTCCCCGTCGTGTGCTTAGCATGCATAAGACGAAAACGACACCAGACACACTAGGCGGTACGTTCGATAAATTTCAATTGTTTTAACTAAGTACCTACTCGCAGAAATTATATATTAAAACATTCGTCAGTTATTGTATAGGGATACTTTCAATAGAATATTTTAATGCACTTCACCATTACGAGCTAGTGGGATGTTTTTATTTTTTATTGCTTAACGTAAATGCGCCACCCACCTTGAGATATAAGTTCTAAGGTCTCAAGTATAGTTACAACGGCTGCCCCACCCTTCAAACCGAAACGCATTACTGCTTCACGGCAGAAATAGGCAGGGTGGTGGTACCTACCCGCGCGGACTCACAAGCGGTCCTACCACCAGTAAAAAGATTGAGATGAGATTACAGAAATATCCCATATATATAAAATACGAACTGTTTTTTATATTCATGCAGCTGATTTTTGGAGCTTAGAAATTTTACATCATTTTGGTAGCATTATATTTACTAGAGGTCCTGCAGTAGTCGAAATTCAACTATAATTAATTGGAAATGTAAGTTTGTACACTATTATGATTGTATTTTATACTTCTATAATCACAAATTTTGCCAAGACTACACTATAAAAAATATTAACATAATAAAACAATATCTCGATCAATTAATCTCAATTTGACAACAGACGTCAAGGACAAAAGTTTGACAATAAATAGTATGCATGCGTGTGTGCGTCAAATACATGGTATGTAGTGCGTGTAATATTTCTTTATTGATTTAATATAATAATATCTTTTATGCATTATTTAAAAAAAATATTAGCATTGTGCACTTCTTCTCTATATTCTCTATAAGTGTGGAAAATTTCATACTCCTCCGTCCGCGCAATTTTCGTAAAATGGGATACAAAGTTTTTGCTTCACGTATTAATCTAAAGATATTGCAATTTAAATGAAGTGACTTGTGAATGCCATGCTCTGTTCAGCCTAAAGGAATCAAAGTTACTTTTACATTAAGATTCGTTTATTCTGCAAGCATACATCCAATGAATTATTCTAAAGATTCAGTATCCTTGATCGATAGCAACACCCGCGTGCGGGTTCAAGAAACTTTTTTTTTTCTGAAGGATCGAATGATTAAGGTACTGTGAGGTATTTTCAGTTTCCCCAAGACAGGTGGGCGAACACAGACTCAGCCAAGAGTGGTGGGATTCTCTAACAGCTACCCGAGTGCCTCTGAAGAAGACCTAACGGTTGAAGGGCAATTGCTTCGCGAATTAGATTACTGCTTTATCGACACCGCAACCCGCTGAGAAGATTTAGCGAGAAACTTAATGGGTTAATTTATGGTTTCACTTTGAACTCCTCAAAGAGTTCGACGAGTATGGTTGTCAAAGTTGCTATGGCTGCACCAAGTGTTAGGCACTGCAGGCGTCTAATAGCTTTTTTAGTGAATTCAGTATAGCCCTAAGGACGTTTAGGAAATTTTATGTTACCGCATGTCAAAAAGTCAGCATGGGGTAACTGCTAATAAACATAATTAAAAACATAATTCCATAAGGTACATAAATAGTGATAGTTATCTTTGCTATACCTGCCACAGGGCCCGCATATATTCTGCCATATGCAGAAATATTTTCATATAAAGTCGACGGAGCCCGCATTTGGGTTATAGGTTATCACGCGCCGCATGTTTGGCATAGTCCGGTCCAGCACTACGTGTAATGTAATATGCTGTCCATGTTATCGAAAATAATCCTTAAATAAAAGAGCATAGTGCCGTTTTTGTGTCAATTTGGATTTGTTTGTGGATTTTAGTTTGTCTACAGCTAATTCGATCCAATCTAACGGCTGAATCTATCGTTGGTTTTATCTTTTTGGAAATTTGAAACAGATTTTATTTTAAGTAAATTTGTAATTGTTTACACGGCCTACTTGGTGTAAAGTGATTAAGGGTCATTATAGACTTTACAACCCCGAAAACTGCCGCCACTGAAGCCTCAATTGAGTGGCCTATAATATGAATAATCATCAATAAAAATATATAATTTAATTGCTATATTAATCAAAACTGCACGGAAAAAGCGACTACAAACTCTTCAAAATTTACTTCAAAAGAACCCCCGAAATTTGCTATGACATTTAAAGTATTCGCAGATTACTAAATAAAAAATTTATTACACTGAATTACAAGGAGCCTTTTCATATTTTTAACACAGCGATTAAGCTGAATGTTTATTAGATTCCAGCGAAAGCGGACGGTATGGTATTGGCTTATGAAAAATTGTCACGTAAAATTAATATTAGAAATTATTCACGGTATGATTACGAAACGGCTAACGCTTGAAGCATTAGCGTTGGGTACGTGACATCTAATTGATATGAACCAGTAATTGGAACTCTTGGAGAACTCTGAAGTATTCTGTGGTATACGTCATAGTGGATATTCATGAGCCACGGTATTTATTACCTACCATCAACAGGCCCATAAGCTCGTCTTTTGGTTCATTTGGTCCGTTACCTTGGTGGAAATATGCAGACTCTGATGACCAGACCAGATGTGATAACTTTTTTGGAATATGCAACGACGTGATATTGATTTCACGGTGGAAGAAGTCACTGAATTTCTTAATAGCCTCAATTAACCTAGTTATTTTTAAATGTTGCGATTCCTTTTGTATTCCTAGTTTGATCTCTCCATTGGATAATGATATCCCTAACTACTACATAACGCGTTCCTAGTTCGATTGGGTATCTGAATCATCTTTAAAAAATACTTGTTGTCCGGAATTTGGGAGTAGCTAGTTGAGTTCGTCTTCTGTTTGTATTTCCGGCATCTATACCATAGAAGAAAATGCTTTTGGGGTTAGAGAGATTGATGTGACTTCAGTGGCATTTCCAGCTCGACTAGGACGGATGGACGAGCGCGTGTTCACGTAGGAGGGGGAGGATTTGACAACCTCAACCCTAGCGACAGCTGCTTAGCGAGTATATCTACTACCGTATCGGAATCGTAACTCATTGAGTAGATCCGACGGCAAGCTCAGCGAGTTGATAACATGGTCTATGTCGTAGATTTGGCCAGTGTTAGAACTAGAAGCGTCCAACGGGTATGAGAGTGGATCTATTAAACTAATTTAAGGTGTCGATAGCGGATGACTAGGGGAGTACGTAGCGGCGCTCACGATAAAAGTGTTTGTTATTGTGTCACATTGGAAGGTAATTTTATCTTGTTTTTTTATGTTTGAGAGGTTACTGGTGTCCTGGAGGCCGGAGGGCGGGCGAGCAAGGGTTCAGCTAGGAGGAGTGCGATTTGCTAACAGCTACCTGGGCGCATCAGCGGGCTGATGTTTAGGTTAGACTATCTTATGTGTTTACTTGATTGTTACTGGTTTTACATGTTCTAGATGAGTGGTCGCATTAGATCACAATCAGTGATACTACAGTCGACAAATCAATGTAAATATACTTTAAAAACTTAGACAAATAGAAGGATTGTAGTCATCAATTTTGAAAATTAATATATTTCATTTTGAAAGTAGTAAGTAATGTCAAAATAAATATATTTTTTAAAAGAGTCAATTAAAAGTGAGTTCTTAAATTGACTTTTAAAATCGAATGTCTTTAAATTTAAGGCCCTAAATGAATTATTTAGAATCCAAAATTTTACATTAATTGCGCTGTTGAAAACTTGGAATATGACTAAAGTTACAATTAAGTTAATACTTGACCTCTCCGAGAGAACTTTTATCAAATAAAACTTTGATTTGAATTTCAATTATGTATACAAATCGTGAAAGCCGTCGAAGGTACTATTTATAAATTACTATTAGATTATTTAAATTTTTATCAATAACTTTTGTGTAACTTAAACATAACTTACGTTTGAGCTTAATCTTGAGACTGTTTTTTGGTGTCCAATTCGAAAACAATCCGTGTATGTCAACTAGGCCCCGAACACTCATTTACTGACACAAACTCATCTTTTTACTTCGCACATTCTCACACGAACCAACATTTTCACGCAACAAAATCGGCTAATACAATTTTTATTTAAGATTTACGTAACAAAATATTGTCGTAACGTAGAACACTACACAAAAGGTACGCTCAAGCGCAACAACTGTCAACTGGTGACAAAAATTACCGCTAGCTGGCGCGCTGTACCGATGAAAAGAGAGGGGAGATACAAAAACTCTTAGAGTGAAAGAGATACTAAAAGTGTTCAGCCTTAAAGTTTAACCCGAACCTCGACTTTGGCCCGGATTAAAATATGCACAGTGCAAGTGGTCGCGAACCTTTTGTTTTGTTTATTTGAATGGCCGGTTTCCGTTGTCTTCTGATAATGTTTAATCGTATTTGGCTGCGGTTTTTTTTGTGCGTGATTGTATTTTGTTTTTATTTGAGTAACACTAACGCGTAGGTTCCGATTTGCATAACGATATATTGTTAGCGGTATGAGTTTCCAAATAGAAATTTCGAAGGATTTAGTTATATAATTAGTATATACATAGTATTATAATAATAGTTCTTCTGTTAATTAGGTTCCCGGGGATCCGCTGGATGCAAGAAGCCCAGGACCGATCTCTGTGGCGAGCTTTGTTGGCTCCAGTAACCAATTAACACTAGGTGGGCTGAGAGCTAGTCCATCCATCGAACCAATAAAAAAAAACCCACCCCTCTTGGCTGAGCCTTTGCTCGTCCACCTGTCGTGGTGTAACTGAAAGGCCTCCGGGCCACCAGTAATCTTTCAATCATAACGATAACATCAACTTCAAAAGTACTCGTCTTTTATTGAAGCAGATGTGGAATCGATACGGCGTGACGAAAGTTAAGTTGCTACCATGGCTCATGAAGGCAACGATATGAATGACGTCACCATAGTTGAGCTTTGAGGCCGAAACCTCAACAGAATCACCCATTCTACCTTCGAAATAGTGTGCGTGATAACTTTGCGGCAGAAGACCGTTTCATAAATTGTTGGAGGTTTTATTTTATTATATGACTAGCGATCCGCCTTTACTTCGCTTCGGAAACTGTAATTTAATATTGATTTCTCCACTATTTAATGGATGTTATTATACATATAAACCCTACTCTTCAATCACTTTATACATTACTAGCGACCCGCCCTCGCTTCGCTTCGGAAACATTAAAACACACATGAAACAAAAAAAAAAAAATAAAAAAAAAGTAGCCTATGTTCATCAGGGACAATGTCGGCTTCTAATGGAAAAATAATTTTTCAAATCGGTCCAGTAGTTTCGGAGCCTATTCGAAACAAACAAACAAACAAATCTTTCCTCTTTATAATATTATTAAGTATTAAGTATAGATAAAAAAAGCCGCATCAAAATCCGTTGCGTAGATTTAAAGATTTAAGCATACATAGGGATATAGGGACAGAGAAAGCGACTTTGTTTTATACTATGTAGTGATAACACTTCCCCAAGGTCTTGAAAGAGTACAGAACAAGCACTGAAAAGATGAACAGCCTGGATACAATATTTCGAACATCGGTAGCTTTTTCGGTGCATTATTAACTACGAAGTTGTTTCTTTGCATTAATATTGTCTCTATTATTAAATACAGTAAAAGCTCCTCATTCGTGCTTGTATCATGCACGTCTTCACTATTCGCGGATTAAAAAAATTCAACACAATTCCTATATTCGCAGCTAAAGATTTCTTTATTCGAAAATCTAATTGGTACGCATACATTAATAAAAAAGGATTCCAATATCTTTGTTAATGCACTTTTTCATATTCACGGTTTGTGTATTCGCGGCATATTTGCGGTACTACACACACTAGACCACGTCATGCGGGCATACACCCAAGGTTTTATTTACTCTACCGCAATTAGTATGTTACGATTACTGTAGTACATTTTTATATATGTAAAGAAAAACCTTCATAGTCTAAAACTCTTTAGTTTTATAAAAAGGATTTTTCTTAAATGTCATTCAGTGAAGTTTGACATTAAGTAAAAAGAAAATTCAGTTTGTATAATAATTTTATTAAATTAAGGGCTTTAAATGTTGTTTTCTCATTATACACATAACAGAAAACGCAATTAAGTCTTTTATTGTTTATTTATTCTGGAGTACCCAATATCATTATATATATTTTATTTATTGCTTAGATGTGTGGACGAACTCACAGCCCACCTAGTGTTAATTGGTTACTGGAGCCCATAGACATCTACAACGTAAATGCGCGACCTACCTTGCGGTATAAGTTCTAAGGTCTCAAGTATAGTTACAACGGCTACCCCACCCTTCAAACCGAAACGCATTATTGCTTCACGGCAGAAATAGGCGGGGTGGTGGTAGACCCGTGCGGACTCACAAGAGGTCCTACCACCAGTAAAGCACATGCTTAGCAGTCACCAGCACATGCACCAGCACATGCTTAGATGTCAACAATAGCAGCCTAAAATAATCAGAAGCTAAAAAAACAACATATGACCTTGTTACAGCGAGTTAATCGAACTAAGGAAGTACTAGAACACTGCACGATTAGCTTTCAACCACAAGTACCCGCCTAACCCATATTGTTAATACATGTTGCCTTTTAAAGACAACGCGGGGTGGCTCTTTAAATGATACTCGATACAGTCATTAGTGGTACACTCACAGACTAATGCCGTTTTGTTATAAATCTATATATTAATACGTGAAGCAAAAACTTTGTATCCCTTTTTACGAAAATTGCGCGGACGGATGAATATGAAATTTTCCACACTTATAGAGAATATAGAGAAGAAGTGCACAATGCTAATATTTTTTTAAAAATATTGCATAAAAGATACATTAAATCAATAAAGAAAACATTACACACACTACATACCATGTATTTGACGCACACACGCATGCATACTATTTGTTTATTGTCAAACTTTTCTTTGCAGTCTGTCAGTTATAGTCTGTCAAATTGAGAATAGATTAAATATTGTTTTCTCTTTATTAATATTTGTCTAAAGTGTAGTCTTGACGAAATCTGTGATTAAAGAAGTGTAATAGTCCTTGACAATGTAATCATAACAGTTTACAAACTTATAATTTCCATTAGTTATAGTCGAATTTCGACTACCAGGGGCCCACTAGTATCCTTAATTACTTCTAATATTAAGTACTAATAATTATAAATTGCTTTTTTGTTTTTCTGTATGCAAATTACATATCGACGTTTGAAAGGCAAACGTGACTAAGCGACAATAACTGCTTTGTACATACCTAAATGATAGGCAATAACCATATTTGATGCGCAAAAAAAAAAAATATTTCTAGATCTATTAAAATCATTTCAATCCTTCAGCTACTAGCTAGATTCTACTACAGCTAGATTCGTTAAAATAAATTTTGTTTTCAGGTATTTCAACTTTAAATTAGTCTACTGTAAAGTTCATGCATTGTCGCTTAGTCACTTTTGCCTTTCAAGCGTCGATATCATTTCCGTGTGTAGGGACAGACCGATAAACGCTGAAATAAATGTGTGCTTGAGTGGAGGCCGTAAATTTGCAAAATTGCAGGACGCGAACTCAGGCTCGGTGGAATGAAGATCTATGTTTTTTTTATATTTTTTTTATTGCTTAGGTGGATGGATGTGCTCACAGCCCACCTGGTGTTAAGTGGTTACTGGAGCCCCTAGGCATCTACAACGTAAATGCGCCACCAACCTCGAGATATAAGTTGTAAGATCTTAGTATAATTACAACGGCTACCCCACCTTTCGAACCGAAACGCATTACTGCTTCACGGCGGAAATAGGCGGGGTGGTGGTACCTACCCGTGCGGACTCCCAAGAGGTCCTACCACCAGTGAAAGGGTGGCCGGCAAGGGCTGGATCAGAGAAACTGACGACGAAGTAGAAATCAATAACTTCAAGAAGCAGAGGTCTCTTACAATTATAGATGTAATTATTTAAACTTAAAAATGAACATAATCAACGGTGAGGTCACGCAAATTATTTCAAATCAAAATTACGATTACAATTGTATTATTGTTGAATGTCAAAATATGTATAAATCGTGTACATACTGATTTCTAAAACCATCACAGACCCGAATAGGATAGGCTGAATAATACAATATTTTTAAATTTGTAACTTAACTTTTACGATATCCGAACGGTCCTGCGATTCTGTTGTGATAATATTTGCTGATTTTCTATTGACATTAATTAATTTAGTTTCCTGTGAATGTGAGATTAGTCGTTCATTCTTGAATGTCAAGTAGAGGATTTTCTAGAATCCGTTAGTGACATCGATGCATCTTTCCCTAAGCACGTTATTAGGGATACTCCCGATCCATTAACGGTCCTTTAGGTAACTCAGGATTTTCCCGATCCATTATCGGTAAGATTATCGGTGCTTTTAGGTACCACAAGCACCGGTCACCGTCCTCGCCGAACCCGTCGCTTGCGACGAAGGTCTCGACGAGTGAATTAGCCCATAGAGACAGCCCACTGAGTTTCTCGCCGGATCTTCTCATGGGTCGCGTTTCCGATCCGGTAATAGATTCTGCGAAGCACTGCTCTTGCTACCTTAGGGTCAGTGTTAGCATCACTCCGGTTTGAGCCCCGTGAGCTCACCTACTAGTTAAGGTTACGCTGAAATAGCCTCTCAAGGCTATCTATCAGCTTAGGTAGGAAAAAAAAACAGTCAAGAAGCATATATATTTGTACAATAGGCGGTCTTATATTTAAAGAAGGAATGAATCTACAATGAGATTTTCTCCGAATATAGCAAACACCCTTCAAGGTTTATCAATCACGGAACGTAGTAGGTTTAAAAGGCGAAGTGTCTCGTTCACCTTAATATTTGATTGCTTTGGTGTTGATAATAATCAATATTTGAATTTTTTCAGTTTGAAAGATGAGATAGTCATTATTGCGACGCATCTAAGATCTACAATTCTAGTTTGCCTATAAAACGTAGGGCGTGGAAAACATCGGCTGCTCTATTTTCATGAGTGTCGTTACCAAAGAAGCCAAATGCGATCGCCAAACGACATGTACTATTAGTTAAGGCCTTGGACCACATAAACCCGCATGGGTAGGCGCCACTTTCCTATTTCTGCAGCGAAGTAGTCATGTGTTCCGGCTTGAAGAGTTGACGACCGTAATACAATATCATTGAAACTTCTAACTACTACTGTTCTTACCACTGATCTATTTAGAAAAAAACTACAATAACTTGTATACCTTTCAAATCGTAGATAATTTAGGACCGAAAATACCAAACTGGATCGCAGGCCCTTTTAAAATTTTAATAATATTCAGAAGACAATAATCTAATAACGCGTCGATACTCTCACAGTTTCGATCTTGCGGTGTTAGTTCAATAACAAGTCAAACCACCGAACATAACTGTTCAAACTGGTTGGAGCTAATGAACAGCCTCGGTGTCTTGTGAGGAAATAAATACCACATAATAATATCTGCAATGCGTTAAAAACCTTAGACGTATCTCGCCTCAGCGATGCCTTGCGTGTCTCTGATTGAAGGTCACAAAAATCTTCGAGGACATCGGATATCTACGGATTTCAATTTATAAATCTGAATATTTCGAAGCGTTTTATCCACTTATCTGACATTTGGGAGCCTCTTATCGTAATGAAGAAACCCCAGGTCAAACCCACAGCCAGGCCTGTCAAGTCAAGATGTTATCTTTCTGTGAGCAAACGTGAATACCAATAATTATTAAAAAAGACAATGTATAGACAGTAATTAGTTTTTTTTTTATCATTTTAGTCATAACTTTAACTGAGTCATTAGTGATGCGTTAATAAAATATTGGAAACGTTGGAAATGATACAGTGAAAAGATAAAAAAGCACGATATTAAAATAAATTAAAATAGAATGCTTTAATTACAGTATGTACAATATTTCGAAATAGTTGGTAGGCAGTGGCTTGGCTCTGCCCCTGGCATTGCTGAAGTCCATGGGCGACGGTAACCAATCACCAACAGGTGGGCCGTATGCTCGTCTGCCTACAAAGGCAATGAACAAATATTAGAGTCATAGCTCTGAGAAAGAGAGAGTACTCCTCTTTATGATTACACAAATCCCCCACGCATCGAAGGTCAGTTATGGGTTTAGCTGCATTGGGAATAACAGCTATCCCTCAGATTAGAACTTATATAGTCTGAAATAAGAAGCATAGCAGTAAATCCGTTTGGACTTATATTACATTTCCCCAGTATCGATTACTATAGAGTCGATAGAGAGATCGTTGGTCAAGTTGCTTTTCGAACAACAACAAAAAAAAGGATTAACACAACCTATCCCTTAATTTGAATTTAATCGGTCGAATATAAGCGAGCGTTTCCAATACTTTCTTTTCATTACTGAACTGCTTATTCAGTCGTTATTAAAGGGTTTCATTGAGCGATCGCAACATATAGCAAATTGTTTGGTTTTCGATTGTCAAAAGAAATATAATTGTAAAAACGAAATTGTAATTTTATTGAAATTTAGACGATGTTTGATACATTTAATTGACGAACAACAACAATAAGCTTCGTCGTCCGTGACCACGAAAGCTGTAAAGTGTTTGAAGCATCGGAAATAATATAATGCCAATAATTAACGCGAATTAAAACCGTAAAAGTAGTTTTAATGATATACATTAATCACATAAGCGTAATCGATACAAAACTCGAATAAATTACCTTCAAAATAAAACAATATAAATATACGATATAAATCCACATCTTGTAATCCTTATTAAATTTGAAATAAGTTCATATGAAAGTAATTGAAATGTAACTCTTATCTGTACAAGCTTAAGTACCAACCGTCAGTAAAGGAAGAGCCCACTGACATCAAAACGTGAAGGCCGCTAACCACCGTAAGTTTTTTTTATTTTTATTTTATTGCCCTTGTAGGCAGACGAGCATACGGCCCACCTGATGGTGAGTGGTTACCGTCGCTCATGGACTTCAGCAATGCCAGGGGCAGAGCCAAGCCGCTGCCTACGTGTTGATCTCATATTTTTTTATTGCTTAGATGGGAGGACGAGATCACAGCCCACCTGATATTAAGTGGTTACTGCTAGCTAGTGTGCTAGCATAGATATCTACGGCGTAAATGCGCCACCCACCTTGAGATATAAGTTCTAAAAGGTCTCAAGTATAGTTATATATCTCAAGTATAGTTACAACGGCTGCCCCACCCTTCAAACCGAAACACATTACTGCTTCACGGCAGAAATAGGCAGGGTGGTGGTATCTACCCCCGCGGACTCACAAGATGTCCTACCACAAGTAAATTGCACAGTAATAAACAAATTATAAATTCTGCGAGTTTGATTTTTATTAAACGATGTGGTGAATCGTTTTTCACATCACTAGCAACGCGCCACATCCCTAATGAAGAAAAAAAAAGATAGGGATAGATAGATGTGAGACGGAGAGATAAAAAGTTACTATTAATTGCTTTCTATGGTTTTAAAGGTCTTAAGATATAAAAACCGGTTGATTGTCAATGTATACAA
Organism: Bombyx mandarina; assembly: GCF_030267445.1. NCBI lineage: Eukaryota > Metazoa > Arthropoda > Insecta > Lepidoptera > Bombycidae > Bombyx > Bombyx mandarina. The sequence goes on along the minus strand of NC_143223.1, from coordinate 12,668,523 downwards.
CTTTAGTGTGCGTGTGGAATAAATAAGTATTTCCCATATTGGAGCTCAAACCGTAACAACGACCCGATGACAGCATACTTCCTAAAAATATATTATTCCTACTTAAATGAGTTATAATACTTAGTAATATATTAAAACAAATTGATACAAATGCAATCGGTGTCTCAACCTTTAGGCCACGATGATTTCAGATAGCAAATCTTGAGTATAAAACCCTTATAGTATCAAATAGCAATAATTCATTTGGTATCTGAGTTGCAACTAAGTTAGGCGCTATCTACAACATAAATGGACATAAGTAGCGCCCCCATAGAGTTACTATTAACTCCATGAGCGCCCCATAAAGGTCGCTAATGTGCTTAAAGCACGCAAACGCTTTTAACGATAGTAAATCTTACTTTACAGAACTTGTAAATTGAAATGTAGTTGTTTTTGTGTTAAGACTAACGGCTTCCGATTTCCGCGTTACTGTTAGAAACTTTTCAATAAATAGTCATCGATCGGGTGACCCGAATAAAAATTTTTTTTATTGCCTAAATGAGTGGACGAGCTCACAGCCCACCTGCTGTTAAGTGGTTACTGGAGCCCATATACATCTACAACGTAAATGTGCAACCCATCTTGAGATATAAGTTCTAAGGTCTCAGTATAGTTACAACGGCTGCCCCACCCTTCAAACCGAAAGGCATTACTGCTTCACGGCAGAAATAGGCAGGGTGGTAGTACCTACCTGTGCGGACAAATTAGATAATTTGTATACTGGTAATTAAACATACTGTTTATTGATAGCACTAATGTATTAATAACGCGTAACCGCATTATGCTTATGGCCTTTTTGTTTTGTAAGTAGGTGTATTGGGAACTCACACGGGAAATATCAGCTTAAGTACTTCTTCTGCGAGCCGTCATGCTGACCTGTTTTGAACATGAGACAGTTGCTATATCTACAATTCGATATCACGTCCGAATGGTTGACTGTCCCAAGGCGGTAGAATTCACGTAGTGATATCTATATGCTTCGATATTTGATACCAGATTTACTATAAGCATGGAGTGGGATTTATTGTTGGTAGGGCGTATTGTGAGCTCGTATGAGTAGGTAACACCACCTTGCCTATTTCTGCCGTGAAGCAAAAATGCGTTTCGGTTTGGAGTATTGTAAACTGGGACTTAGAACTCATGTCTCAAGGTAGATGGCAGGGCTTATGTTGTTGATGTTTATAGGCTCCAGTAACCACTTAACACCAGGCGGACCGTGTAATCGTCGACCCGTCTAAGCAATACATAATATCGTAGTACCTTCGGATGGAACATTCATGTACCTCGAAGAAAATCCTCAGATCTTCCTTAACTTTCTTGAAGCTTTAATAAGCTTTGTGTACGCCCATTACGGTCCTTAAGCATATTTTATTCCATATTAATAAAGGTTCCTCGGTCAGGGGTCTGTATATAATTTTCTTGATCCTAACAAATTCTGAATTTTCGGTAACCACCTAAAGTAGATTAGGACTATGTTGAATCTTCGTAATTCAACGCTATATTTATGTACTTAATATACTACGTAAAAGTACTTATAATGCGAGAAATAATTTCATATTAAAAAAAAAACCAAAGGCAGTCATAAGAACTAACCAAGAGAAGTGAAACTTAAAAACCAATATTAATAACAATGTTAAATCAATAAAAATATTCTATAAATAAATATCAAATATGTTATTGTTTGTTTTTGACATTCATTTTTCTAAACGTACAAAACTGCTCACTACTGTATTGTATAGTGATTCTAAAATCGATCAATTCAATTAACGATTATCGAGAGCACAATTGGAACAATGCACAGATAAAAACAACAGAATTTTTTTAAGTGCGCGAATGCAGCTTAACTTACTGCTATTACGTGTCCTTCTTCAAACGAGGCTTGTGGAGAGTATTAAACCGTAGGCAGCGGCTTGGCTCTGCCCCTGGCATTGCTGACGTCCATGAGCGACGGTAACCACTCACCATCAGGTGGGCCAAATGCTCGTCTGCATACACGGCAATAAAAAAAAAATTACCGGTGACGCGAAATCACGAAATTTTAATCACATTTTTTCTTTTTTTTTATCTACCATTCCGCCAGTAGTCTCTAGTATTCTGGTTTCGTCATAGCTGGTGGATGACCTCGTTGGGCTCAACTACAGAGAATATGGTCACATTTACCCTAGCAAGAGCGGTTGTCCACTGAATCTATTAGCAGAGCTGAAGCGTAACCCACATATAATCTGTATTCAACCATTTTTGCGTGATGGAGTAAGCACATTAAAACACATTTTTTTCACATATTTAAAACTATTTAGATCACAGATTAAATAACATAACTAAAAGTAATACAGGCTTGTTTCAGTGAAATACAGACACGACAATGTTAAGAAGCTAAACTGAATTGCAAATGTTGTACATCAGTTCAGTAGTAATGTTAGCTCTGTTTCTTGAACTAGCCGCAACGTTGGCCGCGACCTCATTATCATATCAAAGCCCCTGGGTATTCAATTGCTTTCATATTTCCTTACCATCATTCACTTTCTCAAGAGCTGTTGTTGATTATAATAAAAAACTTATTTAAAGTTTGTTTGTAGTTAATTAATAATTCGGGTCGGATAAATATTCTAATTTGAAAATCTCTGGAACTTATTTTGAAGGAAAAAACAATGGAACGGCTTATTAAAATATATTTGTTAATCTGGTATGAGACGCTGTCAATACGAATTGGCAAAACCATCCCATATATTATGATCAAGATTTTTCAGCAAGCATGCATGCAAGCAACCTGCATATTATTTCCAACATAGTCGTCATGGCGTAAAAGATAAGACGCTCGGTGTACTCAAATCAATTGATGCGACTGTATCGGTGTTCAAATCTCGCAAACAGGTTCAATTTTGAAAGGAAAAAACAAAAACAAAAATTCAATTAACTTACATCGTACCTTTTTTTTGTTTTTTTGATCAGGAGGAAATCGCCGGACTTCCGCCCTCCACTGGGGATGGCGGGCGGGGTATGTCGGAGACGAACCGACTAAACCCTCCTGTCGCTCAACAACCAACGTCCAAACCTCGCATGAGACAGAATGATGTGGTCGTCGTGGCCTAACGGATAAGACGTCCGATGCATTCGTGTTGAAGCGATGCACCGGTGTTCGAATCCCGCAGGAGGGTACCAATTTTTCTAATGAAATACGTACTCAACAAATGTTCACGATTGACTTCCACGGTGAAGGAATAACATCGTGTAATAAAAATGAAACCCGCAAAATTATAATTTGCGTAATTACTGGTGGTAGGACTTGTGAGTCCGCACGGGTAGGTACCACCGCCCCGCCTATTTCTGCCGTGAAGCAGTAATGCGTTTCGGTTTGAAGGGTGGGGCAGCCGTTGTGACTATACTGAGACCTTAGAACTATATCTCAAGGTGTGTGGCGTATTTACGTTGTAGATGTCTATGGGCTCCAGTAACCACTTAGCATCGGGTGGGCTGTGAGCTCGTCCACACAGCTAAGCAATAAAAAAAAAAAAAAAAAAAAAAACTCATGAAAAGGCAAAGGGGGGAAAGTGAAGCGTTTAGTGCTAAGCACATCCCTCCCATCAACCTTCCCCTAACTTACATCGTACTTAACTGTATCTTTGCCTATTTATTTAATACGCTTTTATTAGCTTCAGACGTATGTATGTTAAGTATGTAACTGAATTTTTGAACATGATTTTGACCCCTTCAAAATGTCGGATTAACTCGAAATTTGGTATACTTATTAAGGACCGATGACAATTCAATATTTAAAAAAAATGAAATAAAAATATATAAAAAAATTTAAATTCAACTAAAGAATGAAAAATAAATAATGGTTTAAAAAAACTAACAAAATACGCTTTTATAGAAAATCCAACTAAAAAATAGAAAATAGAAATAGAGTAAGAAAAAAATGGTTTTATTGTGAAAAAGCGTGGGGTGCATGGTATCAGTAGTTATAAATATTTTATGAACAGATATGAGTAGAAGGGTTATTTTGATAATATCCTGAAAAGCACCCCACGCTTTTTTTATAACAGCGTATTTTGTTAGTTTTTTTAAACTACTATTTAATTAAAGCTACTTCCTTGCGACGATTCTGAATTCACTTGCTTATCTGCCACGAATGGATAGTTGGACACTATTGTGGATTGCTATAAAGAAGATAGCTTGTCAACTTACCTGCGAGACCTCTTTGTGTTTTCGCGCGTCTCCCAACTGCGGGTGAAGCCAAACTGAAGGCTCTGTCAGCTCTGATTGGGAGCTGCAGCGTCGGGTGACTGGGTTCGGAGTGACGAGCGTTGATTGTGGCTTCCACCATGGAGTCAATACTGGCCGAGCGTGGAAGCTGACCACCCGATTCTCGTCTATAAAAGAAAGTATTCGAATTTTTTCTGAGTTTAGCGGATCGATTCGTGGGCAAGCATTGCCGTAATACAAAGTTTTATGGAATTTCCTGTACACTTATCTATCTATATATACTAATATTATAAAGCTGAAGAGTTTGTTTGTTTGAACGCGCTAGTCTCAGGAACTACTGGTCCGATTTGAAAAATTATTTCAGTGTTAGATAACCCATTTATTGAGGAAGGCTATAGGCTATATAACATCACGGTAAGAGCAATACAAGTGGAGCACCAATAAAAATTTTTTTCAAAATAGGGTTTTAAATAGTTCCTTAACATTCTATAATTCAAAAATATTTTCACTTTCTACGTAAATGAAGTGGGAGTAAAATTTAGCGTTATGCCAAAGTAACAATTCCACGCGGGCGGAGTCGCGGGCAAAAGCTAGTCTATCTATTTATATAAAAATGAATTGCTGTTCGTTAGTCTCGTTAAAACTCGAGAGCGGCTAGATCGATTAGGCTAATTTTGGTCTTGAATTATTTGTAGAAGTCCAGAGGAGATTTAAAAAGTAGATAAATATGAAAATGCTCGGAATTAAATAAAAATAACAATTTTGTTTTTCCTTTCATGTGTCCCCCGACGGACGGATTCCTTCCTTTATCGATTGAGGCACTACGAAGTCTGCCAGGTCAGCTAGTCTATACTAATATTATAAAGAGGAAAGATTTGTTTGTTTGTTTGTTTCGAATAGGCTCCGAAACTACTGGACCGATTTGAAAAATTCTTTTTCCATTAGAAGCCGACATTGTCCTTGATGAATATAGGCTACTTTTTTTTATTTTTTTTTTATTTTATTTTTTTGGTTTCATGTGTGTTTTAATGTTTCCGAAGCGAAGCGAGGGCGGGTCGCTAGTAACGAAATAAAAACATTTTCCAATTATAATTATATTTTCTTCGACTTCCGTGAATTATAGACATAATTAAAATAACTTGGTAAATAAGGTTTAATCTCGTGTCTTTTTTTTGTCATTTTATTATTTCGGATGTTTCGAATACTTCCTGTAGTTTACGTGGTCATGGGTATTCCCAATTAAATCCACACTCGACAGTCGTGGCTATTTAATTAATAACATAAAAATTTAAACTAATAACATAAAAATTAAAAACTTTTTTAAAACTGGGACAAATCAGGTACGGTCACTCGGCCCCAAATTAGGATTCGCTGTGTTATTGGTAGCAAAGAATGACATAGGTACTTAAACACGTTTAAATATATAGATAATAAACACCCTGCAAAGATAACGTTTGCCCGATATGGTAATCGAACTCACGTCCCTCGGTACAATAGTCACGGGCGCTAACTGGATGCAGTTGGTCATCACCAAGTCATATGAAATAACAAGCTTTTATGAAAAAAAGAGAACAATAATATCGATGTTAGTCCAACTACTTTGTATATTAAGCGGATAACCCTCAATCACGCAAAGGAATGTATGCTGATAAATTTTCTTGGCACTGATTTGATTGGTTGAATACAGCCTTCCAAGTAATCAAGAGAATCACGACTAATTATACAGTTTTATGATAACACACCGGCGCCGGGTGATGTGGCGTCGCGACGACCGACTGTTTACCGCCCTATTTGCATTTTAATCGAACTAAAACTCACCAGGGCCGAACTGGCTTGAACATTTAAAAGAAACAACAAGAAAGCGTGATTGCACGAATATAATGGACAAGATGATAAGAGATAGAATAGGTAGTCTGATAATAGATAGAACAAGTGAATACATACATAGGTTTTTTATTTATTTATTTTGTATTGCATAGATGTGTGGACGAGCTCACATCCCACTTGGTATTAAGTGGTTACCGGAGCCTATAGACATGTTCTGAGGTATAGTTCTGAGGTATAGTTACAACGGCTGCCCCGCCCTTCAAACCGAAACGCATTACTGCTACACCGCAGAAATAGGCAGGGTGGTGGTGGTGGTGCCTACCCGTGCGGACTCACAAGAGGTCTTACCCACAGTAATTACGCAACGTATTAACCTCACCGTGGAAGTCAGTCGTGAACATTTGTTAAGTACGTATTTCATTACATTCAGGTTGTGATGATACAACATTGGGGAATGTAGGTCATGGGTGAAGGTGTCACGACCCTCAGACATGAAGAGCCACTACTGGAAGAGGAAAATAAGACTCCTGGTCGACTTGTTTTTCAGTGTTTACCGAAACTGAAACATCAAAACGTAAACCATTTTGATAATCGTGCTGTACGAAGACTGTCGCATCGCTTTTACCGAGTAATTATAATATATTACCGAGTAACATACCTTAACTTTTATACCTCTAAAACAAAATACAATTGAATTATTCAATTGCTAAAATTCATACTCATTTAATTTGTAGTAATAGTTGTACAATTTTTCAATAATGAACGTTTGGCAAAGAAACTTTGCATTTCCTAGATTTAACATACAAATACCTATCTTGATGCCTCACCTGATATAGACAAAAAACCCTCTGAGTACGGACCTGGTTTAAATTAGCTATAAAACTTATCAGAAATTGAAACACAAAAAAAAATATCTTTCAGAGACCGACGGCGACGACCTGATTGAGCTATTGTGTAAATATATTTTCAAAATAAAATCTTTGGTTTTAGTATCGTTTTTCACTTTAATTTTACTGTGGCGATAGACGACAGACGAGAATATAAACATGAACGACGACCCAAGTTTTATTAGTATTACGATGACATTACAATTTATTGTTACATAGTTGTTTACAGTAAGTACATATGAGGCCGTCAGCGCAAAAGAGGCATAAACTTACCATAGTATGGAGGCAATTAGGTTTGAATTTTATGAATTTGAATTTGAGTAAGCAAAAAAACAATACTCGAAAAAATCATGTTTAGGTACAAAGCTATCCGTTATCTATGCGTGAAACTATGGATAGGCCGGTTTTGCATCAAAAATTATTGTATTTAAAAATAAATTTCAATATACATATAAGCTTGAATATAAAAAAATTGTGGATTACGCCACTTTTGCACTAACGGCCTCACATTGACTATTGTATTCTTGAGATAGTTAATGACAAGAAGCAATGTGTTCTTAAACGATGCGACTGTACCGATATATCGCAGACAAATACCATTTTTTCCTATGAAATGCGTACTAAACGTGTACATAAATGACATCCACAATGAAGGAATAACATGAAGTTAAAAATTATAACGACCGAAGTGTATTGTATGGCAGTCTATCCTATACTCCAAGTTGAAATGAACGACTTCTTTGGAGCACAAATAATCAGATTATTGGTGTAGGTATGGACTTAAGATCCGCGCTACCACCGTAAGATGACAGTTTTCGAACGCAGTCTAACACTGAGATAACGTTATTGTCCATTTTCCCTTGAGCTCCACAGTATATTTTTGTGACACCTATTAAAAGAGATGGGGTGGTATTGTTCTACGAGACAGCTTAAGAGTAAATGCGACTTCTTTATCAATGAACACCTTTTAGGCTCTTCAAGCACCGGTCACTGTACTCGTCGAACTCGTCAATTAGAGTTCGACTTGCCAATTAACCATCAGACACAACCCACTGAGTTTCTCGCCGGACCTTCTCAGTGGGTCGCGATTCCTTTCCGGTGGTAGATTCTGCCAAGCAACGCTTTTGCTAGGTCCAGTGTTAGCAGACTCTCTCAGGTTGAGCCTGTGAGAAGTTAGAATAGCCCATTTGGCTACCAACGATTGAGTAAGAAAATTGAAAATACACACTTACGTATACTGAGTTTGTTTATACCAGCCTTTCCCAAAGTGGGCGATAACGCCCCCTTGTGGGCGCTGCAGACCTAAAGACACCCAGAAAAAATGGAGGTGTTTTGAAATTTCATGTAGAAGAACTCTTAGACACCGACTCAGCTCTGGCTATAGTGGTTTTTAAGTAGGTAAAAAATGGGGGCGCTAAAAAATAATTAATTGTCAAAGTGGGCAGTAGACAAAATAAGTTTGGGAACCCCTAGTTTATACCAATCACCAATCACAGCGTCATCCTTCAGTATGGAAATAGCATTTGGCAACCCTTATTGAAGTAATTTCCTGTAAACACCTTCGTAATTTCCATCCTTCGACTCCTGACTCGCTTAAGTACACCCCGCACCGTATACAAGTTAATAACGTAATATCGATGTGATTGATTGATTGATAGAAAATCTTGATGTAATATTCAAAAATGTTACTCGTCACGTTGATAGCTTTCCTATTAATTACTCGGCAATAGAGAATAAAGATAAATGATTTATCAACTCTGGATAAATTCGGTTTAATTTATTTATTTCAAATATTTTCTTTCGGTTTAGGAGGTATTTTTATTTTTTTATTGCGTATTTGGATGGACGAGCTCTTAGCCCACCCGGTGTTAAGTGGTTATCGGAGACCAAAGACATCTACAACATAAATGCCGGCCCCCACCTTGAGATAGGAGTTCTAAGGTTTCAGTATAATTACCACGGCTGCCCCATCCTTCAAACCGAAACTATTTACTGATTCACGGCAGAAATAGGCAGAGTGGTGGTACCTACCCGTGCGAACTCACAAGAGGTCCTACCACCATTATATTTTTGTTTAGTTGAAGTATTCGTGGCTAACGGAATAAAATATTGGGTGTGATTTGATAATTAAAGTATATTATTATGTAGGTATACATTGGAAAAGAGCAAGTCATAAATTTCAATTATTCTTTGGCGAAATTGCATTCCGAATAGGTGGTAAAGTTATGATGATTTGAAAAAGCCTGTGTAGATTTGATTTTCGCGAACCAACTATCCCGAAAATTCGTAATTACTTTTAGCCATACTATAATAATACACCCTGTATTGAACTTGCATTAAATGTACCGCATTCTGTAATGCTAAGCAATCATGCGTTGGGTATTATTGGTAGAGCCACCACGATACGTCACAATTGAGAAGGAGCTAACGTTGTGATGTTTAATTGGGTCCAGTAAGTTTTTGAGACGAGGTGCCAGTGTCGTGTCGTGAGGTCTACTCCTCTTGAGCAATCAAAAGAAACTTAACTTTATGGATGCCTTTTTGACTGTGATATATATATATTTTCCCTAGACATATGGAATTAGTATCCATTATATCCGTCTTTCGCGACTTGTCTCCAAATAAATCCTACTGAAATGTTTACTTCCGTTGTCGTACCTTTAATGTTGTCCCCAACGTTTATTCTGGATCAATGTTGTAGCCAACGTTGGATAATACTTCTTATATTAGGCGGGCAACTAAGTTCTCGATGTTTGTCAATAGATAGGTGCATCAATAAGTACTGGTCCAATTTGACAGATCTAGGAACTAAGCCTAGAAGCATGGTAAACCAACCTCTCTGACACATTAGTGAGTTTGTTATTGCGTGATACACTTTTGGTTGTACGGAAATGTTTGATTTTGTACCAAATAAGTATTATTTGCGGGAAGTGCTGAGAAATGTTGCTTTTCTTCTTTCAATCGAAGAAAATAAGGGCAGAAACGTATCGAGAGCTCCAAAGAATTTCCGAGAACGCTGCTCTGAGCAAAACAACGTGTTCGTGATTGCGTTCCTTCGCTTCAAGTACGGTGATTTCGATTTTTACTTTCATTTAAATTTTTTTGTTCGTTCAACATTCCCTTGACCGATTTTGATGGAGAGAGAGAGAGTACAGAAAATAAATAAAAAATGTGAAATACTAAATACAAAAAAATACAATTGGTGGTGTTATAGCTAAGAGCGATCTATCCAGAAAAACATTTTTTTGACGTGACAACATCTTATAACTCGATGGAGCCGGCTGCACGCACGAAAAAACATTACTCGTGCGGCGTTACCTCGCTCTGAAGCGTTCCATTTAAGGCTTGAAGTGCAAGCGAGAGCGCGCAACGAGCGACAAAGAGGCACAATCGGCCTCCGCGTTCGGCAGCGTTCGACATCTGTCTCTCTCTTACTTGAGAGAGCGATGCATCCGCGTGGACAGCTGCTATACAATAATACATTTACATGTTTTCGTCAAGTATGAAGTTCAGTGAAAAGTGAATGTGGCGTCAATTGTTTATAGCAACGATAATTGCGTTAATTGAAAAACGAAACCATTCCATCAGTATTTTCTTATGAAGTTGTCACGTTCAACTATCGTCAGTAAACCGACTTTACAGACAACCGATTTTTTTTTAAATCTTTTTTGTTGCTTAGATGGATAGACCAGCTCACAGCCCACCTGGTGCTAAGTGGTTACTGGAGCCCATAGATATCTACGACGTAAATACGCCACCTACCTTGAGATATAAATTCTAAGGTCTCATAGCTACAACGGCTCTCCCACCCATCAAACTGAAACGCATTACTGCTTCACGGCAGAAATAGGCAGGGTGGTGGTACCTATCCGTGCGGACTCACAAGAGGTCCTACCACCAGTAATTACGCAAATTATAATTTTGCGGGTTTGATTTTTATTGCACGATGATATTCCTTCACCGTGGAAGTCAATCGTGAACATTTGCTGAGTAAGTATTTCATTAGAAAAAATTGTACCAGCCTGGAATTACACGCGGTGTATCTATGGCTTTTAAATATAAATATACACAGCGAACGTTTCATGTTTCAATTTATATCGTCTCTAGCAATCTATAATATTTCAACCCACATCTCTAATACACACGTAAAGTAGGCGGCTGTAGTTAAGTAGCTAATAGGCTGTCGGGGCGGAAATAGCAGGAAATAACCGTGACAATATCTTTATCGCGGTGCCGATCTGGTAGGAAGCGGGTTTAATAAAGCTTTTATTACAAACGAGGAGACGAAACATAGTAATATTCAAGCTAATATTACGAAGAAATTCGTAATCCCGAAATTCATAAAGTATTTTAATGGTGGTGGTAGTGCCTTTCATGGTGTGTTAACGAATGAACGTCACGTCATACATTGATGGCTGTGATTGGCCAACGATGACGTGATATCGCACGAACCAATAACAAATCAGGGAACGCAGTAGTGACACCAATAATTGTCAAAATTATTAAAAAAATATTACACGAAGAAAAAAGATGGACGCGCGTGTCAATTCTATATTTGTAAAATAATTAAATATAATTAGTGTTTGAAGAAGTAAACGCATTTATTCATTTTCCTGGCCACCCCAAGATATTGACCCTAAGAAATAGACGCAATAGCCTGCTTTTTGTGTAGCGGTTTGAAGGATGGGCCAGCTGTTGTACTATAGATATGAGACTTAGAACTCATTTGCATGGTGACGTTTACGTTACGTAACCATTTCACACTAGGCATGCTTGTTTACATATCTAAGGAATAAAAAAGTCAACAATACTCAATCGGTCTTACCGTTAAACCTACACATATAAATACCATTCAACCGATACCTTTTCTCCCTTAACTTACCATTTGATATTGTAGCGATAGGTATGATAGAACAAAACGTATTTGACAGATGCCTGAATCGCGCCAACGATATTTTCAAGATATGTATGTGTCGGAGACAGTCATTAGTTTGGCAGCTGGGCGATCCCCTTGATCAGTGTAATCCCCGAGGGATGGCAGCGCGATGGCGGTATCGTCGGTTGGGGAATTAGCTCTTTATAGGCCGTTGCGCGGAGTGCTCTGTGTGCTTAGTGCGAGTTTTGTAACTTGCTCGATAGCGTAAAAGTTAACTCAATTTTGTATGCAGTTGGAACAGCGCCCCTAGCGGTAAACGTAGACAAGCAACCTTTTTCCATACAAATATGAGTTAACTTTTACGCTATCGAGAACGTTAAAAAACTCGCACTAAGCATTCTGCACGCGTTTGAGCGGATGCGTCTTGGCGTACGGACCACTGCCTTTCGACAGTCAGTATTGCACAGTATTGGATATGGAACGTTGTCTTTGACGATTAGTACTGTCTCTATTGCGGTGGGTGCACGGAACTCTGTCCGTGACAGATAGTACTGCCCTGTGTGACCGTTATCGTTCACGATTGTCATTTAATTAGTTCAGTCTCCATTTTACTACGCTTTTATTAGCTTCAGACGTATGTGTGTTAGAATGTTAGTATGTAACGGAATCTTTGAACATGATTTTGACCCCCTTCAAAACGTCGGCTTAACTCGAAATTTGGTATATTCGACTGATGACAATTCAATATTTAAAAAAAAAATTATTATTGAAATTCAACTAAAAAATTAAAAATAAATAATAGTTTAAAAAAACTAATAGAATACGCTATCGTTCATTTAAATTACTGGGTTACGATCAGTGATTATTTAATAATAATAAATTCCTATGTGCTTATACTTCGGTTACATTCCTGATGTCTAAGTCTTAACCCGACGTATGCATATGTACAAGTTCCGAACAGTAAGTAGCATTCGAGTCGTCGGTCGACCGAGCAATTTCATCTGTTTGGTAAAAGATATTTCCTTTGTCGTGAACTTTACAACTTCGACTCTATATCTCAAGTCAGTTTGTTTTGAAAATTGGGTGTGCGGGCATTGAAGCATGCGACAAATAAAGTTTGTCTCGCTTATCCTTTGAGACTTATTTAATTCAATACGTGAGATTTTATTTTTAAGATCAAACGTGCGGTAACTTTATAAGTTGAAGTTAAATGAGCGTAGCGTTTCAAACTATATTCTTGAGATCGTTTGAGGAAAGTTTTCAAATATGAAACAAGCTTCGAGCGAGCCACGGTAACTTTCAGAATTTAGAACAACATAATTTCATTATCATGTAAATTAAGTTTCACTTAATAATAAGTTTGATGTGTTTGTTTTTTATTTATTTTATATGTCGGAGAAGCCACAATTATGAACACCATCGTCAGACATCGCAGGGGCGAGTAGGGTGATCGAGCTAAGAGAAATATTGAGTAAACCAATCACGTTTGTTGTCTTAGAACAATTTAGAAATCTTCTCTTGACGTTAGCAAACGAAAACGAATGACAGTACTTAGGACGCAGGCACCGCTCTTCAAGAAGACTGGTTGGTATGTGTGATGGCGTCTATGCGCCTCCATCAGCTAGGCTCTGTCGTAGCACGAAGTTAGCCGAGTTCCGACGATACCGCAATCGTGCTGCCATCTCTCGGGCATCGTGCTGCGTTTCGTTTAGCTACCAAACTAATGACCGTCTCCGACATGTTATTATAATATATATTTTTTAATTGTATTTTTAGTGAGAGCTACGTTAATGCTACGTTAATGTTTTGATAATATGTCATTTTATATAGGCAATCGTGTCTTTAAAACCGCATACGCTTTCCAGCATCTAAAATCTTAACGTTTAAGCTGCCACCTAGATCAAAATAATAAAATATTAGGTATAATAGTAGGAAAATTCAAGTCGTAGCTCTGAATTATTTCTTTCGTAAATGCTAAAAAGTTAATAAACCATCGTTATTAAGTGTTTAAACGCGTAAAGAAATGCTAATTTAACCAAATAATACAATTCACATAGCTTGACACCTCGCATTACCGGCAAAAAGTGAATTATGTATTTAATAATGCCCCGTTAAAATTCTTCACAGGGCTTGTAAAATTTTTTTTTGAATTCAACCTACGGAATTTTATTTTAATATTTTCAATCTACATTCAATTTTAAATGAAGGCGATGAGCAGGTTGAAAATTCATAATAAATGGTGATTTGACAGCGTCTAAAATCATATACTGAATCGAGTCAAGTGAAGTACCATAAAACATCATTTTGTTCGGAGCCCCGGCCACAATGTACACGTCCGATTGTGACCTGTCCTGGTAACCCCAAGAGAGATATCCGATATCGGTAGACAACAAGTACCCTTGAATAAACAGGTCACTGTAATAGAATAGCTTAATCAAAGAGTTTTTTTCTTTGTAATCTTCTTATCTACGTAGAATCAATTTGGTATTACCGTACGCTTTTTTTTTTTCAATGTTAATAATAGGGGTTAAAGTATTTTGTAGTCGTCGTGGCCTAACGGATAAGACGTCCGGTGCATTCGTGTTGAAGTGATGCACCGGTGTTCGAATCCCGCAGGCGGGTACCAATTTTTCTAATGAAATACGTACTCAACAAATGTTCACGATTGACTTCCACGGTGAAGGAATAACATCGTGTAATAAAAATGAAACCCGCAAAATTATAATTTGCGTAATTACTGGTGGTAGGACCTCTTGTGAGTCCGCACGGGTAGGTACCACCGCCCCGCCTATTTCTGCCGTGAAGCAGTAATGCGTTTCGGTTTGAAGGGTGGGGCAGCCGTTGTGACTATATTGAGACCTTAGAACTATATCTCAAGGTGTGTGGCGCATTTACGTTGTAGATGTCTATGGGCTCCAGTAACCACTTAACACCAGGTGGGCTGTGAGCTCGTCCACACAGCTAAGTAATAAAAATAAAAAAATAAAAAAAAAGTATGAAATTGTCGTTCTATTGTAATATGTACTTCGAGTTGACATAAAACCTTCATGGTTTGAGATTTTTGAGTGAAACTTTTTTCAAATAGTACCTATGAGGTTCTTTTTTTTTTAAATGTTCTACATTCGATTATCGACTTTCAGTTGTTTTTTTTTTATTCAGCTTAGACAAGAAAGATGGACTCTTCGAAAATTCAAGTGATTTTTGAATACGACCTCCGACGCGGATCTAACGCTGCAGTAACAGCTCGCAATATCAATGTTGCGTTTGGAGAGGGGACTGCTAATAAACGCACCGCAAATTTTCAGTAAAAATCGGCAATTTCATACTTTAACAATATAATATAATATATTATGTTTGCCTTATCATTCTTATTTGAATATTTCTGTTTTTCTACACGCTATAGTTGAGAGACTCGGTAAGTGCCAATATTTGGAATGCCGTAAACTCAAATTCAATAATTAATTACAGTTAATAAATAAATAACTGGGAAATAAATCACGAACGGTCATAAGATTCCTTGTGTATACTTAAATAGATAATAAACACCCAGATAAAGAGAAAAAAAACCTTTGCAAACAAATATCTGTCAAAAAGATTTTTTATTTTTTTTATTCGTATTTTTTTTTATTACTTATATGGGTGGACGAGCTCGCGGCTCACTTGATGTTAAATGGTTACCGGACCTCATGGTAAATTTCACCACCCGCCTTGAGATACGAGTTCTAAGGTCTCAGTTTTTATAGTACAACGGCTGCCCTACCCTTCAAACCGAAACGCCTTACTGCTTCACGGCAGAAATAGACAGGGCGGTGATACCTACCTGTGCGGACTCACAAGAGGTTCTACCACCAGTAAAAACGACCCTCCTAATGTAATCATGTTAATGTGAGGTCTTAAATGAACTAGTGTCTCTATACACCGATCAAATATCTATTATTTTTCTATTAATCAGGTGACAACGTGATTCGACCTGTTCGTATGATGATACGCAGGAGTGAGTCATAAATTTGTTGAAGTGTTGAGTTCGCACCGACGAATAATTGGATGAGACGGCTTGTGAGACGACTCGTTTTGCATTACACGGTTCAATGATTTATGCCGTGACAGATAGAAATGTATAGTAGAATATATACCTAATATAGACGCGTTTTATTACAGTATGAGTTATTGTTTTATGACGTATACATTTTGAAACAACTTAAAAATAAAGAGAGAAGACTATCTATATATATAAAAACTAGCAACCCGCCCTCGCTTCGCTTCGGAAACATTAAAATACACATGAAACAAAAAAAAAAAAAAAAGTTGCCTATGTTCATCAGGGACAATGTCGGCTTCTAATGGAAAAAGAATTTTTCAAATCGGTCCAGTAGTTTCGGAGCCTATTCGAAACAAACAAACAAACAAATCTTTCCTCTTTATAATATTAGTATAGATATAGATGAATTACTGTTCGTTAGTCTCGCTAAAACTCGAGAACGGCTGGACCGATTTGGCTAATTTTGGTCTTGAATTATTTGTGGAAGTCCAGAGAAGGTTTAAAAGGTAGATAAATATAAAAATGCTCGGAATGAAACAAAAATAACAATTTTGTTTTTCCTTTGATTTGTCCCCCCGTGGACGGATTCCTAATTCAATCATTTATATTTATTACTAGCTGACCCGGCAGACTTCGTAGTGCCTCAATCGATAAACAAAATACCTAAAGTTTTGTATTTGTTTGTCTAACGAACAGCAATTCATTTTTATATATAGAGAAGGAGATATAGATTAATTATAAGCTTAATCTCTAATTGTATTTGTACTATATATACCTTTAAGAGAGAAATAAATTATTATTATTATTATTAGCACTGTTTTTTTTTTCGCGTGCTTCTTTTGTTTAACTCCGAACTTTTTTATAGGTCAACCGATATTGATGATTATTTTTGTTTTTTTGAAGCCTATTTTTGATTTATCTTAATAATGAATATTTAATTTACTTCGACTACATCGATGATTTTCTAGTTTTATTTTGTTGAAATCGATTTTCTTTCTTATTCAAATTTAATTGATTAAGTTTCTTTGATTTTTTTTTCAGTTTTGGATGACGGCAGATGTTTTGTTAGTCCACATTAATAGGTACCAACATCCTGTCTGGTTCCGCCGCGTAGCAATCAGTCACAACAAGCCTACACTGTACCTTGCTTACAGACGTTATCTAACAAAACATTACTTCAATCAGCTATATTCTACTTACGAAAATCTATTTGAATATCCATGTGAAGCCGTCAACAAACAGAAATACAAACATAAATATTGTATTCAGAGGCGTGAGTACGTGAGTTTATTCTGAAATCAGTAAGTCAAGAGATTTACATTCGTTGCAATTCAATTTATGACACCCTTCCGAGCTGAGTCAGTCTTTTGACGAACGTGAAAACGTTTCCCGAATAAATTTAGGTTAGTAGTGTAAGTAGCTTTGAAATGTGTGGTCGTTTGAAAGATCACTATTTTGTTTTAACTAGTGTTCCAGCAGTAGTCGAAATTCGACTATAATTAATTAAAATCATAAGTTTGGACATTATTATGGTTCTATTGTCAAAGACTAATTTATATTTCCATAGCCACAGATTTCGCCAAGACTACATTAAAGACAAATAATATTAAAGACAAACAATATTAATCTATTCTCAATTTGACCACAGAATTTAAGCAATAACAAAAGTTTGACAATAAATAAAGAGTATAATATGTGTGTGTGTCAAATACATGGTAGTGTGTGTAATGTTTTCTTTAATGATTTAATGTATTTTTAATGTATAATTTAAAAAATATATTTGCATTCTGCACTTCTTCTCTATATTCTCTATAAGTGTGGGATATTTCATACTCCCCCGTTCGCGCAAATTTTGTTAAAAAGGGGTACAAAGTTTTTGCTTCACGTATTAATATATATATAGGTAGATTATATTTCGTTTTTGCTCTAAATACAAACTGTCGGGTCTTCAGTTATCACCCAGGCCCATGGAAATCACGAATCGCCGTCTCGGACGTCTTGAGACATGAGGTATGAGCCCAAATAATGATAAAGGGTGTCTTTCAAAGTAATTATATGACAGCTTCACGGCAATTTTTATATACAAGCTATTGTGAGGTCGGTTATTAAGTTCTTACTTAGTTTAGGGAATGAATATCTTATCCCGCTTACGTTAGCTAATAACAAGTCGTATACGGTTATCTTGTTCCAAACTATGATTCCCAGTACAATAATCCTGAGACTAATATGCATACTTACACACATTTAAATAAGTACATATATTAAACCCGCAAAATTATAATTTTCGTAATTACTGGTGGTAGGACCTCTTGTGAGTCCGCACGGGTAGGTACCACCGCCCCGCCTATTTCTGCCGTGAAGCAGAAATGCGTTTCGGTTTGAAGGGTGGGGCAGCCGTTGTAACAATACTGAGACCTTAGAACTTATATCTGAAGGTGTGTGGCGCATTTACGTTGTAGATGTCTATGGGTTCCAGTAACCACTTAACACCAGCTCGTCCACAAATCTAGGCAATAAAAAAAAATGAACAAACAAACTTGGTCATCACACCAATGAAACGAATTCACATCAACATCGCATATTTACATTTTAGAAAATACAGTACAATTAATCTCTGTAAGTGAAATTTTAAATTTAAAATATTATTATATGTTTTTTAATTCTGTTTTCTACGTCAAAACATTTAAAAACGGTAGATTTCTAAGGATTAAAAGAGAAATAAGTTATAAAATGTGTTATCTCTATATATTAAAATGAATTGCTCTTCGTTAGTCTCGCTAAAACTCGAAAACGGCTGGACCGATTTGGCTAATTTTGGTCTTGAATTATTTGTGGAAGTCCAGAGAATGTTTAAAAGGTAGACAAATATGAGAATCCTCGGAATTAAATAAAAATAACAATTTCGTTTTTCCTTTGATGTGTCCCCCGTCGGACGGATTCCTTTTGCGTGTTTTAAGTTTATTTTATACAAAAGTTTAGGTCTTTTATTTATCGATTAAGGCACTATGAAGTCTGTCGGGTCAGCTAGTGCAATAATAATTATGTTGTTTCAATAAAGCAATGCCACGTCCTTCTTATCCTATGGAACAATTCCAAACAATTATTTATACAATAACTGTCATTCATTATAATAAAACTTAATTGACTCGAAGACTCGAAAGATTGCCCAGATACAAACTTCAAAATTTAAGGATCACTTGAATTATTAAATACTCAATTCAGTTCAAGTTCGGCGAATAGGCTGAAGTTAAAATAGATTCTAATCTGAGGTACACTAAATTTATAACTTATGTCTAAGTTTTAGATAATACAATTTTGACACCTGCGGTAGAGCGTCTTCCAAATTGTGTGGCGCCTTTGTAATTGTCATTAAACTTGTAATAATAATAATCAATAATAATTTAAAAAAAAACTAACAAAATACGCTTTTATAGAAAATCCAACTAAAAAATAGAAAATAAATTTTGATAAATTTGAATTAAAAATAGTGTAAGAAAAAATGATTTTATTGTAAAAAAACGTGGGGTGCATGGTATAACTAGTTATTAATATTTTATGAACAGATATGAGTAGAAGGGTTATTTTAATAATATCCTGAAAAGCACTCCACGTATTTTGTTAGTTTTTTTAAACTATTATTTATTTTTCATTTTTTAGTTGAATTTCTATTTTTTCAATTTTTTTTAATATTAAATTGTCATCGGTTCTTAATAACTATACCAAATTTCGAGCTAATCCAACGTTTTGAAGGGGGTCAAAATCATGTTCAAAGATTCTGTTACAAATATACATACGTCCGAAGCTAATAAAAGCTTATTAAAAAATGTGATCAAATTTATTCAATTAAGAGCTATAGCTGTGAATCTAAGATAAACAAACTAACTGACTCGGCTGACTCTGTAAACTAAGCCGAATTTATCGACAGACACTACTAACTAAACTAGATTAGAACTAGACTAGACAGACCTATGTGCGTGATTACTTTACGAAATAATTCGGCACGGAGGACCAAGGCGCTTACTATTGCACGAAATAGAAAACTAAGAATAGGTTAAGGAAATTGAGTAAAATAATAAGAATATTTTTAATTAATAATAAAGGTTATAGGATGGAGTACATCTATTGACAAAAATAAGCTCAATTGAGCTTGTGTCGTCATTTATCAACAGCTTAAGGTTTTTTCATTTATGTTTGAAACGGTAATTAAGTGAATCTGGATAGAAAACCGTTGTACTATTAGCTTTTGGAGCCAGTACACGAATGAATGGATGTCAAATTTGGCATCTTAATTATGTCACGTATATAAAACTAAACTCAGCCGATAGCAGTTAAAGCTGACGTTTAAACGCAATGACCACTTTGATAATTAAACCTGCTTGTTTAAGCTTATATAAAATAACTTTTAAATATATTTTTTACATTCAATTTACATTTACCTACAGCATTTGAGTTATATTTGAGATAAAAAAAAATAGTGTGGCTTTAGAAAATCATTTGAGGTTATGTCTAAATCTGCAAAAACTGGAAATATCTATTGCAATGCGAATTACGCGACTACAACTACACTGAATTTGGAGTAATATAGACGAATAGTTTTACTGGTAGCCCGTACAAGTAGGTACCAACCACTATGCCTATTTCGGCTGTGAAGCGCTAAGTTGTACTGTAAAAACTAAGACTTATAATTCATTTCTGACGGTGACTGGGGATGCATTAATGTGGTTATTCAGTTAACGGTATAATACGGTTTATTTTTCGGTCAGACGAGACTGAATTTTAATTTACGAGCGTAGATACAACGACCTCACCCGACCCGTGTCCTGTATTTCTTGTGTCTATACCTAAAACAATCTCTGACACCTCTGATTCGATCTGTAAACAAACCGGCCGTAACTCTGTCTGGCTAATTACAAAACTACAGAAACCCATGGTTCCCGTTCCGTAATTTTATTGATAAACACAATCTCTGTTTGTTACTGGCTTCGTAACTCAGTTAGGTGGGTGGGTATTCGTGAACTTCTACGCTACACAAATTGCTTGATGAATCAAAGCGAATTTGCTTATGGACGAATAATGAAAGTTGTGAATTACAACGTTTTAATGGTTGTAAATCGTTTTCAATTTCTGAATGTATGTGATGTTTTTTTTGTTTTTTGTTTTATAGCCAACAGTCGTTTCAGAGAAGCATGCGATTGTGCTTATATCTTTCTGAGCATCTTGAATATAAAAAAAAACACATTTTAATTTACAAAGGACAATGCCCAAAAGTGGGCCAACTTTATGTCAAAACTATTTGTACTTGAAAAACTATGCCTTATTTTTTCACGTTGTTTAGTTTATGTATCAACATTTCTTTCAACCTGGCATTGTTTTCCAAAAAAATAAATTACTTATTTGATAACATCCCAAAACTATCCATGCCATAGTTTTTAAATTCGCCAATAGGCAAAGGGCTTAGCCCATATAGCTTTATAGCAAACCTATATGCTGTCAAACGAAAGAGTTGTTTGTGACTTGAACAACAAATTAAAAAAAAATAGCTAATGCTTATGATTCACAGGCTTCTTAGTTTATTTTTGTTCAATTCAATATTTATATATTGTAATAATAATTATTACTTAAAACCATGAATAATTTAATATTTTTAGATATTAATGATTCCATTAATAAAAATATCAATGGCCTACCATTACTCTATTCTTATTATATATGATCAGAGAGTTTTGGCAGCAACCCGAGGGAAGCGTCACTTGAATTTTTATTTTAATGTTTTTTTAATAGTTTATTGTGTAATTTGTATTATTTGTATTTGTAATATTGTGTATAAAAGGTCTGCGTAAACTCATGCTCAGTCATTGTGGTATTCGTCGAGTTGACGTCAAAACTCCCAAAAAGCAATAAAAAGAGATACACCGGCTTTTTATTGACATAAAAATATATAACTTCGACAGACTAGGCTGTATAGGCACGCTCTTTGCCTAC
Source organism: Bombyx mandarina (assembly GCF_030267445.1). Classification (NCBI taxonomy): domain Eukaryota; kingdom Metazoa; phylum Arthropoda; class Insecta; order Lepidoptera; family Bombycidae; genus Bombyx; species Bombyx mandarina. The sequence goes on along the minus strand of NC_143223.1, from coordinate 12,646,670 downwards.
TTATTGGTGAATTTAAAAACAACAACAACAATATCGTTGCCGGCTTCCGGATTTTGATTTCATTTTATTATTATTATGAGGATATAATAATAATAAAATGTACGTAAGGGCTTATTTCTAGCAACATTAACCACAATTAACTTATTTAATACTGTAAATAATTATGAGAGCGATTATTGATTTCGAAGAAAACAATTAACAACTTAATTTTAGCTGCAGAAAAAAACAGATTTCTCTTAAACCTGGGTGAGAATATAAAAATCGTTTTCTGAATATGAAACGATATTTCTTTGTCTATCAAATTAAGTTAAAACCATCTTGACAGGACAACTTTTTTTAGGGGCCCAAACGCCCATAGAAAATGGGCATTGTCCTTTAACATGTTGAGATGTAGACCTTCTTGCGTTATTTACTAAAATCGACTTAGGATAGAAAATTCAATAGATTTTTTCCTAATGTTAGCGCATGCGGTCCGAAGTATTCCCAGCTCAAACGTCAGCAATTTCAGGGGTACAGCCATGCCCCTATCTAATTAGCCGCATCTTTTTTTTTTCAGCCAAGAGGGGTCGGATTTGGGCCTGAGCGCCTCCGAAGGAGACCTGACAACTCAAGAGCAGCTGCTTTGCGAGAGAAGAAGATGAGATACTGAAGCTTAATATAATATTTTTTATTATTGAAACTGTAGTTAACACCTTTGAATAGCGGGCCGAAGATCATGACTTTAGTCCTTTACTAGATGTTTAATTTGAATTTGAATAAATATATAAGTATGTATATCAGTTTCTATTTCCCTTAGTGCAGGGAATTTTGTATTGGGGCCAGGCGACCGTGTGTGATTTGTACCCGTTTTTTAAATTTGGTTAATTTTGATCGAAAACGATTTATCCATCCCCACGGACATGATTTGAAGGAATGGGTTGTAACTAACTATAACAACAGCCATAACAACTATAACAGGTTTCCCGTTGTTAATTAACACGGCCTAATTAATTCTAGCTTAGTTTGTTTTGTTTATATCGATCGTGCTTGAACTCAATGCAAAGGACCATAATACATAACCCGATATAACTCTTGATAAGTCTACGACTACACGTTTAATATAAAAACCACACAGAATGAAAACGCTCGAATTTTTTTTTTCTCGTGAGAATTTAACCTAAAAATATTTAAAAGAATTTTTGTATTTTAAAAGTTTCAAAATACACATTGCTGAAGTAAACGTTCCGTTGAGTTACGAATATAAATTACTTGAAAACTTCCACGGAATGAAACACGCAGTCTGAACAATAAAGGTTTCTTATAAAAAAAAAACACTCGAGCGAAGGGAGGGACGTTGCTAATGTCATTTGTTTTTACTTAATACAAATAGGGGATTCGACCTCACTGTCCATCAGGCGGGTAAACGTTGTCACGGAAAAAGAATTTTAGCTCTCTCGCGGAGGAAATGAAGATGGAGAAAGTATCATGAGTTAAGGGAATGTACCATTACTTTCAAGTAATCGATGTTGTATTCTTCGCAATATTGGTGCTAGATGTCGTAAGCTGAACAAAAACATTTTCAACATAAAGAAATAAACACTAATCACTACGTAGTATAAAACAAAGTCGCTTTCTCTGGCCCTATACCTAGTATCCCTATGTGTGCTTAAATCTTTAAAACTACGCAACGGATTTTGATGCGGTTTTTTTAATAGATAAAGTGATTGAAGAGGAAGGTTTATAATATGTATAATAACATACATTAAATAGTGGAAAAATACTGTTATTTTTGAGGTTTCTAATGTGATGTCGTAAATAATCAATAATAAAATTTTATGTTTCCGAAGCGAAGCCAGGGCGGTTCGCTTGTTAAGAAATTAAAAAAACACCCCGAGTGCATTCAAAATGCCGCTAATTAATAGTGGGACTATTGGACTGTTCACTCTCACAATCGAATACTTGAGCTATGCAGTTAGATAGCTTTTTCAAAATATTTTTTCAATGTTATTCTCAACAGTCTCTTTAATAAACTAATTTCGTACAGTACAGATGAAAATACGTGTAGTAGCAAATCTATATATATAAAAATGAATTGCTGTTCGTTAGTCTCGCTAAAACTCGAGAACGGCTGGACCGATTTGACTAATTTTGGTCTTGAATTATTTGTGGAAGTCCAGAGAAGGTTTAAAAGGTAGATATAAATATGAAAATGCTCGGAATTAAATAAAAGGAACAATTTTGTATTTTCCTTTGATGTGTCCCCCGTCGGACGGATTCCTTTTGTTTGTTTTAAGTTTATTTTATACAAAAGTTTAGGTCTTTTATTTATCGATTGAGGCACTACAAAGACTGCCGGGTCAACTAGTTAGTTTATATTAATTTCTTACCTTTCCCAACTAAGTCTCCTGGGGGCATCAATAGCGATCTCTTCGGGGGTACCACGTACCCCCTGGGTCAGCAGTCGAGCTAGCCTGGATCCAGTACTCGTGCTGCTCGTACTGGACACGGAGCCACGAGGTGTGGGCACCCTGTAATAAAAATTAACTTCAAAATCGTGGTAATGACTTGTTGAAGACATTCTTTTTGTGACTGTTCTGTATTTTTGAGATTTCCGCAGGACGGATTCTTATTGATAATCACTTTTACAGTTAAATCATGCATTTGATTTATTCATGTAACTGATTTATTAATTTTACTGCTCAACCTAGATCACCATATTATTAAGGAAAGCCCATTAATATATAAAATATATGTCCCCGAAATGAAACAAAGGCCACCGGTTAAATGTGAGACGCAACTCGTCAAACATCGGCTCACTTCGGGTCGTGTGCTTCGGCAGACTCGAGGTGTCATCGCTCGTGTTGAATCGAAGCACATTCGTTACCGGATTTAGGAAGAGTGAAGATGTCTCGGAACTTTCATTGTTTCGTGCTGCACAATCTTACACGACTACCCACCACACGCCCACTACGTCAAGATATAATGAAAATATCGGTCAATTTTGCAACATGTATAAATTCAATTACGTCAATATTGACAGCGGAGGTTATTGACCGGCATCTTGCCTATATCTGCTGCGATTCAATCACGCTTTCCAGTTTGAAGGGTGCGACAGTCGTTGGCGTAATACAAAATCGGAACCGACCTCATGTCTCATGCTGGACGACAATGGTCCGGTTTTGAGGTCCATGGGCTCCAGTAATCACTGAACAAGGTGGGTTAGGTTCTAAAATCGTTTCCCCTAATACGGAAGCAGAGTTAATATCCATCCGAGCGTACATGAAATAGCCTTTTAGGCTACCAGCGACAAGGCGATAATTATTTTTTCCTAAAATGATTAAAATATTAACATTTAAAAATATATTATAGAAAAGAATTTGGAGAAAATAAAAATCAATTTAAAATTAAATCAAATCAAAAGAAATGACATATTGCACATAAAAATAATATGACAATTTCCCAATTATAATAATACCGAACTTTAATTGTTTTTTTTTTATTAATTGTGTTTTTTAGAAATTATACTTAAACACGAATTACATATTGATAAAATGATGAAATATGAACAATCTTTTTCGATCTTACCGATATAATAATAAAAAAATATAAACTGGTTAATTAAAGAAAAAATCAAAATTATCGATAAAGTTGATTATTGAAAACACGAATAAAACAACATTTTCTGAAAATAGATCGTAGCTAGATCGATTTATAGCCCCCGAAATCCCCTGTATACTAAATTTTAAGAAAATCGTTGGAACCGTTTCAGAGATTCAGATTATATACATATATGTTAATATACAAGAATTGCTCGTTTAAAGATATAATATATATGCTGTAGGAGTGAATTAACGAGTAACGATCTTAAGTGTTCATCGATGCTTGTCATTTGAAAAATTTTGGGTGTGCAATGAATATTCATTAAATTAATAAGCCGGACGGACGGACAACCACTTCATCAAATTCTCCTAAAGATCCACACAATTTATCTTTCGCTTAAAATGAAGCACGTAAATTGTAAACGTAATTAGAAGAACAATTGCGAAAAGTTACAAAAAAAAAATTGTATTCAACGTGAATTTTACGCGTTTCAAAGTGCTTTGTGAACTTTTAATTAAAAACTACTCCGTCGTGGGGCAGTTCGAAAAGTGTTAAGGTTTTTCGGATGCTAATGATGTTATATTTTTTTTTTAGTTTCTAATTACAGCGATTCGGTTTTGTTTAGTAGCAACCTCGGAGACGGAAATAAACTTACTGCATGCAAACTAAGGAAAAATAGTTATATTCGCATGAAAGTCAGTTTTCTTAAAGCAATTGCGAGAAGTATTAGTTGATTCAAAATTAATATGGAAACAAAAAACGCGATCAAGGAAAATTGCTCAGAAAGCATTTTGAGTCGCCCCTTTGCAAACATACTGTACGCCGGTAAGAGTAACGCCATCTATCGCCGAATAGTCGAACAAATATAGAAGGATCTAGTAGCACCTAGAACGCTCGAGAAGTACAACGCCATCTATTGTCAAATAACGGGAACATGCTACTAGAAATGTGTAGAATATTCTCGATTATTCTAGGGATGTGGTATCTATTGGCTATAAAAGCGTTGCAGAGATGGCACGCAGTCAGTTAGTAATCGGAACTACTCGGAGCGAAACAGCGAACGGATCACCTGAAGCGAAGCGAAAGAAGCGAATGAGAGTTTTAAAGTGTTTGTGAAGTGTATTAAGTGGTGAATATAGTGTTAACTTGTAATTCAATAGAATTTTATTTATCCCGAACCCCAGCGCGTAACAATACTGTATATATCTATCTAGATTGTATAGAGATTGTCGTTTGAACTTAGAACAACGTAAGTCCATTAAGGAGTTATTCTTAATAGTGGAGACATTTTCCCGCTGGCTGCTGACGTCACTCACTCAAAACAAGGTTTTTGTGCTGAAATCATCTAGCTTGAATAGATAGACTGACACCAAGAATAAAATAATTTATATGGGGGATCTTAATTTAGTTAAAACATTCGGAAAATCGCTCAATACGTCTAAAATTTTTTTATACATTTTTAAATCCGATTCCTAAATTACATATTTATTTTATTAGTTTCGTTCGCTTTTTTGCCCGTGTGTTACACGGTTTTGGTCGAATGGCATGTAGGATAAGACACCAGGTATTAATTTCTGTAATAAAATCCGTACTTAACACAAGTTCACGACTGACTTTTCTTCTTGCTTATATGGGCTGACGAGTTCACAGTACACCTGGTGTTGAGTGGTTACCGGAACCCATAGACATCTACAACGTAAATACCACCACCCACCTTGAGATATGAGTTCCAAGGTCTCACTGCCCTCGGCTGCCCCACCCTTCAAAACGAAACGCATTACTGTTTCACGGCTGAAATAAGCAGGGTGGTGGTACCTACCCATGCGGAATCCTAAGAGGTCCTCCCACTAGTAAACGACGAAGGAGTATAATAAGAAACAATATCGTGTAATAAGAAACAAACCCGCCGAAAGGTATCACCGGATCGCCAATTTCTGTCGTAAAGCAATAACGCGTTTCAGTTTGCAGGGCGGATCAACCATTGTACTGAAAACTGATACATAGAACTTATATCTAAAAGTGGGTGGCAGCATTTAAGTTAATTATGTCTATGAACTCCATAATCACTTAACACCAGGTCAGCCGTGAGCTCGTCCACCGATCTAAGCAATAAAGTCAAACATACCATCCATCTAATGGTGAGTGGTCATTATACCTCATGGTAATCAGCAATCTCAGGGTCATAACCACGCAGCCGCCTACCATAATACAGAAAAGAGAAATAATCCACGAGAGAGATACAATTTTCATTCTAAGTATTCACCAATCTAATGAAAACAAGCTGTGGTAAAATAAAGAAAAAATAGCACTAAAACAACATACATTTTTAGTTGGTTATGTGACCTGGAATTTTCTAGAGAGCCTGTCCAACCCTATTCATCGAGCTAGCGCACATAGGCAGGCTATTATATGTCTCGAACACTATTAGCCGCTACATCACGTTTCAAAGCCGCCGTCACACACGAATAACTCTCTATGACGATACAGCGATCGAGACACACTTGGTTCACTGAATAAGACTTTGGCGCGATCGTTTTATAGGTGTGCAATAATGCTCAGTAGAGTTACGTTTTTATGGCTCCGACAGACAGTGGACTGGACTACCCAGGAGAGCCACGATTGCCTATAGTTAACGACAACACCATAAATAGCCAAACTCACAGAGGGCCTCTTGAAATTTTGAACCTCATCATGAAAATTGCTATAGTGGAGCTCAGGAACATACCAAAACAAGATATCCCAGTCTGTGAATCACGACAAATATGAATTTTCGCTAATATTATTTCGTTTCTAATATTATATTTCTTTCTTAAGATTATTTCCTAAGGATAAGTTCATTAATTTTTCAGCCTAAGGGGCTATTCCTCGCGCAGACAGGTTGAGTTTACTCACTTAATCTAAAAGAATATGCTAAGAATATGCTAAAAAAAAAAGACTATCCCCCTAGCAAGAGCAGTGCTTCGCAGAATCTACCATCGGATCGGAATGGCGAACCCCTCAGAAGATCCAGAGAGAAACTCGGTGGACTGTGTCTATGGGTAATATTCATAAAATAACAATTTAATATAATTCAAAAAAAACAAAGCGTATAAAAATTTATTTTCATAGCAACACTAAATTTCATGACGAATGTCACTCCAATTATAGCTAACAGCGACTACGCAAATTTTATCAACTTTCTAAATGGACTTTTTAAATAAACTGAATGGTTTTTAAGATTCTTATCTTTCATTCAGTTCATAACTAATTCGTGAAATTTCAACCTTATGCCTCTAATATCTAGAGTGCCACGCATATTCTTTGCATGGACATAGTGAATCTAGTGCGGACTTATTATATACTGGACACACATTCTGACAAACAGATTGTATACATAATAAAACTTAGTAATTACTTAGTACTACTACTAATTACTGACTACTTACTTAGTGGCACTAATTACTTAGTGGTACTACTTAGTAATGTTTTTGTGCAATGATAAATAAATTCAAATAACGAGCTGAAAGATAATAATTATTTTTCAGTTTTTACGAGCCGTAGACATAATTAAAATTATGTATTTTTTTTGAATTTGTTACTTTACAGTTCTCGTTATCATGGTCATTCATTATGATTACAGCCTTAAACACGCCATTACGGATCCCCCGATACATTAACGGTGCTTTTAGGTACCTCAAGCATCGGTCGCGATCCTTGCCGAACCCGTCTCTTGCGACGAAGGGCTCGACGAGTAAATTAACCCATAGATAGAGCCCACTGAGTTTCTCGCCGGATCTTCTCAGTGGGTCGCGTTTCTGATCCGGTGGTAAAAACATTTTATTACAATAAAAACAAAAACGGGAGATTAAATCGTACAAGTAATTTTAATTATACATAATGTTGAACGCGGCTCTGAATACGCCCTACCAGTCTCGGAATATAAAACACTCGTGTTTATTTACGCTCCCGAATGAGTGAAAGAAACTTAGTGCGGAAACTAACATCGGACAGGATAGAGTAAATAATTGTGCGCATCAGTTTGCCTACGAACTTTACCGTTCTTGAGTCGCAGAGGAAGTTTGACGTGTGTTCGGTATTCTCGGAAGGATACTCGACCTCACCAAGCTTAGTAAATTTAATTATGTGTATTCGGTGCGAGCTTAAAGCGCTCGCAGCCCAGAAACATGTCTACCAATATCCATAAAGAACGAACCACTTTCAATCCACACGGAAAATAAGAGTGGTTTATAATAACTGTTAACAATCTTTTATCGCGTCGCAGGCAAACTTTACATGCACAATACAAATTGAAATTCGAGCTCATGCTTCCATCTGGGTGGTGGCATTTACGGTGATGTCCATGGGCTACAGTGAAATCAACACCAGGTTCGTCGTGACCAGTTTCGTCTGTCTATCGATAATAATTGCGGTTAAATACAATTTTTAGCCACGATAAATTGTTAAAACTGTTTTGTTGTGGCCTGGAAGTTTCTTCAACTTCCCCAGACTGGGTGGGCCGGTCCGAAGCGTCTGATAAGAGGAAGAAGCTAGTTAGCATCTACCTCACAGGCGAGCATAGGAACAGTTGCTTCGCGAATTTATTTACCACTGGAATTGCGAATTACTGAGAACGGGCGACAAGATATTTAGCGAGCTATTGGCTCAGTTTTACGTCAGGCTTTTTGGTGAGTAGGGTGACCTGTACTACGGCTCCTGATAGTGTTAGAACTAGATGCGGCCAACAGTGTCGAGATTGGATGAGGTGAATCCATTAAGATCGTGCTTGGGGCGTCGACGATGGCTGGATACTGCGTGATGCATAGTTAGGTACGCCCCATTGAGATTCTCGCCGGATCTTCTCACGGTTTGAGTCCCGTGAGCTTACCTACACGTCAAGGAGAAGCTAAAATAGCCTCTCAAGGCTATAAGCATTGGTAGGAAAAAAAAGCAGTTACGACAATGTCATGAAGAAGTATTCCCGCGTTGCCTTAGGAACTATTGAAGCAAAAAACAATATTAAAGAGAGTTTATGTATTAAAATAACTAGCGTACTCGATAAACGTAATATTGCCCTGGAAATAAAACAAAACGTATCCAATTGCAGCGCCACCTTGTTGTAATTTTACATAATACAGATCTGGCCACTTAGAAACTCATGTACAACACAATTTTTATGTAAGATATGATGATACCTATTCTAAAAAAAGCTGATTATTCAAATGGATTTGTTCAATTCACATTAAGAACCCGAACAACTGTAATTTTTTATATTCCATTAGGTCCGTAGTCTAAGAATATAATATATTTACTGAGTTTACGGTTACTAAAACAAATAGCTGAGTAGCATATGACAATAATCAGTAAATTATGATAAACGTCTGTGACTTTTCAGAGCACTTAGTGTAATTTTCCATAAAATATACTCGTAAATAATGTCAGAGGTGTGTGCAAATAATGTGGCTCAAAGCATTTGAAGTCCTGGTCAATAGATGGCGCTGTATATAATCCCTGACATTAATACCAACATTAATGAAAGTTTACATAAAGAATATGATTTTGATTAATCGTAGTATTTTCTTCTAATTTCGCGAATCGTAGCCACAGTTAACGGTTTTTGCGGTTTAATATAATTTAGACGCAAATTGTATATTATTATGCAATATTCAGGACGTCGGAAATAACTAACATTATAATGAAATTCAAAACCGCGAGGTTAAACCGTAAAAGTAGATTTATGTCAACGACTCGAGAAAACCGAAAAAAACAGATGACTAGTGCAAACTGAATAATGGTCTAATGATAACAGTGACAGTAACAGTTACTGGCGGTAGGACCTCTTGTGAGTCCACACGGGTAGGTACCACCACCCTGCCTATTTCTGCCGTGAAACAGTAATGCGTTTCGGTTTGAAGGGTGGGGCAGCCGTGGTAACTATACTTGAGACCTTAGAACTTATATCTATAGAGATATTTTTAATTATTTAAATCTTTTAAATAAATTTCTAGTACAGTTTGAGTGTTATCGAGTTGTCTAAGCCCTATTATTACGCTATCATAACTAATTAATCTATCTATTTAATTCAGTTCATATCTTAACGCGACGAAATCAGTTCGGTCTAGCAATCTTTAAACAAAAAAAGCAATAAAAATGTCTGAAATTATATCCCGTATTTTTTAATGTGAACAATAAACTTTAAAGAAATATTTTTGTAATATGAATAAAACGACATGAAGGGTATGTTTTTTAATTCCGTTAGTACTCTGTATTGAGCCCGCCTAGTTTCCTAAGTACCACAATCCTGCAAATTTCGTCATCCAAGCAGCCGTTAAGCAATAAATTTGAATCTATGTCCTTATGGATTGATCTTTAGATTATACGCCACTTAGTACAAAAATACAAAATATTATATTCTCGTCTAAATGATTGAAGTTCAAAATGACATGGTCAATTCAATTTCGAAATTTAAACTAGCATATTTCATGTGGCCTGAAGCTAACATTGCTGAGACGCAGTGACTCCGTTTGCTCAGAGCTATTAGGGCACGGTTTAATTCAATCCCAGTACAGCGCATGTATAAAGTGGAGAAGCTTAAATTGTTGTAACTTAATTTGACTATTAGGGATTTAGGGATTTGTTGTTAAAGGGGTATTTTTGTTGAAAAATCTGATAAATGGGTCGTTTTCAATTTTGCGGCCAAAAAAGTAACGATTTCATGAATATAAACTTTATCTAATTATCCATTTTTTTGTATTTAAACGTGTTCAGAATAAAAAATGCTTCATCACAACCATCCATTTATATTTTACATTTTACGCTTTTGATAACGCCAACACGGATGACAATTTCAATAGGAACTTTTTTTAAAAGCTTAGAAACCGTACTTCTTTTATTTTTAATAATGTTCTAATACCCAGTTAGTTTTCCTTTATTATTGTATTTTAAATACTGATTAACTAAAATAGCCAAATTTCAACACGCATTACTGGAAAAATAGCAAACAAGTTAGAATATGAATTTCGAACCAGAGTGATACAAATGAGATTTGGGGTAGTTTTTAATATATAACTCCTAATTAACAGTGTTAACGAATATATAGTTATAGGACCACGTGCCTGAGGTCATGACAACAAATATACTGTACTTATAATTACGGTAACATTAAGGATATGCAAAAATTAAATCAAATAACTTACTTTTGGCCCCAAATTTGAAAACGACCCAAGTATCTTATTGGTGACAATTATCGGATATACTATTGGTCTGTAAAGGTAGTCTATTGATCTGCTCAAATCCACAGTGTGATTTCTAAGGGCTCCGGTAACTATTCAATATTTGTAAAGTCATCTCTTTGATCACAACAACAACGAAAAATCTAAGTTGACATTAGTTTCGATATAAGGATGGTCTATAGGGTAAAACCTGGATAGATGCCGCAGCGGGATAGATGCCTCATGTTCTAAAAACCTAACTTCCCGCACTCATGACAAAAAATTAATTTAATAAGTAGGAACCACAGTCACCCTATACCTTATCTACCATTTGACAATCGCGTGGTGACGAAGTGTTTTCCTCGTGCACATAATTTTCTCCGCGCGGAATTTCACGAACACGTCAAAGATTGAAAGGTTAGCATTTAGCGTGGTATAACTTTATAATTAGTGTAAAATTCCATTATATTTTTTGCTACGTGAATATATTGGTTCATTGAGTCTGCATCTAGGTGTAAATAAATGCTATTAAGTTTATAATTTATTTACAAAAAATTTGGGCATCTATCCTTATCACAAAGGATAGTTGCCCTGATTTTTTGGGGTATAGGTGCCTTTAGAGGCATCTATCCCTCCATACTCTGCCATTTCAGAATACAGCAGAAATATGCCACGAAAACATAAAACACAAACAACTGATTTACAGTTCAAGCAGCGAAGATGAAGACAACCCACTTAACTATAAAATGAAAGGAAATAAAACAATAGATTTGCCCCTAAAGAAATCTAAGGGATAAACCTAAAACGCATGTAATAATATCTGCATTGAATGTTTTGAAAACTATAAAAATACGAAGTCGTAATCCGACTGAATTCAATGTTTAGTGTTTCAGAACTAGCTACATGAAACGTGTTTTTCAGAAATGATGTAGAAGATGTGGAAAATTTAAAGCACTATCCAGTTAAACTTCAATTGGACAAAATAATAAAGATATCTTTATTGTGTTAATTTAATATAAAAAAATATGATTTTGCAATGTACACATTGACACTTAATGTGAATATTTTATAAACAATTAATTGTTTAAACTCTTAAGAGTTTATATTTTTGTTGAATAAATATATGTAAAATTTAATTTCATAAAAAAATAGGATAATGCATGTTGAAACTAAAAAAGTTGTAGTTTAGCTTACGCTTACTTAACGCTTTAAAAATTTAATTATGATCATTTGTGTGATATGAGAACTATCTTTTAATTATAAACATTCATAGACTTAAAAAATACAAAATATTTTTTATTATTATGACCCATGTTTCTTGGAGACAATTATTGCTCTGTTAGGAATAGAACTTCTAAATATTTGGTTTGGTTTTTACGTTTACACGATATAAAGGTCATCTATCCTGCACTGCAGGCATCTATCCTACTCAGTATTTTCTTGGTGGGGCAACTATCCATACAGGTAGGCATCTATCCTCCAAAAAAAGGTTCTACGAAAAACGAATTTCTGCAAAATCTGTATTTGATTGGTTAAAATTTTTTTATACTAATTAAACATAAGGGATTGAGCTAACTACATTAATAGAAATTATTCGTATAAAATTAATATTTTCAAAATTACATGACTTTTTCAAAAAGTGGGGCATCTATCTCGGCTTTACCCTAATAGGGTAGTAATGACAGTCTTCAAATTTAAACTTCGAACTCATGTCTAGTGATGCCATCTAGAAAACAAAATATACAAGGAACAAAGAATATTTTAAATTAAAAAAAAGGGTTCGTGTACTTATGTACGCGCGTAAGAAGTTATACTTTTTTTATATTTTATTTATTTATTTAAATATTAAATAATTAATAATAAATGTTTAACGTTAATAATTGAATACTATTTAGTATGAATTATATTAAATAATAATTTCGTCATTTATATTACTAAAAAATGAATGCTAATAACACTTTTTTTAGACGAGTGTACATGCGCGAAAGTTCACCTGCGGCTATATTCAGACACGCCAAGTTACGTCGGTCGTATTGTAATGAGCTATTTAGTGGGCAACTTCATTTCTGTTAATTTTGTGTCACGGTGCGCTCGCATCGTAAAATTTCACTCTCATCAATTTTTCATAAAACGCGTCTAAAGAAGTATAATTTCATTAACCCTTTGCTAACAAATCATAAACAACATTTAATCTACAGTTAATATCAAGCTAGCTTAGGCTTTAGGATCTTGAACTATTAAAGTAAGTTTCATGTGAGACTATATTAAAATAAATGAATTAAAGCAGTACCCAAACCACAATATCCTGTATTGGTATAAATCAATCTGACGTTGCAATCTACAGAGCTGTAGTTCTCGGGAACCACAAGCTAATTACTCGAGATCCGCACTAAATCTTCGTCTGAAATCTAAATTGTACAGTATTAATTCGACCGCAACGTGTGGCTTGATAATCGAATTAAACACTACAAACGCAGAGTTGGTTAACAAATATTAAAATTAAACCTAAATTAAACCTAGTCCATAGACATAACCTACTGAGTTTCTCGCTGGATCTTCTTAGTGGGTTGCGATTCCGATCCGGTAGTAGATTCAGCGAAGCACTGCTCTTGCTAGAGCTAATACTAGCTTCTTTTTTTATCCTACCTAAGCTGATAAACTTGAGAGGCTATATCAGCGGAACCTTAACTGGTAGGTGAGCTCACGGGGCTCAAACCTGACGACGTTGCTAACACGAACCCTAGCAAGAGCCGTGCTTCGCAGAATCTACCACCGGATCGGAAACGCGACCCACTGAGAAGATCCGGCGAGAAACTCAGTGGGCTGTGTCTGAGGGCTAATACTAGCAATTCACTTAGGTTGAGCCCGTGAGCTCACCTACCGGTCCGCGCGAAGTTGGAATAGCCCCTTAGGTTATCAACGATTAGGTAGGGAATTATCTTGGACATATTATCTTGGACGGATTATCTTGGACGTATTATCTTGGACGTATTATCTTGGACGTATTATCTTGGACGTATTATCTTGGACGTATTATCTTGGACGTATTATCTTGGACGTATTATCTTGGACGTATTATCTTGGACGTATTATCTTGGACGTATTATCTTGGACGTATTATCTTGGACGTATTATCTTGGACGTATTATCTTGGACATATATTTTTATTTCGTTTGACATTTTCATCAGACCAATCACGTGTCGTAGATTTTAATTAAAACTACTTTACAGTTTTCGTGTCGAATCGAATTTCGATTTGTCGAAAACTCGTTGGTGGGCTTAAAGCAATTTTTGCACGAAATCGCGAAACAGTTCGTTCAAGCTTTATTAGCCTTTGCGCCTCCCTTGCGCTGCTCTGACAAATTGACGTCAAATTACTGAAGCTTATGCTTACGTTGCAAAATTGCAATTGCGTACCGAATTCGAAGAATACACTTGTCTGGTTTCTATGTATTAGATTGAGCTAAACTATGGTTCGGGTGTACTGGAGCGTTATTTTATATTTGAGCAGACTTTACAGAACTGCTTCTGAAGCCGCAATAAATTAAATATTTAAAATAAACTCAATAAAGTTTTGTTTGGCCGAGCACAAAATACTGTTATTCGTTTTGTTAATGATTCAATAAATGATCCATTAAATAAATAATTTCAATCAACACGTCAAAATCATTCAACGAATTATTAATTGATTATTTTGACTTGTCGTATGTTCGTCTGTGTTTTTAAAGACATTAAAAACAAAATACAATCATATGTAAGATAAAGACATAACAGACAGTGAGTACATAGCTTGACAACAGACTGACAACAGACAGTGAGTACATAGCTTGACAACAGACTGACAACAGACAGTGAGTACATAGCTTGGGTCCGTCACTGATTTCACTTAATCCTAGGCAAGGTCCAGACTGCTTTGAAACAACAAGGAGTCAAAGGTCAGGTTAAATTTATATATTAATCTAGCTGACCTGGCAGACTCCGTAGTGCCTCAATCGATAAATAAAAGACACATCGAGGGGACACATCAAAGGAAAAATTTTTTGTTTTTATATAATTCCGAGCTTTTTTATATTTTCTCACCTTTTAAACCTTCTTTGGACTTCCACAAATAATTCAAGACCAAAATTAGCCAAATCGGTCCAGCCGTTCTCGAGTTTTAGCGAAACTAACGAACAGCAATTCATTTTTATATATATAAATTTCAATGTTAAAATAAATACGTTCGTTTTTTAAATGTATTTTTATTTGAACAGCGAATTTTTTTTTTTCCGAGCTCGGTTGACCAGTTTAATATAAATACGCTTCATAATCTTATGCCCGGCTTCTGCAGAAATGTAGGAAATTGCCTCGAGCTTGCAGTCAGATAATTGTTCCCCGCGGTCCGGACTGGAGAGATGAATGTCGAGCACAAACTGTGTAGCACAAACTATGTATCTACATAGTACAGTAGCCTGGTTTTGATTTTGAAACATGAGAAATGAGTACCTGCCTATTTCTGCCGTGAAGCAGTAATGAGTTTCGGTTTGAAGGGTGGGGCCGCCGTGGTAACTATACTGAGACCTTAGAACTTATATCTCAAGGTGGGTGACGCATTTACGTTGTAGATATCTATGGACTCCAGTAATCACTTAACGCCAGGTGGGCTATGAGCTCGTCCAACCATCTAAGCAATAAAAAAAAATAGCTTAGAAAAATACAGCTGTCACAATACATCCATGTTTAAAATTTCAAAAGTACACAGATCTATGCTTCTGATCCAACCACAATAATGTTAAAGTATTGTAAGTTTTGATTTTACTAGAATATTTACTAGTATCTGAACTACTTTTGACTGTAAACATTTTAACACTTCCCGTGTGATAGACGCAATAAGATACAAAAAAATAAGGAAACAACAAAAGATTTCAGTATTTTTCTCTTCTAAATCTTAAGTTGTCGATAATTAAGTATCAATCATTAGCGGCGGGCATTTAATGCAATTACGCAAATCAGCAATTAATCTTGAATTAAAACTGCATTTTATTTTTTGTCTAATCTTAATTTAAAAAAAATTGCATAAATGTATTGTTTAGTTTCTCCCCCAATAAAATGGCGAGAATTTTATATCTAGATATTATACTAGTATAAAATATAGCGTATTGATCTAAGGAATGAATTAAAGCGTGGTTATAAATAGTATTCTACTATTATTATGCTGTTTTAAGACATTCTGAGCTTGAAGAGATTAGAGAGAGTAAATAGACAATGTTCTGTTTGTTGCTTTAATAAAAATTGATTTTATTTTTCGTATACTTGTAACGATGAGTATATACATTAAGAACCAACCAATGGAATGTAAATTAAAGAACTTACTATTACAATATTTGATATTATGTATTATTTATTATATATGACGGAGAGAGGCTGGATCTATGGAGTTTTTAAAATGATAACGTCAGCGTTGCTTCATCATTCCATTGCATTCAATTGCCTTCCACAGTAACAGTAATTAAGACTCACTTTTCCAATTAATTCCATTTATTACATTTCAAGTGTACAGCGACAACCACAGAGAGCTCCGCTCCGTTCGACTGTTCCAGCCAGAATGCTTTGTGCGACAATAGTCACTAGTATTTAAAATAGAAAGTGAAGTAGCTTAGTCATTAATTCTCATGAATATACCTTCTTATGCAGTTGTTGACATGCGTAACATTAAGGAAACAGTTCACATTAGCTATTTTTAGTTAACTAAATAGTGACGTTGCGCCGACATATACCTACTATATAGTATATATTACGGGTTGAAGAGTGGGGAGGTGATATTGAGGTGCCATTGAAACTGTGACCTCGTATTGGAAGACGAACGGTAGAATTCAAGTTAAGTTCGCCGAATCTTCTCAATGGGTCGATTCCGATCCGGTAGTAGATTCGTTCGCGAAGCAGTTACTCTTGAGTTATTAGGTCTCCTTTGGAGGCTCTCGGGCAGCTGCTAGCAAATCCCACCCCTCCTGGCTGAGCCCGTGCTCGCCCACCTGTCCTGGTGAAACTGGAAAGGTCTCTGGGCCACCAGTAATCCATTATTCATGAAAAACAATGCTTCGCTCAATATACGACCGGATCGGAATCGCGACCCATTAAGAAGATTCAACGAGAAACTCAGGAATACAATTAACAGTGTTTCGGTACATTTCTAGGCGCATCAACACCTCCGCCTCCGCCATTCGCCCAATCATGATGTACGACCAACCCATACCATGGGCCCCAAAGGTCAAATACTTAGGCGTCACCCTCGATAGCAGGATGGCATACTTCACGCGGCCCGCACTCACTTAAAATCATCCCAAGTTATTCAATCCCGTTTTTGCAGGATAGCCATCGGAGCCCCGTGGTTCGTCAGGAACGTCGACCTCCATGACGACCTGGACTTAGAGTCCATCAGTAAGTATCTGCAGTCGGCGTCGATGTGCCACTTCGATAAAGCGACACGACACGAGAACCCTCTCATCGTGGCCACCGGTAACTACATTCCCGATCCTGCGGAAAGAATGGAAAGCAGTCGACGTCGCCCCAAACACGTCATTTCGGATCCTCTCGATCCACTAACGATGCTTTTAGGTTCCTCAAGCACCGGTCACCGTTCTCGTCGAACACGTCGCTTGCGACGAAGGGCTCGACGAGTAAACTAACCCTCAGACACAGCCCACTGAGTTTCTCGCCGGATCTTCTCAGTGGGTCGCGTTTCCGATCCGGTGGTAGATTCTGCGAAGCACGGCTCTTGCTAGGGTTCGTGTTAGCAACGTCGTCAGGTTTGAGCCCCGTGAGCTCACCTACTAGTTAAGGTTACGCTGAAATAGCCTCTCAAGGCTATCAGCTTAGGTAGGATAAAAAAAAAAGGTACATTTAAGTTATTTTCAAACCAATGATTGCACATCCAAACACCTTTCAACAGATATTCATAAAATTATATAACATCCATAATTGTTTTCAATAAATGATACTGCTTTCATAAATTCAAAACAGTTCAAAACCAACTCGATCTTAGCTTAAGCATAACGAATGTTATTTAAACGTCATTTAGTAGCTGGGTTACATTGAAGCGAACAGCTGATCTAATTGATATGGGTGTAATAACATTTACATAACTTAGAAATTATCATAATTTACTATCATTGGAACTTTGGAAGCGATCTTGTCAAACTCAAATCAATAATCGCCAAGCAAAGCGGGTCAAATTTGCTCGAATATAAATAAATAATTAATAAACAGCACATAATAAATATATTCAGAAAAATACCTAATATTGGACTAGAATTGACATTAAGACTTACTGTTCATTATGTACATGACCAATTAATGTCTAAAGACTACAATATCGAAGTCCATATCAACTATGAGACACAAAATAAGTGCTTTTGACTTATATCAAAACCCGGCTTAGACAATGTATTTAAGGTCCCACTATTAAATTAGTTTCCACGTACAAAGTTTACCCAGTGACACCTCTGTGTTACGAGAGATCGTACTGAGAAGGGATTTGGCTTGTGCGAATTAAAGGATTTACAATATCTAAGTGTTGTGAACAAACACTGCTGTATAAATAGTAGTATAATGAAGTAAAAGTAAAATAAATAATGAAATAATAAACCAACCTATAAATAATGTCTCATGTTATTTTATGAGACATCATTAAATTGATATGTTGGGGAAAAAGTCTTTTCGCATTATAGTATGTATGAACTTGTAATAAAATCACTTTAACTATACTATTTGTATATGGCTGGTTGTGGTATCAGTAAAAGTTTCCATTGCAAAGAAGATAATTCAAAATTCAAATTAAGAAAATGTGTTTTTTTTTTTTTCGAGTTGTCAAGATGAGTGAATCAGCTAATGAAGAAATTCGATACATTTTAAAATTTTACAAAAAAAAGGTAAAAATGCAATGTAAGCCGCGAAAAAAATTTGCGATGTTTATGGACCTAGTGCAGTGTCTGTGAGAGTAGCACAAATTTGGTTTAAGCGTTTTCAATCCGGAAATTTTGATGTCAAAGATGCACGTCGCTCTAGTCGCCCTATTACGAATAAAGTGGATGCCGTTTTTGAAAAAGTGGAGCTGGATCGGCATATCAGTAGTTACGACATAGCTAAAGAACTGGGAATTGATCACAAAACAGTCTTGGCGCATTTGAAAAAAACTGCGTACACAAAAAAGCTCGATATTTGGGTATCTGATTTGAAGTCGTCGTGGCCTAACGTATAAGACGTCCGGTGCATTCGTGTTGAGCGATGCACCGGTGTTCGAATCCCGCAGGCGGGTACCAATTTTTCTAATGAAATACGTACTCAACAAATGTTCACGATTGATTTCCACGGTGAAGGAATAACATCGTGTAATAAAAATGAAACCCGCAAAATTATAATTTGCGTAATTACTGGTGGTAGGACCTCTTGTGAGTCCGCACGGGTAGGTACAACCACCCTGCCTATTTCTGCCGTGAAGCAGTAATGCGTTTCGGTTTGAAGGGTGGGGCAGCCGTTGTAACTATAATTGAGACCTTAGAACTTATATCTCAAGGTGGGTGGCGCATTTACGTTGTAGATGTCTACGGGCTCCAGTAACCACTTAACACCAGGTGGGCTGTGAGCTCGTCCACTCATCTAAGCAATAAAAAAAAAACCTCACGAGCTCACTAAAAGAAACCTAATGAACCGTATACTCATTTGTGTTTCTTTATTACTACCTACGTAATGAAACCGAACCATTTTTGAAGGAGCTGATAAGTGGTGATGAAAAGTGGATCACGTACGACAAGAATGTGCAAAAAAGGTCGTGGTCAAAGGCCGGTCAGGCTTCACAGACTGTGGCGAAACTCGGGTTAACTCGCAACAAGGTGATGCTGTGTGTGTGGTGGGATTGGAAGGGCATTATTCATTATGAGCTGTTACCACCAAGCAGGACCTTCGATTCTGAACTCTACTGCGAACAACTGATGACATTAAAGCAAGAAGTTGAGGGAAAGCGCCCGGAATTAATCAACAGAAGGGGTGTGGTTTTTCATCATTATAACGCTAAACCTCACACAGCTTTAGCCACTCAGCAAAAGTTAAGAGAGTTTGGCTGGGAGTTGTTAATGCATCCGCCGTATAGTCCTGACCTTGCACCTTCAGATTTCTACCTGTTTCAGTCTCTTCAAAAATCTTTGGACAGTGTCAGGTTAACATGACGAAAGGACTGCCAAAACCAATTGTCGCAGTATTTTGATCAGAAGCCCCAAAATGTCTGTAGCAATGGGATCATGTCCCTACCTACAAGATGGCCAACAGTTAGAGAAAAAAATGGTACCTACATACTTTAGTTAAATGTAAATAAACTGTATTAAAAAATGTTATGAATTTTCTTAAAAAATGCGAAGAAAGTTTTCCCCAACCTATTATGTATGTAAAGAGAATTGTATTTATTTAACAAAAAAATATTGAATCACTTTTATCTTTCTATGTAACGGAATATTTGAACATTATTTTAACGTCGATTAGCTTGTAAATTTGGCCCAAACATTAAAGGCCGATGACAATACAATAATTTTATCAGTTTGGCTTAATATTCAAACAAAGATCAAAAGGATAAAAAGAAGATTATTTAAATTAAAATTCGGTTTGCTGTTTATGCTGATTATTTGGTCTTAATTTTGAGGATAAAAAAATATAATAAAGATATTGTCTATATTTAAAATTAGTAGATATTTAAGCTAACTGCTTCGTTACTTAAAATCACATATAATGAAATTGTTAATTAGTTAAATTTTAACATACCTAAGAGCGAGCCCATCACTTCTGTCCTCACTAGCGATGCTGCTTCTGGGTGAGCACCCAAGTCGGCTGCTGGCCGATTTCCTGCGCAGCTCCTGGGTGTCATTTTCCTCCTTGCTGGTGAAGGAGATTCGTGGAGCGTGAGCACGTAGACCGGTCACTTTGTGAGGCGGTACACCTCGGCATAGCAGCTGACTTTGACTTAGATCTGAAACAAACAAACAAAATATCAGCGTTAGCTACTATTGATCCTCGCTTAGTTTACCAATGTTGGTATTTTATTAATAGACTCCAACCGTGAGCTTTAACGAATTCCTTAATTGAATTATACCCTCGATTTCAAATAAAAAACTAGGACGGGTTTCTTAATTTAGGGCATTAAGTAGTTTCTTTTTGCATTTAATATGTCTCCGCTTAAGATAAACCAATTAGACTCATTGATAAGGCTTCAAGTTCGATTCGGGGGTACCCTGCCTATTTCTGTCGCGAAGCAGTAATTCATTTGAATTTGAAGAGTTAGGCAGCCGTTGTACCGTAAAAACGGAGTCTTAGAACTCATGTCTTAAGGTGGATGGCAGCATTTGTTGTTGATGTCTATGGGTTTCGGTAACCGCTTAATAACAGACCGTGAGCTTGTCCACTTATCTTAGCAGTAAACAAGAAAATTGTGCAGCTTGTAAAGGTAAAGAGGGCTTCAATGTAGACTATACAGTTTTTTCTTCGTCTTCTGAGTTAGTCTCTTCACTGCTGAAGGTCGTGTCTAGTTTGAAATGTTAACCAATCGATGCGCTAAACTTCTATACGTCTTTCTATCCTCGGCGGTCTTTATAGCCTCGGCATTTATTTGACAATCTTTATATTAATACGTGAAGCAAAGACTTTGTACCCCTTTTTACGAAAATTGCGCGGACGGAGGAGTATGAAATTTCCCACACTTATAGAGAAGAAGTGCACAATGCTAATGTTTTTTAAAAATTGTGCATTAAAAATACATTAAATCAATAAATAAAAACATTACACACATTATCGTGTATTTGACACGACACATACGTATAAATTATATAGTCAATTGTGAAACTTTTGTTATTGTTTAAAGTCTGTGATCAAATTGAGAATAGATTAATATTGTTTGTTTTTAACATTATTTGCCTATAGTGTAGTTTTGGCAAAATCTATGCTTATACAAGTAGTATAAGAATAGTCTTTGACAATAGAACCAATAAGAATGTTCAAACTTATAATTTTAATTATAGTCGAATTTCGACTACTGCGGGAACCACTAGTCCTATGAAATATTCCTTCACAGAACAAAAACCCATTTAGCAACAAATCGTAGGGGAACCGTCAAAATTGTTTCGGAAACATTTGCGAATTCAATTGTGATGGGAAACGTGCACTTCGATTTAAATTTTAAATGGTTTCAATGTTTCTAGTTACGCGACGCGGCGTCCATGTTATTTACGAATCGTTAAAACTTCCGCGGCCATTTTATAATTGGCTTTATACGACGCTTTGCTACCACAATTTTCAACAGTAAAATCGAAAATACAATATTATTAAACATAATTGATCTTTAAAGCTCGTAATGTTAATAAATACTAGAAGTCCCGCGGTAGTCGAAATTCGACTATAATCAATTGGAATTGTATGTTTGTACACTATTATGATTGTATTTTATACTTCTATAATCACAAATTTCGCCAAGACTACACCATAGATTATACACTTAATATATTAGAGATAGATGCGCAACTCTCATTTTTATTTTTGCTTTAGTTAAAGCCCGGTCCAGCAGGCGTCGCTACGGTCGATTATTAGTCTCCCTACCCCCCACCAGGTGGCTTTTTTAGTAATTTTAATATTTTTAATAACTCTCTTTATGAAAAAATCTTATCGTTTAGAATCGCTGAAATTCCCGGTAGTACTTATGAGTTATTAAGGAATGTTTCATTGTGTTCAGCATTCTAATCGATAAGATCTTTTCATACAGAGAGAAAACAGTTTTTTTAAATAAAAAGCTGTAATTCTCTGTAAGCTATTTAATTTCCCTATATTACAAACAATTTTCTGTTAAAAGATTGTATGAACGTACAATTGTATAAAATTTCGAATAACAATAACTCCTCTAGATTAATCCTACTAGCGTACTTATTAACATTAAATCGAAAGTTATCTAAAAGTTAATTAAGTCTAGATAATCAAATCATTCAATGTCAATTAAGTCATTTGTGCGAAATATAAACATGTCAGCTTTCCATTACAAACATAGTAGACAATTTGAATTAAATTTAATAAATTTGTTTCTTAACGATAGCAGTTCTTGCTTAAAGTTGATCGTGACAGATCATGACCTTGTATGAAAATATTACATCTATAAACACTACCTATGCTTCGTCATACAATAATTGTCATTTAAACTAGCATTGTAGAGATAATACACACACTAAAGTGAATACTAAATTATTCTTAGCATTCTTATAAACATTTAGAAATTTAAGAAACGATTAACCCAGAATCATGTTCATAACATGTGACATTTTGTTCTGCACAAACGTTTTGTTACATGATTTGAAAAACAAAAAAAAAACAAAAAATGTTTAAAAAATGTAAAGATGATTTAAAGTACTCTTAAATATTGATAGTTTGTACTTAATGACGCTTATAGTAATCTTAGACATGATTACAATAGTTATACTTTTATTCCCTATCTAAATTATTTCTATTCTGACGTTTCTGATGCTTTAGCTTTGGTAATACTAGATGAAACAAACAGCAGATTGAAAGAAAATCATCTTAAAGTTAATTACATTCATTACAAACTATTAGTTTGCATTTTGTTACAAAAGAAACTGATGTTCGTTACATGCAAATGAATTATAAACATACACATGCAAACATAAAATGTAAATTTATCTTTTAATCCAAATTAAATGTACATTAATATTACATCTAAATAATAGAAAGGGTTTCGAAAATTTTTATTGCACTCAACAGCAGACGAGCACGCAACCCGGCTCATGATAAGTAGTCACCAGTGCTTATAAACTTCAGCAGTGCCATAGGGGTTGCTGTCTATCACTTAAGTTTTAATAAATTATTAATATACTCAGTCACAAGCATATTGATTTCACATAATGAAAATGTAAGAAACATAATCATCTTTGGGCATTTTCATTTATATCTGCTCATACAGAAAAGACAACTTAGCAAATATATTCCACAGTTAATCTAAATAATTGCAAATAATGCTTTTGAAGACCGCTGACTTTTGATCATTAATTAAAATCATCTTCTCGTAGAATGTACAAAAGGTTATTTACAAAAATTTATATCAGTATTTTCATATATTACTAACTTACTAATTACAACTATTCAAACATAATACTATAACTGAGTCGACTAGTATCAAAGCCGGCAATGTGACTTTTGGACAATTATTGGTAAATCAGAAAAACGAATTATTGACTTTGTATTCCATTGGCAGTCACAAAACTCTTCTGAACGACATCTTAGATAAATAACAGGTTAAGTATTAACCTTTATATAATGCAGGTTTTGAACCGTATTCTTTGAAGGAGACGATTATATTCAAATCAATCTGTAGTGACATATCAATAACATTTTTTTGTCCAAATGCACAGATTGCCACCTTTGATAATAGACGACTCAACTATAAGAACTAAACAACCTATTTTAAAACAAAATTGGCATCAATCTAGTTCTTATGAACTATTTCAATTATTAATTTATAAATTATAAACATATTTAAAAAAAATTAAGATCCTTGAGAGTTCGCGTTCCTTGCTGAATCAGTTTCTCTTCTGAAACGGAGAAACAATGTATCTTAAGTATGTAACAAATATTGAAAAAATACGACCATGAAAAATTTTGTGTTAATGTAATCATACTTACAAATTAATATATTACATAACACGTTCTGGTTCAAATATAGTGCATCAATCTTTTCATGTTTCAGACATTTTAGTGCTCCTTATAATTTTTCCATAAAATTTTGTCATTACAAACCTTTGTCTGCAAAAATAAAAACATTATTTTATATTGGGTAGAAGGATGAACGTGGTCACAGACCACTTGGTGTAACTTGGTTATCAAACACCAGGAAACAAAACGTGAATGCCATCATCTAACTTTGGATGTGAGATCAATTGTGCTGTATTTTATTTAAACAGGAAAGCATGACTGATTGATCATTCCAAAAAACTAGTTCGGGCCCACTTGACAATAAGCATATAATACGCTGAGTTGCAAAACATAAATACTTCCACCCCCTCGAGACAATTTTATTATCTGAGGTGTGTGTGTGATAGTACGAGACTTAATACAGACTGTTTTGATCAAAACTTAACATATATGATAGCTAGGCAGCAGAAATAGGAAGGACCATTAGTTGGTGCTAATTCATTTAATTATATTATGAATAATAATTCTGTTAGCAAATAATATACCGGGAAAATAGTGTAAACTCACCGTTATCAAGGCATCCGAAATAGCATTTCATTTTCGATCTTCGAGGCATGCTGATTTTTAATAATAAACTTTCTATAAGAAATGAAAATAGTTACACAGGCTTACGAAACGCTAGCGAAGAAAAAAGTATTGGAGCCAAGTTATGTCTAAAGAGAATTCAAAACAGAGTTTCTCAATGTCTAATCGTCTAATATTCTCATAAAGCTAAAAGTTGCTCTAAATTAATACTACAACGTAAAATAGCTCACACCAAGATAAAAAAAAACGATTTAAAAAATTAAAGCGTTACGACATTTTGAAAACTTTTTTTTTTTTTTTGAGATTGTTTTACGGCCCTGGAATTTTGAAAACTTCAAAGCAGTGTTTCCACTTACGTTTTTTTTACCACATTTTACCCTAGTTTCTTTTGAATTTATCCCTAAAATTTCCTAAACAACTTTCATAAATCCTTTATATAGAAAGCATAAATAAAATACAGAAAATGAACCACAGATTATTATTTAATGTAGGTATATATAATATAAACGCCCCCAGAAGATCATAGATCTATAGGATTAGATTTTTCAAGGAAGTCGACGCATTGCTTTTATATTCTTTTGCTGCACGCAACCTAACACTGTTCGGTTCTAAAATTGAGCAATTGTTTACTGGCAAAGTTGGGAACTTTCTATGAAGCAAGCCGTTCAGGGTTTCATTAGAAAGCCTGTTTCTTTTGTCAGTTTTTACATTTGAGAACACTGAATAATCTTTCCACCTCAGTCTTTGAAGAAGGAACTGCTAGCAAAAGTGAAATGACAATTACAAGGTTTTCGTAAATGAAATTACCATGATAATCTTTAATGGTACATGAAGTACCTGTATATTACAATACAAGTAAGTTCTGGTGACATCAACGAAAATAGGTAAATAAAAATTTGGCGGATTATACTTATTGGGGTTCTGGGGAATCCCTAAGAAAAAAGCAGTGGCTTAATCTATGACTTACTTTACTAGAGGGTTACTGTTGAATCAAACCTTCTTTATAGTTTTTATACACAACTCTGTTTTATTCTTTTACTTGTCAACTCGACTTAATATCATTCTCTCCATAAAATAAAATGTTCATTGTTTTACTTTAATTATCGTTTATTTTAAAATTCACAACAGTTACTAGTATAGGCTTTGCTTTTTACCCCGAAATATCCTAAATCCTGGTATTTTTTAAATTGTCTTTATCATCCAAAATATCAGCTATTTTTCCCTAAAAAAGGGACAATTCCCTAAAAGTGGAAGCACTGCTTCAAAGTACGCTAACATTTTTTGAGTCAGAACTCGTATCTGCCATCTAGTGAGTTTATTAGTTCATTAAGGCCAAAACGTTTCAAAAATGACCTCGCCGGTTCCTAAAGATGACGCTAGTTGAATGTTCTTTTCCTTTGTATGGGAGTTGCACCCCCCTGGACTACACTATAAAAAATATTAACAAAGATAGACAATATTTAATCTATTCTCAATTTGACAACAGACGTCAAGAACAAAAGTTTGACAATAAATAGTATTCATGCGTGTGTGCGTCAAATGCATGGTATGTAGTGTGTGTAATGTTTTCTTTATTGATTTAATGTATCTTTTATGCATTATTAAAAAAAAATATTAGCATTGTGCACTTCTTCTCTATATTCTCTATAAGTGTGGAAAATTTCATACTCCTCCGTCCGCGCAATTTTCATAAAAAGGGATACAAAGTTTTTGCTTCACGTATTAATATATAGATAATGGGTGATCACACCATCCATGTTTGTATTATCTAAGTGTGGTAGCAATAAAAAATTTTATATAGAATTAAGAATTAAGCTCCGGTATTTCAGTGCTGTTCCCTGTACTGTAGGATCAGACAAATCTGTTTGCACTCTTTCAGTTCTCTCCTCTTACTTTTCAGTGTGTACAAGCTTGTACTATATGTGTTCTTAGTATTTTCATCTGCCTACAAAAAACATTTTTTTGTTGTCCCGATTAGATCCTTAGCCGAATACATATTCCAGTACTTTTTGAAAAAGAGTTGTTGACATTCAAGAGTCTCGAATCAATGGCATCAATTACTACCCACAAAACGTTTGGAATGCATCGATCGATGAGCCGTCAGAAACAGAACAGAGCAACAAGACAAGATATTAATCACGATTTAGCTAATCCAACAAAATACCTAATAAACGGTCCAATCATTCCACATTCTTCGGCCCAAACATCAAGCTGCAAACTTATGCGTTTTGGATATAAACACAGGAGAATACCAACAAAATAGTTAAAGTTTACCCGTTTGCCTCTTAGTTGTTATAAAAAAAACAAAAATAAAAATAAAAGAAATACCCATCTTAATCGCCTTCGATATTATATCGGAACAATTTTAATCTCAAATCTATGATTATTGATTAATAATTGTGGACATACTCACAGAGCCGTAATCCGGCCACAACTCTAGGGAAATAGCTGAATGTTTATCTGTATTCATATTCCTGATCCGAATCAGTTTTATGGAAAATCAAAAAGATCACAAGTATTGTTTCCTCGGAATTTATTGTCTCAGATGTCTCTGTACTAGATTTAGGTACAGTATACACACATACATCATCGCGTTGCGCATTACGTACCTCTCGGGATCGCGTCTAGTATTGGCTTTGTAAAGGCATAGATAACTATGTATGCCTCCCTTATGAGAAATAAAAATGTATGAGAGCATTTGTGTGAAGTAGACGACGACTACTGGGATTTATTGTAAGGTCAAGTTTGGATAAGGATAAAATAACGTTTCATTTTTTAAAAACATTACTCGTTTCTATGTTTTTTTTTTTTTTTTAATTGCTTAGATGGATTGATGAGCTCAAAGCCCACCTGATGTTAAGTGGTTACTGGAGCCCATAGACATCTACAACGTAAATGCGCCATTCACCTTGAGATATAAGTTCTAAGGTCTCAAGTATAGTTACAACGGCTGCCCCAACCTTCAAAACGAAACGCATTACTGCTTCACGGCAGAAATAGGCAGGGTGATGGTACCTACCCGCGCGGACTCTCAAGAGGTCCTACCACCAGTAATAAGTAATAAGTTTGATTTTTATTACACGATGTTGTTCCTTCACAGTGGAAGTCAATCGTGAACATTTGCTGAGTACGTATTTCATTAGAAAAATTGGTACCCGCCTGAGATTCGAACACCGGTGTATCGCTCAACACGAATGCACCGGACGTCTTATCATTTAGGCCACGACGACGTATATAACAGCGTTCCATGTAATACGACCGAAAATCTTAGCAAGCAATAACGCACACTGCGCGTTTATTTAAGGTTACAGTTGAACAGTAAAAAACAGTCGTTCAACAGACTGTTTCCGCGGAAACAACAGTAAAAACAGTCGTTGAACAACAGACGTTCCGCGGTCGTATTACACCGAATAACCAGTGTATTATTTATCCAATACGTTTTGTTTTAATGTGTGAACGTGCCTACGACCTAACTTGTGCAAAGAGGTGTCCTTAGACTGGACACGTAAATGACGCCACCAATCTTGAGGCGCTCGCTCCTGGCCTTCTCATTTTTCATTATTATTATTATTATTTTTATTGTTTTTTTTGACTTGTATTTCGTTTATTGCAAATATTTTTAAGAAAATATTTGAGAAAAAACCAAAAAAAAAGAGCCCGCTGAGTTTGTTTCCCCGGTTCTCCTCAGGACTGTGGCTTTTTTTGGAACCGGTGGTAGAGTTAACATTGTTATTTATATTTTGACATTCAACAAGTTTGTTATACTGACATCTAAGTTGAAATAAATGATTTTGAATTTGAATTTGAATTTGAATCATGAGACAAGAGCTCATTTTTACTGTATATCGGGTATGCGAACCTTTTAAACACGACTGCTTCGCGGCGGGCGTACCATGTACGTTGCCACCAGAAAATTCTGGCTCGCTCTGTGCCGGTTCTTTAAGAACCATACTTTCCATTATATGATAATTCCCCTTAACACGTTGACTGTAGGACCACTATTGAGCGATTTTCAGCTAGGATTTTCGAGGCAAGATCAAACCTCTTTACAATACATATGGAACCTGATAGGCCTCACAAAGGACCGTTTTTTAATATACCCATAAATAAATTAAATGTTATGAGCTTCTTCGGACACATCATGCGGTCTCCCAAACGTGAATTAGAGAAACTCATAATTTTGGTTCGCAAAGAAGGCAAGCGCGTCGTGGGCAGAACACCAGGCAGATGGTCAGATCTGGTTAAGAAAACGGTTGGTGCTAGTCTATACCATGGGGTCCATGTCACCCATGACCGATCACTATGAATGGAGGAAAGTCACGTATAGTCGCGATCTTCAGCAGCGAGGGAACGATGAAGAAGAATAGATTTGTGGACATAGTTGACTACGGCACTAAGTGAATGAACGCGTCTTTGATTGCCGTACCAGAGAGAAAACAGTATTTTTAAGCCGTCTAACGCAATAAACGTGTTAATAATAAGCGAACGATGTGATGAAGACAAAAGCACCCGAAAATGTCGCCTCCCGCCTTGAAACATGAGTTCGAAGTTTTAATTAGTTTGTACAACTGTCTTAAGACGAAACACGTAACTACTTACAGACAGAATAGGCACATCTTTCCGTATTTGCTCACAATAAAACTTTCACCAATAAATATGTATTGCCTTATTCCGTTCTCGGCATCCCGATATAAAGCGTACGCAAAACACCAAATTGTTAGTACTCTATACTATGACTGAAAGAATGCAAAATACAAAAAAAAAGTTTGCGCGTGCAACTTGGTGCCCGTGAAAGAAGTGAAACTTCTTTTGCCCTGCGTAGTATAGTTTTTCTTAATTTTTCTCTTAATGCGCCTAAAGAAGTTTCACTTCAAAAACGAGCGAAACTATAAAACACAACACTATGGTCCTAGCAACAAACCTTAAAGTGATACCTAGGCGGCACTGAAAATTTCGGGAATTAACGAAGTGACACAACATTACTATTTAAAAATGTATTTGTTGCTTTTCGAAGTATTCTCCGCGAAATTTGACACATTTTTCCATACGATGGAACCAATCATTGAAGCAACCATTACATTCGGAAGTTGGGGTCTCCAAAATGGCCGTTTTGTAGGCGTCCACAGCTTCTTCAGGTGATGAAAATCTCTGTCCACGCAATTTATTCTTTATTATAGGGAAAGTATAGAAATCATTAGGGCTTAGATCGGGGCTGTACGGCGGATGGTCTAATAATTCTATGTTTCCTTGCTCTAAAAACTCTTTTGTTCTGTGCGCGGTGTGAGAACTCGCATTGTCGTGATGGAGGATGAAGCGGCGGTTGCAGTTCTCTTTACGGAGTTCAGAAACGACCTGTGGCAAACAAATGCTAGCATACCATTCTGCATTAACCGTTCTTTGTCCCTCAAGAGGAATGGTCGTAACATGGCCGGTTTTGGAGACAAACGTGGCCACAATTTTTTTTGCAGCACTCCGTGAACGAAAAATTTTTGTTGGCTTTAACTCATTTTCGAACACCCAAACTCGTGACTGGTTTTTTGTTTCGGGTTCGTACGCGTATATCCAGGATTCGTCACCTGATACAATGTTGTATACAGCATTTGAGGATCCTGCGTGGAATCTTTCGAGAGTTCTGACGCACCAAGTAACGCGAGCCGCTTTTTGCTCTTCACAGAGCGAATGCGGTATCCACCGGGAAAACAACTTTTTTACACCTAATTGTTCATGCAAGATTATTTGTATTTGACTCATGCCAATGTCTAAAGTTGCCTGAATTTCGCGGTATGTCACATGTCGATCTTCCTCAATCAGCTTACGCACAGCATCAACGTTTTCTTGGGTGACTGCAGTTTTTGGACGACCTTGACGGGGATGATCACTGAGCTTGACACGTCCACGTTGAAACTCAGGAAACCAGCGATAAATTGTGGTTTTGGATGGGGTTTCATCACCAAATGCAGAAATCATCCAGTCAACACACTGTTTTTGTGTTAAACCACTTCGAAAGTCATAATAAATCATCGCTCTTGAATTTTCTCGAGTCAATTCCATTTTCTCAACGACTAAACAAGTTTGACAAAACCTCGTGACAAGACCGAGAATCTTTTTTTAAATAAATAAATGGTATTCGATTTTTAAAACCAAGTAGTTTTCAATTAAAAAGATTTTAATATGACAGGAACAGTGGAAATATTCCATTCCCGATACTTTTAGTGCAGCCCTCGTATAAAGAAACTAGGCAGGACTGTCTAAAATTAGTTCTGTATATTTTTAAACGTATTGGTACGTGTTGTTATAATTTTAATATGCTATATTATGTTAAATGTGTTAACTAAATACGGCCATAATGCTTTCTAATACTAACTACTATATTAACTAATATCTGCACTAATATTTTTTTATAAATATCAAATAAATCAAATCCTGTGTACGTTTGTATCGTTTACGTTAACACGTTAAATTTTCATACACAAGTTTATTTCAAAATGAATTTTCGGTACAATGAACTTTAATGTGGAATTTTATATCAATGGTATTAGAAGATCAATAATCCATTAGGATTGTGCGGATTTACGAAGTTTCTCGAAAACTCGTACCGAACTTCTAAATGGCCCGTTATTAGTTATCCAAGTATCCTCATTTTAACAGCAAAAATTTCTTCTAATTCAACTCAGGCTCTTCTTGTTTTCTTATAGTCATCCAACCATCTTATTCGAAAGATAAAAAATCACCATTTTATTGAATTGTTACAACTAAACTATACTAATATATAAATCTACAGCAGTTTTACGGATGTTCCGTTATAACTACTGAACCATGCATCCGATTGACTTGAAACTTGGTATCCCTATAGAAAATACATTTACTTAATGGATAGGCTAATATTTATATGAGTGTTGGACTCCCTAATAATAATGATAATAAATAATAATGTTAATTTTAAACGCCCATCGAAGCGGGCGAGTATGGCTAGTTAATATATAAATTACAAACATACAAACGATGTTTCTGCTCGCTTTGGTTCGAGTAATTTTCAATTTTATACAATGGTTCTCAAGACGTTGTTTGTGGATTAAAGCAAAGTTTCAGCTTTTGTAGTATTGTATTACAGGTGCCTACTCTTTGGCCCCACTCTTTTTCTCTTTTATGTGACACACACTTAAGTTGCACGGGTCACCTAATACTAGATATAAAACATACTTTATATATTTTATCTTGCTACTTGCGGTTATGTTAGTCCGAAAACTCTCCTTTAGCGCGCTTAAGACAACACAGACCATTAAAAGACATTTTAAATGCAAATATTCATTCAAATAAATACGGGGAAATGCCGCCAGCCTCTTGGGCACCCTTTTTTTTTTTTTTTTTTTTTTTTTTTTTTTCGGTTAGAGGGCCGAACCTCCTACGAGGTCCCCGCGCAAAAGGGGCGCGCGGGGTATGTGAGACTCAACGATCTGCATGGTGTTGTGAGCAGACCGCGGGCCCAAGGATTTTAGGACCCACCCACTAAACGACTCCCCTGCACTCTTACACCCGACGTCCGATCCCCTCCGAGGTCAGAACCCGGATGAGGTAGGGGGGCTACCGCGGTCAACACTACAACCAGACGGCGCGGCTCACCCCAAGGACGCCCAGCCGACGGAGCCTTCGAGGCGAATCGAAGGCCCTGAAACGTCGGCCGTCTCGGTACGGCAGCCCGTCGGGCCGCCCAGACGGTGCCGCTGGTGTCCCGGAATACCCCGCTGGACCAGAACCAGCCTGCCGGGTCGGGACGCGATACACCGTCGACCGGTCGCTCTATTCACTCCACGGCAGCGCGCTAGAGTGCTGGTAGCGCGCCGCGCGGCCTCACCCCCTCAGGTCGCCCCTTGACCTTCACCGGGGGGAGGCCGCCACCTACAGGGGCCGGGACGTACGGGCGTATTCCCACCTCCGGCCCCCGGCTCGACGGCGACGGATCGGTGCGGAAAGGGAAGAGCTCTCCCTCTCTCGCTCCGCCGCCTCCTTCTGCGAGATGGTGGACTCGCAGAAGTCGAGCATCGCCTTCCAGGACGCGTCGCTGCCGAGCATCGTAGCCACGACGCGCGGCAGCGAGAGGTCCTCTCCTATGACCGCGACGAGGGCGGCGCGTTGCTCATCGAATCCAGAGCAACGCGCCAATGTATGTTCCGCTGTGTCTTCCTCGTCGCGGTCCGCGCAGTGGTGGCACTGCACCGTCGGTTCCCTTCCGGCTATCTTGAAGAGGTACCGGCCAAAACACCCATGGCCGGTCAACATCTGCGTCAGCCGGAAGGTGAGGCATCCGCGGTCGCGGCCCACCCAGTCCGCGAGAACCGGGCGGACCGCCTCGACGGTACGGATGCCGGCCGACGGGTCCGCCAAGCGGCGAGACCACGCCTCCAGCACGGACCGCCGAGATTGGAGCCTCCGCGCTCGAACTACACCTTCGCCGGGGCGCCCTTCCCCCCTAGATCGGAGGTCGCTACGCCACCTGTAATCGACAGCGAGCGCCTCCGCCTCCAGGTCCCAGGGTGGCGCCCCGGCGAGCAAGCACGCCGCCTCGAAGGAGACGGTGCGGTATCCTCGGATGGCCCTGACCGCGATCACGCGCTGCGGACGTCGCAGCGCGGCGACGTTCTTGCGGGTCAGGGCCTGGCACCATACCGGAGCACCGTATAGTGCCATCGACCGCACCACCCCCATGTATAGGCGGCGCGCCGCCTCATCGGGACCCCCAACGTTAGGAAGAAGCCGGCTCAAAGAGCCGGCTGTCGCGATCAGCCGAGGGCCCAATTTCTTAAAGTGAGCGCGGAAGCTCCAACGACCATCCAGTTCGAGGCCGAGGTACCTGAGACCGGTCACCCCGACCCCGATGCGAACGCCTCCGATCACGAGGTGGGCATCCGCAGGCGGCACCCGTCCCGGCCCGTGAAATAAGAGGGCCTGGGTTTTTTCGAGCGCCACCTCGAGCCCCAACCGTCGGATCCTTGCGACGACGTTTGCCACACCTGCGCAAGCCAGACGGGCAGACTCCCGGTAGTCCTTCCCCGGAGCTACGACCAGCGTGTCGTCAGCATAGCAGACGACACTTAGCCCGGGGAGGGAACCCCATAGAGCGCCCCGCAGGACCCAGTCGTAACCGATGTTCCACAGCAGGGGGCCCAGGACAGACCCCTGCGGAACACCGCGCTCGACGGGGAAGCGGTAGACCGCCCCACCGTGTCCGACGCATACGATCGACCTGTCCTCGAGATAGGAGCCGATCAGCCGGCGGAGGTACGCGGGGACGCCATGATACTCCAGCGCCCCCGCAATCACCGACCAGGGCAGGGTGTTGAATGCGTTCCTTATGTCCAAGGACACCGCCATTGCCACCCCGCCCCGGGTTACGGCCTCATCAGAGAGGGCACGCACGCGCAAAATCGCGTCGATCGTTGAGCGGCCCTCTCTGAAGCCGTACTGCTCCGCCGAAAGATCGGGACCCATCCCGGTCAGGTGCCGGACGATGCGGGCAGCCACGATCCTTTCCAACATTTTGCCCGCCTCGTCCAGCAACACGATGGGGCGATAGCCCGCGGGTGAGTCCGCGGGGCGCCCGTCCTTCCTCAACAGGACCAGTCTGCCCGTCTTCCATTTCGACGGGAACCGTCCCGACTCGAGGCACGCTTCAAAAAGCCCCCCGAGCCGGTCCCCTAGGGCCTCGAAGGCCAAGTTCCAGACCCGGCCGTGAACGCCGTCAGGGCCGGGGGCCGCGTCCTTCGCCCTCATTTTGGACACGGCCGCATGGATCTCCGCCCCCGTGATAGGGGGAGGGGGCTCCTCGGCAGCGGGAACGCTGGGGCGACGCGGAGGCGTGCCCCACGTGGCGTCCATCTGGGGGGGCTCAAAGTCCCCCCCCGCTGCCGGCGGGAAGAGTGCCGCAACAATTTCCCGCAGCTGCCGAGGCTGGAGCCGCTCGGTCACCGGGAGCGCCCACGGTTGCAGTTTCCTACGAACCATCTTGTATGGGCGCCCCCACGGATCTTCGTCGAGCGACTCCAGGAGAGTCTTCATGCTCTGCTCTTGGGCACCCTACCCTGCGATTTGGGGTCGATTTTTTACATTATCTATTTTTATTTTTAGTAATTTTAAAATTTAATCTATACATATAAATAAAATTGAAGTGTCTGTTTGTAATATTGAAATAACCACTTTTTACTACATGCATTTGAATATATAATATATACGGTACATACACCAAAATAACATTTTTTACCTTTTTTGTCTGTCTGTTTGTTCCGGCTAATCTCTGGAACGGCTGAACCGATTATGACGAGACTTTCACTGATAGGTAGCTGATGATATAAGGAGTAACTTAGGCTACTTTATTTAGACTAGCTTCGCCCCGCGGCGTCACCCGGTCACATCACGGTAACATCGCGGGACTCAGCTATCAATAATAAAATTTAATGATTACGAAGCGAAGCGAGGGCGGGTCGCTAGTATCAAATAATATTCTTCTTTTGTAGTAACGTAATATAAATATGTGTACTTCAGTAAAGTCTATTAAGGTAAGTTTTTCGAACTATAATATATTTTCTGAAAATATATATTATTACCGTATTTTCCATTATACATTATTCCGAACGTTTCTCTGTACCGACATACATTATTGTCGAGTTAAACGTCGACCGGTTCCCTACTCAGGCTTTCCGTTCAACCAAGATTTATCTCTCGGAAAAATTCCTTTCTCCTGGTATTTTTCGGGCTCTAGAAATGCCTGTATTTATTTTGAATAATATATTACGATTTTTAAGGGATATAAAGTGGCACAACTAAACAAGGCAACGAAGCCAAAATACTATCTGCTGAGGTGAAAATACTGAAATGAGTGATTGTGAGATTGTTTATAGATAGATAGAGATATACTAATATTTCAGAGAAGCCACAATTATTAACACCATCGTCAGACATCATAGGGGCGAATAGGGTAATCGAGCTTAGCAGAGGAAACGTTCAACCTCATATGTGTAGGTAGCATCATTACGAATATAAGATCTATGAGCTCCTGTAATCACTTTACACAGACATGCAAACATTTTAATTGATATTATATATTGGAATCGTTTTAGAGATATCGATACTATAATACAAAGTCAACAGTAAAGCAGACACACCGCACTAAAACAAGCAAAAATTGCACTACATACTGTACCGGTATATAAGCACCCGGTCACTGTTCTCGCCGTCGACGAAAGGTTCGGCAAGTAAACTAACCCACAGACACAGTCTACTGAGTTTCTCATCGGATCTCCTCAGTGGCTCGCGTGGCCGATTCGATGGTAGATTCTGCGAAGCATTGCCCTTGCTAGGGCCAGTGTTAGCCACACCTCCTGCTTTGACCTCCGAGAGCTCACCTACACGCTAGGGTAACGCTGATATAGCCTCTCAAGGCTATCAGCATAGGTAGGAAAAAAATAACAAGCACGTGTCTTTTTTTCTCTTAATAGACCTACCTAAAAATCAATAAAACATGAATCAAAACTCATGAAAATTCACATCGATGTCACTCAAAGGGTGTACACAACCTTTTCCCACATGTAATCGACTTTTCGTTACCCGTTATTACTTTCGGTAAACGAAACCAGTTTCAGGAAAAAGCCTACAAAGCACCTGTCGCTTACTGTAACCCTCGCCCGTAACGTTGTTCAGTACAATTCATAACAATCTGTCAGAACACTTTTACACTTTTATTGGGTATATTGATTTTTCGAACACGTCTCGTATAAACCGAACAAAGAAAATATAGAGGCTATACTTAAAACTTTTGACAGTCAATAGCCTTATATTCTTCGGACACATGATGCGGTCTCCCAGACATGAATTAGAGAAACTCATAATTACGGGTCGCATAGATGGAAAGCGCGCCGTGGGCAGAACACCAGCCAGATGGTCAGATCTCGCAAGAGACCCACTTAGTGGTAGTCTGTACCATGCAGTCCATGCCACCCATGATCGATCATAGTTGAAGAACGTCACATGTAGTCGTGATCCTCAGTAGTGAGGGAAGGATATAGAAGAAATCCTATGGATTTTCTTTCATCGTATTGTGTTCCAGAATGCATACGAACTAGACCACGTGCATCTTGACCTGAATGTAAAAATCTTTATTGGAAAATTCTGATATCGGCCGGTAATCGATCTGGAACCCCATAGAACAAGAGTCAAGGTCATTAATCATTGAACAAAACCAGAAATCATCAATTGGGGAATATATTTAGAAGTATATTAATGTATGAAGTATGATTAGATAGGACGATCCCAAAATTTAGAACATTCTTTCTTAATTCTTATTTGGAGTCCATAAATCAAACTAATATTTAAAAATGTCAATTTCTGGCTTTGTTTACCATCCTATTTAACAACGGATAATTAGGCATTGAATGGGGTGAGCGAAAACCAGCAAATTCGATTACAACAAAAATTGTTTTATTAATGTTCAATTTCAACTACTAATTTCAATTGCATAGCACGTTTATGAGTGTTAAATGTAGTGCTATAAATACAAAATCACCTCGTATTGAGGCTGCGGTGCCTTCAGTCTGTGAACGAGGGTTTATTTTCCCGACGAGAATACTGAATGAATGACATTATTAGAAGCATTCAGTGAAACTACATTTTCATTTTATCTTGCTTCTATTCTATCTTTGTTTAACTATCCCTACTTGTTTGCTTGAACGCTGTTTTGATTTTCTCTTATCTAAGAGTGAATGAGCCAGCAAGTGAATAAATGAAAGGCATACATTTAGAACTCAACTTTTACCTGCAAAGCCCCAGTCTTTGACCAAGCGTGATTCATTGTTCCACACTTTTGGAAAACCCCAATGTTTAAAAGAAGCCACTGCCACAACTAACCAAATCATTCCGATACCAAAATAAAATTCGAATAGAAGAAACCTTAGAATTTCTATCCTCTCGAGATTTTGCCGGAACGCCTGTTTAACTCAATAGATATCTTGAAGCGTGTATTCACTGTAATACGTTTACCACCCTTTTTATTATTGTATTACATATGTGCACACTACCTACTATTTTGTATGTAGTAAATTCTAATACTAGTGTTTTGGTGCGCGCTGATCGCTCGAGAACTATTTCGGCCCCAGCGATCATCTGTATTTCCTGTCGTGCTCTGCCCGCTGCCAAAACAACCAAAGGAATAAGGTAATTTGAGAGTGATTTTCCGTTGCTAATCAGAGTTGCATGTCAGAGTCGAACTGACTAAAACCTCCTGTCGTAGACTTAGTACGTAACGTAGCCTACACAGTGAAGTTATTTATCGTCAGCAAACATACAAAAATATCCAGTACATGCCTACATTATATTTGTCCAAGTGTGGAGCACGAGACACGGTGTGGTGTAACATTTAAAAAAAATCTAAGGCAAAATTATTTAGTGAAAAACGTGGTTCAAAATATATGATTTCCATGTGAATTTTGATTGAGAGCTAGAATTAGATTACTCATCATGAACGACGAACTGCCAACTTATAGTTCCAAACTTTGTCCTACAAAGTGGAACTTGCCACTTACTAGCTATAAGATTTGCATTAATTTACATTTAGCGAACAGCAATAGTTTTTATCATTAATATTAGTATGAAATTTGAAAGTATGTGTTATTACAATTGATATTACTAGAGGTCTCGCAGTAGTCGAAATTCGACTATAATTAATTGGAATTGTAAGTTTGTACACTATTATGATTGTATTTTAAACTTCTGTAATCACAAATTTCGCCATAACTACACTATAAAAAATATTAACAAAGACAAACAATATTTAATCTATTCTCAATTTGACAACAGACGTCAAGAACAAAAGTTTGACAATAAATAGTATGCATGCGTGTGTGCGTCAAATACATGGTATGTTGTTAGGTGTAATGTTTTCTTTATTGATTTAATGTATCTTTTATGTATTATTTTAAAAAAATATTAGCATTGTGCACTTCTTCTCTATATTCTCTATAAGTGTGGAGAATTTCATACTCCTCCGTCCGCGCAATTTTCGTAAAAAGGGATACAAAGTTTTTGCTTCACGTATTAATATATAGATTGTTCAATCGTGAACAAAAGAAGTTTAACAAAAAAATAAAGTCATACCAGTTTATAGCGATATATTCGGAGAATGTCACCAACCAATTTTCTCGGTTCTCGCTCAGTACACAGATGGTTAGAGATATGTTGTTCAAAAACTATAAATATGCAAAATGTTGGTTCGTAAAATTATCATAATCAAATCATTTTTGATTCACCAGTATCTTACATGTCTTTCTATCGAGATTAGCGATTATTACTCGATATTCGTAACGTGTTTGAGTTAGTCTTCCATATTTTCTTTCGGGTTTAACGCCAAGAACATAAGGCTTGTTATTAAGACGAAAAATAAAGCATCTTATAGATTAGCCAGTCTATATGATGTTTAAATAGAATGCTTTGACATCTCCTTTATCTCCTTTACCTATATATTTCAATCAACATGTTTAACAAAATCACTAGTTATCACGAAAGAATATTATAGAAATTAATTCAATCTGAAAAGTTAAGACGAGTGTGTCCTGTATTACGAAACATTAACAAAAACAACGAAAGATTTTTTTTTTTGTTACTGGTGGTAGGACCTGTTGTGAGTCCGCGCGGGTAGGTACCACCGCCCTGCCTATTTCTGCCGTGAAGCAGTAATGCGTTTCGGTTTGAAGGGTGGGGCAGCCGTTCTAACTATACTGAGACCTTACAACTTATATCTCAAGGTGGGTGGCGCATTTACGTTGTAGATGTCTATGGGCTCCAGTAACCACTTAACACCAGGTGGACTGTGAGCTCGTTCAACCATCTAAGCAATAAAATAAAAAAAATTACTGTGTCATTGGCATTTAAGTTAAAGCCCGGAGAATCTCATTCAGATGCCGAAAATAACCTTCTTTTTTCAACGACGAAGGAATCTAGAAAGAAAAAAAAACACGAGCGCTATAATTTAAGTCATTTCAAGGAATTTTGTGTTTTCACGCGTCCATTAATAATTCATAATATTATGTAAGCGTTCTACCGAGCCGAGATGAGCCAAGGAAATTCATTCTGTAACGTAAGATAATTTTTTTAAGCACGTGCCAGATTAGAATAATGTCTATACATCAAAGTTCTGTCTATACAAATATACGAGAATATAAAGATAAATATGTACATATGTATGTATGTTACGTGAGGTTTTTTGGAGAATAAAGTAGGTATTATTACTTTTACGATTTACATAATATTTTGTAGTCTCATTTATGAGATATATTTTATAGGAACGATAGCTTATAATTTTTTATTGCTTAGATGGGTGGACAAGCTCACGGCCCACCTAGTGTTGAGTGGTTACCAGAGCCCATAGACATCTACAAGGTAAATGCCGCCTCCCACCTTCAGATATGAGTTCTAAGGTCTCAGTTTTTACATTATTTCCATTTTGTTCGCCTTCATTATTCAACTAGATCTTGATCCACTGATGTTTAGTTATTATTGGAGTTCACAGAGAACATAATGTATGCAAGACAGCCCAGCCCATCTTGCGACATGATATCACAGCATTAACTTATTTGGAAGTTTTGTTGTCTTGTGATTCAATCAGAAATCGTCACGACTTTGCACTAAAATAGATCAAAGAAACTTAGATATCCTTTGCGAGCACAAACAATTACAGCATGCAATAAAACCAATAGCGGTGAAAAAGGTTTACAAAACAAAAACGAAAGAAATGCAATTTTAATATTTTTTATCGATTCAAGTTTCGGGTGTTGAACAGAACTGTTGGTTTTAGCCTAACTTTTATTGAATTGGGTAAAGTTTTCTGGACATTTCCATTAATATTCTTCGTCGACAAGTTTCGAAGTATGTATTTTTTTTTAATTTTATATTAATTCTAAAATCTAATAAATAAATTTTACGCAAAAATAATAAATATATCATGGATTTCAATCAGAACAAAAAATTATTGAGTAAAAAACGCAATGACATTATTGTTCTCTCTACGCATTCTTATACTAATTTTATAAAATCGTTTAAGCAATGAAGTCCTATAATTGTTTGAAATAAGCTTAATGAGAGACTTAGAAATAAATTTTGTTTATAGCTCAAATTTGTATGCTAATAAGAAAATGAAGAAACCAAAATAGATTAGAAAATAGATAGAAAAACATTGAATTTAAAGGGGCAGTTTATGATAAAATATTTAAGTAACTAATAATATAAACTTTTGCGTCATCCAGCAATTATTTTCGTGCCTGTTTTCATAAACAGGTTTTTTGTCGTATTATGATTACTAGTGTTCCCGCAGTAGTCGAAATTCGACTATAATTAATTAAAATTATAAGTTTGGACTTTATTATGGACCTATAGTCAAACACTATTATATTTCTATAGTCGCAGATTTCGCCAAGACTGCACTATAGACAAATACTCGTAATAATAAAGATTAAGAATATTAAACCTATTCTCAATTTAACTACAGACTTTAAGCAATAACAAAAGTTTAACAATAAACAAAGAGTATATGTATACATATATGCGTGTGTGTCAAATAGATGATAGTGTGTGTAATGTTTTCTTTATTGATTTAATGTATTTTTAATGCATGATTTAAAAATTTTTTTTAGCTTTCTCCATTTATTCTCTGTATTCTCTATAAGTGTGGAAAATTTCATACTGCTCCGTCCGCGCAATTTTCGTAAAAAGGGATACAAAGTTTTTGCTTCACGTATTAATATATAGATTATTTTATACGAAACAGTAATCTATATATTAATACGTGAAGCA
Organism: Bombyx mandarina; assembly: GCF_030267445.1. Taxonomy (NCBI): domain Eukaryota; kingdom Metazoa; phylum Arthropoda; class Insecta; order Lepidoptera; family Bombycidae; genus Bombyx; species Bombyx mandarina. The sequence continues at coordinate 12,604,785 of NC_143223.1, read as the reverse complement.
AAAACTTTGTATCCCTTTTTACGAAAATTGCGCGGACGGAGGAGTATGAAATTCTCCACACTTATAGAGAATATAGAGAAGAAGTGCACAATGCTAATATTTTTTTAAAATAATACATAAAAGATACATTAAATCAATAAAGAAAACATTACACCTAACAACATACCATGTATTTGACGCACACACGCATGCATACTATTTATTGTCAAACTTTTGTTCTTGACGTCTGTGGTCAAATTGAGAATAGATTAAATATTGTTTGTCTTAATTAATATTTTTTTATAGTGTAGCCTTGGCGAAATTTGTGATTATAGAAGTATAAAATACAATCATAATAATCTACTAACTTACAATTCCAATTAATTATAGTCGAATTTCGACTACTGCGGGACCACTAGTTTACATAAATATATGATAGGACATTGGAAACGTTTCGATTGCACCAGGAAAAGGTCTTGCAAGTCACCAAAATTTAATTAAAACAGATAACGTGCCTGTAATATCCGAACGCTACTGAAACTTTGCGATTCCCAGTCCGATCGAGGACACGGAAACTGGACTATTCAGAACTACGGATATTGCAAATGTTGAGAGAGTACGTTTGAGATATAACTTAATATTCTTGTTTAGATTATTTTGAACCTTCCTAAGGAATGTATAATCAATACAATTAAAGTGACAAACTGCTTAGAAGATGATCAAATAATATTTGATGTTCGCATAAAAGTTTTTTTTTTGTATGTATAAATATTTTCTATAATAATGTATTGTCAATAGTACACCGTAACATACCTACAATATTTTTATATTTTCCAGAATTTCTCTAAATTAAACGATTGTCTGGAAGAGATCGCTTTTAGCGATAAGACCACCTATTGTACAAATCTATTTTCTTTTTGACTGTTTTTGAATGTAAATTGTATTTTGGTGTGCTATAAAGTGTATCCTCTCTCTCTCTGTCTCTCTCTCTCTCTCTCTAAAATAAGAATGGGCAAACATAAAATGTTTTAAAATAGTTGAACGTTCTAGAACCAACGGCTAAGCTTAGATTTTTTTCTAGGTACGTAAAACACACGCTTACGAGACACGAACTATTATAGTACACGCGGATCTCTGGTTCGAAATTTACTAATCCAAAAACTGAATTAGAACCGTCATTCCGCGGTATACAGTCACTCACTATTACTGCAGTCTGAAAACGAATCCACTACACGTGTCAATTGCGTAATACAACACCAACTTGCTTAAAACATTTGCAGATCAGTTGTTCAGATACGTAGCAGCCGTTAAATTTTCTATTTTGAAGGATCAAAATCATTGTATCTCTAATGTTCCAACTAGGGACCACTCTGCGGGCAGGATTCAGGTTCTGATGTCATTGAACCCTCGAACTTAATATTAGAGCCATTTGACTTTTAAATCAATCAAAATTATCAATCACTTTAATTGATAGACATATAATCCTTCACGGTTTTATTTTAATTTAGAAAAATAAAAGTAATCATAGCATTAAAATAGAGATTTATAAAATCTCCGTTGCAACAAAAAAATGTTTTAATTAAAGCCTATGCCACAGCATTTCAATAATCCTGTCATCAATGCCCAAATGTTTACAATAAAATATTCTCCCTCATCAAAAAAAAAATCCTTAAACGCGGCTCAAGATTCAAAACGAGATTACCCAAGAGTTATCGTGGCTTGTTTTTTATTCATTCCAAGCATTTGAGCAGTTTTAAAGTCCATTAAACATGAACAGGAGTTAAACGTAGCTCAGCAACGAATTCGGATGCCGAAATCTCGCCTCCCCGGGATCAATATTAAGGCAATCACAAACTCGACGATTATTACATTTTTATTTTGTTTAGTATTTGAATGTCGTGACGAAATACAATACATAGCGTTATATTGTGTACATACATACATACATATAGATGTACTATGTATATATATATTTACTCTCATAAATGTATAATAGTATCAGTGATAATTGAATAAATTATGTGAGTTCTTGTCTAGTATTTTTTTCGGTTTTCGGAAATTTGTAGGCAAAATTCAAACAATTTTTTACGGTTATGTTTTTAATGTCATTACATTATTTCCGAAGTACGTAACAACAAAAAACTGTTTAGTATTAAAACAATATCAGAAATAATATCATTACAATTAAAAAAGTGAGATCAAACTGTAAAAGTGGTCTTAAATAGGTTCTGATGTCTATCCCGGAACTGTATATAATGCCTGATTTACATTGATTCAGTCACTAACGACAGTCACAATCTCTAGTGAGTAGGGTCACTGGACTGTGCTGCTTAGACGCATCCAGTCAGCCGTCGTGGGCAGATTTAAAACGATCACTACGATATTAGACAGTGACTAGTGCTTACCGTTCTACTCATCTAAGCCCCACTGTAATCTATCTAGCGTTGGAAAACAGTACTGAACTGTAACTATTAACTTAAGCCGCTACTGGACCCTCACGAAAATCATCTGCACTAAGTCCTCAAGCTACCACTAAGCTGAACATCATACGACTACGTACTACTGTAAAACAAACCGTGTTTTTTTTTTCTTCAAAGAAACGTAATTACGTTTTTCATTGCTTCTTTAATGAAGGATCTTCGCGATTCTTCTATTTACATGAAAGAGTTTTCGAACGTAGAATGCTAATTACACGGTTAGATCTCTACTAATTTACATATTTCATTGCAACGACCTTTTTTATTACAGGAACGAGAATTTTATTCCAATTGTGTCTGTAGGCAACTACAATACATAGATTGCGTTCATAGTTACATATCCATGTCTATTGACAAGTGAGATGAGGCATAAAGATAGTGCGAAAGCCCACTGAGTTTCTAGCCAGATATTCTCAGTGGGTCGCGTTTCCGATCGTGTTGGTAGATTCTGCGAAGCACGGCGTTCGCTAGGGTTCGTGTTAGCAACATCGTCAGGTTTGAGCCCCGTGAGCTCACCTATTAGTTAACGTTACGCTGATATGGTTTCTCTAGACCAATCTTCCACCAACCAATCTCTCTAGACACTTACAACACAACACTTAAAAGAAATCACGCGGCTGATCACCAACCCGTTAGACTGACCTAATAAAGAAAGCAACTGAGTCCACCATGGCCAGTGTAATGGAAACGCTTCCACGGTGTTTCCTGAGCGCTATGACCACGGTGTTTCCCGAGCGTTATCCCCACGGTGTTTCCCGAGAGCTATCCCCAGGGTGTTTGCCGAACGCTATCCCCACGGTGTTTCCCGAGCGCTATGACCACGGTGTTTCCCGAGCGCTATCCCCACGGTGTTTCCCGAGAGCTATCCCCACGGTGTTTGCCGAACGCTATCCCCACGGTGTTTCCCGAGCGCTATGACCACGGTGTTTCCCGAGCGCTATCCCCACGGTGTTTCTCGAGCGCTATGACATGTCCTTTTTAAAAAAAATTGTACCAGTATATACTTCACCGTTTTAGCCGTATAAATTCTCTAAGCTAGCAGCACTAATAACAAATCAAGAAGTCGTCGTGGCCTAAAGGATAAGACGTCCGGTGCATTCGTATGTAGCGATGCACCGGTATTCGAATCCCGCAGGCGGGTACCAATTTTTCACCAGGCGGGTACCAATTTTTCATGAAATACACACTAACTATCTAAAAAAAGCTTATTTTGTGACAGCGATTCTATTATCCAGTGTTGTTATATTGTACATAAATGTACTAAGCCGAAATGCTACTAATCTTGACTCGAATAAAAATAATGACAGTTCACACATATGTACGTGTCCACTGTAATTATCATCCACGTAACCTCGGTTTACCGACTTAATTAAGTAGATAAATGCCTCAAAGGAAAATCCCAAGTTTCCACACGGTATGTACGCACGTTCGTGAGGGCTTTAGGCCGGACTCAGGCGGAATTCCCGATGACATAGAAAGTCACGGAGTCTTCTTTCTAAATTTTTCTGGTTGAAACAAATGATACTGATATAGACGTACTGTTACAAAATTGAGCACCCGCATTTTAATACCAACTTTTTTTTTATTGCTTAGATGGCTAACCAAGCCCACCTGATGTTAAGTGTTTACTGGAGCCCATAGACATCTACAACGTAAATGCGCCACCCACCTTGAGATATCAGTTCTAAGGTCTCACTTCTAACACTTCATCGGCTACCCACCCTTCAAACCGAAACGCATTACTGCTTCACGGCAGGAATAGGCAGGGCGGTGGTACCTACCCGCGTGGACTCGCAAGAGGTCCTACCGCCAGTAACGCTCTAAGATAAAAAAAATAGAATTTTGAAAATATTGAATAGTAAAAAACTTGCGGTTGTCCTCTTTTATTGTGACAATGACCATGCTGACGTATATGATCTACGTTGACTACACACCATCAGATGGTCCTTATGATATTCTGCTAACGCAATTCAGATAAAACAATAACAACATATAAAAAATTCCAACTAAAATGGGCCCCAAGCAATACGCTCCTAAATCCGAACCCGTTTAAAAGTATAGTTATTGTTCTAATAACTCAGTTGTCTTGGTAATATTTTATTACGATTGCTTGCCTTCGTAAATCAAGATAGGTTTATTATTACATCATTACTCAATGCTGGGTGATTGAAAAAAATCCCATGATTCTGTAAAAATGTGTTAATGTGATAAAAGGCACACTCGTGTCTATTGGTGTGTTTTATTGAAAATGTCCTTTTAATACGTAGCATCAGCTCGCTGCGACACAAGATCTCTCTCATCGTGGCCGCCGGTAACTACATTCCCGATCCTGCGGAGAGAATGGAAAACCGTCAACGTAGCCCAAAACACGTCATCTCGGATCCTCCCGATCCACTAACGGTGCTTTTAGGTCCCTCAAGCACCGGTCATCGTTCTCGTCGAACCCGTCGCTTGCGACAAAGGGCTCGACGAGTAAATTAACCCACAAACACAGCCCACTGAGTTTCTCGCCGGATCGTCTCAGTGGGTCGCGTTTCCGATCCGGTGGTAGATTCTGCAAAGCACGCCGCTTGCTAGGGTTCCTGTTAGCAACGACGTCAGGTTTGAGCCCCGTGAGCTCACCTACTAGTTAAGGTTACGCTGAAATAGCCTTTTTTTTTTTTTTTTTTTTATTGCTTAGATGTGTGGACGAGCTCCTAGCCCACCTGGTGTTAAGTGGTTACTGGAGCCCATAGACATCTACAACGTAAATGCGCCACACACCTTGAGATATAGTTCTAAGGTCTCAGTATAGTCACAACGGCTGCCCCACCCTTCAAACCGAAACGCATTACTGCTTCACGGCAGAAATAGGCGGGGCGGTGGTACCTACCCGTGCGGACTCACAAGAGGTCCTACCACCAGTAAAAGGCTCAAGGCTATCAGCTTAGGTTGGGAAAAAAAAACCCGCTCATGACATCCATCGATGACAATATATATCAAGAAAAACTGTCGAGAACAAGTAATGCTGTTGTACTATGAGAAACTGGAAGAGCTTTTTATACAGTAGTCGAAACGGCTGAACTCAAAATTCCATTTCAAAATTAACCCCTCTAAGATAATAATATATTAATAATATGTTAATTATACTCTCATAATTTTTTTAGTGGGTTCACAAGAGTAACTACCTCTTTTTGTGGGAATGTGAAAAAGTGGTAAAAGGATTTAATGGTGTCGGAATTGAGAAGGGACATATAGCTCCTAGCTTTCTTAACTGATATAATAGTGCTGAGAAACTAGACCCATCTTATTGTTATTGGTCACATTAATACAACTATTACTAGAAGTGACTTGAGAATATTTTATGAAATAAAGATAATTAATGAAATCCAAGAACTCAGATGTTCTTCACCGCAGACCGTACAGATAGTACAGTTTCTTGAAGCAAAGAATTTACGTCAATGGTAAATTATTATATTTTTCTGTAAGTTATAGTATGATGTATTTTGTATAATTTTTTTATTTATTTATATTATATTATTTATTATTTTATATATTAGAACACTACCTGACATAAACTTTCTTGGTCAAATAAAAACAAACCTTAATAAATTGACTTATCAAATAAATTAAAATTCAATGATCTGTGATAAATTAATTCTCATAAATCATATCCATTTAAAGAAACTTAATCTAGTAACGATTCTGTGTTCTCTCCCTGCTTAAAATTGTAATTTGCGTAATAATTATAGATTTTGAGACATTATTGACACTGTAAAACTGAGACTTAGAACTCATTTCTCAAGCTGGGTGGCTTCAGTTAGGGCTCTGGAACCACTTAGCACGAGACAAACGGACCGTAAGCTCTCTCACCCGTCTAGGCATTAAATAAAGATGAAGGGTATTTTTAAATATCCCACGATATGAAGAAATGGTCTGAACATGTACATCTGATGCTTGCACGAAAAAGGCAATTTTCTACATTTATAAGCAATTGCAACTCTGCGTCTATCATAAAATATAATTGCATCGATTTGTATAATCGAAAACCGATTTTGTCGAACGAAAACTCGATTTAACAATAAATCCTTTGATCGGAGGCGGGCTACTGATATAACATCAAAATACACTCGAAAAAAGGCTGAAGGTTTGAACGGATTATAACGGAGGTCAAAAGCTGAACGCTTTTATTGTTTTTCACAAACATTGATGTTACAAGATGAAATGTTTTATGACAAAAAGTAAAAATCGAAACAAGGTTTTTTTTCTAATAAAATAATTGTGTCTTTGTTTGTTTGATGAGGTTCAAATCAGTGCCAAGGATCTCCAAAAATGTCGATTTCTATCCAATTTACCATTATAATTTCCATTTCTAAAGCGGAACCCTCTTGTCCCAAAGCTAAATTCATAACCAGAAATAAAAACAATGTAAAAAAAGCCTCTCTTTGTAACAGCTCTGCGATAATGTCCAGAAGAGAAGTTCATGGGCAGATCGTAAGTAATATAATATAATATATAATAAGTACAATAACATATATTTTCTAGGTGACGGCAGAGCGGGTGATGGCAAAGGCGAACTTTCGGCACTAAGCGGTACCGTAGCTTTCGTCTAGCCAGTGTGGTGGAGCTCGATGTGGTCTAGTCAGTAGTCGGCCCACGCCAGACAATGCCCGCCCCGAATCCTTCCTCAAGGGGCAGTCTCTAAGAAGAATTGGGGGAGCAGGGGGACCTCAGTCTTCCTCTTCCCTGGAGGCGCCGCAGCCCGACATAACCCGGTCTCTTAAAAGAGCTATCCGTCAACAGATTCCCCGAGTTTAAAAAAAAAGGTGAGATGAAGGGCACGAGATCAGGTGGCGGCGATTTGCAACTTAATTAAAATGCACAATTTCTTTGTAACATATATAAATGGTCATGGAAAATGATGACAAACGAGTGCGTATGTGCATGTAAAGCCATGGAGGCCATTCAAATCAAATCAAATCAAATCAAAAAATTTTTATTCAACATAAATGAAAGTTGCGCCCTTATGTGTTTTGTCCATATATAACCCTATCCTATGTACTTTATGATTCAATAAAAAAAATAACAATTAAAAGACAAAAAGTTGTGTTCTCTATGTAATTCAAATCTTGCGATAATTTTGGGACACCCTTTATTTATAAAAAAATATATATTTAATTTAGTTTAGTTTACTTCTTCTTTATTAATTCTTGTTTTGTTTACTTTTTGGTTTCCCTAGAGATTTAACATGTTTTTATTGGTGAGGAGCTTTAATTAGCTCTCTGTTTATATTTGTTATTATGGTATTCTATTATGTTAAAATTAGCTGTTACTCCTCCCTAATATAAATAAACATAATACTTAAAAATACAAAAATAACTAAAACTTCTCCAGATATTATGAATCAGCTGGCGATCTTCTTGTACACCTCACACATCGATCGGCTGAAGCTTTGGAAAGCTTTGACATCGCGAAGGCCTTCGACAGGGTCTGGCATAGGGCAATTCTATCAAAGCTTCCAGTTTAGTGAATCCCTGAGGATCTCTGCTAAATGCTAGCTGCTAGGTAGATGCTAGATTGCTAGCTTTTTGGACGAACGGAGCATCACAGTTGTCGTTGACGGCTGCTGCTTCAGTACCATGACCACAACGCTGGCGTCCCACAAGGCTCGGTGCTCACCCCCAAATTTTTCATACTACATTTCAATGACATGATATCTATTAATGGCATGCATTGCTATACGGATGATAGCACGGGGGACGCGCGATATCTCGGCCATGAGAGTCTGTCTCAAAGCGTGATATAGCGAGAAGCGATCAAATTTTTGTCTGAAATGGAGAACTCTTTGAGGCAGGTTCATGTGGGGTGAACTAAATTCTGTTCAGTTCAACCCATTGAAGACACAGGTTTGCGCGTTCACGGCGAAGAAGGACTCTTTTGTAATAGCGCCGCAACTTAAAGGAGTATTCCTGCAGCTTTCCGCGAGTATAGAGATACTTGGGGTAGACGTTTGGAGCGATGTCCAATTTAGAGTCATTTGGAGAGCAAAGCCAAGTTGGCGTCCGAAATGCTGGGAGTCCTCAACAGAGCGAAACGGTATTTCACACCTGGGCAAATACTTGGGCTTTACAAAGCACAGGTTCGGCATCACGTGGAGTACTGCTCCCACCTCTGGACCGTGGGTCCCAAATACCATCTACTTTCATTTGACTCCATACAGAGACGGGCCATTCATATTGTCAATAATCCCGTTCTCACGTTTGAAACCTTTGAATCTACGGAGTGACTTCAGTTCTATCTGTATTTTGTTCCGTATGTTCCATGGGGAGTGCTCTGAGGAATTATTCGAGATGATCCCTACATCTCCTTTTTACCATCACACCTCCCATCACCAGAGCAGTGTTCATTAATATTATCCGTGACCGCTGTGTTCATCCACACTACGTTTCCAAACATCTTTTCTGCCACGTACCATCTGGCATTCGAATGAGCTCCCTCCGCGGTGTTTCTCAAGCGCTATTACATGCCCTTCTTCAAACGAAGCTTGCGGAGAGTGCTTAGTGGTAGGCAGCGACTTGGCTGTGCCCCTGGAATTGCTGACGACCATAACCACGCGCGACGGTAACCACTTTGCACGTCTTCCTACAAAGGTAATCAGAATGTAATGCATAATTGACTGAAGAAAAAAGAATACATAATATGAAAAAACATGGATTGTTTAAATATTACAACAGTCATTTCAGTAAATACCACAATGACATTATTAAAGCAATTATCAAAATAAAAACAACAAAGATTTAGAAGAACTACAGATTATGAAGAACTTAAAGAGCTACAAATTTAACATGTCCGAAGTCCGAATCAGAACGAATATCATAAGTTTTATAACGCTAAAATCAACTAAAATCCGAGTTAATAAATCCCGGTCCCATTAAGTTATTACTTGGCGAACGAATCTTCCTCGGTGGGGGTGAGCTGCCTTCGAACTCGCTTACAACCCGCTTTTATCCTGGCTCTTATATAAAAGTGGCATTAATACGTTCTGAAACTTGGGCCCTATTGAATCTGTGAAGTTTTGGATTCAATGTTCTCGAGTTTGTTGCGACTAGTCTTATTCAATAAAGTGTGTTCTTAAACTGCTCTGGATTCGTGTCAGCCGGGTTTCTATATTTTCCTTTGAAGATGTTGATTGGCTGTTTCTTTGTTATCTCTAACAAAGCGTAGAATCGAAAAAGCACTGACGATTCATTACCAGTCTTTTTGTTTCAAAGTTATACGTAAATGTTATTGTGTAACATTTATCTGTGTATATGACAATATTTTTACAAGTACATATTATGTATATTTTTGTTGTTAATAGTATCCCTAGTAAATTTTGAACAGCTAAATGCAACGCAGAAAATGTAATTTTATTTCGTAAAATAAAAAAAAGCCTCTAACTGTTTAGACAGACGAAGATGGAAGAGCTCACAGCTCATCTGATTTTAAGTATGTAAATGCCACCAGTCACCTTGAATTGAACTTTCAATTGTATTGTATATTATCTAGCTACCTCTTCTGCGTAGCTACCCGCCTTGCTACTACTTTTTTAGTATTTATAACACAAGTTAACCTTCACAGCAGAAGTCGCCCGTAAACACATTTTAGTCAAATTTCTCTTTAGATATGTTGTAGAGAATTATTTTAATTACAACAACTCTGGAGGGAAAGCAATTGTGTTTATTATGTTGAATACGTCAGATACTACGAAGTTCAAGTTCGAAACGTGTGTGTGAATTAAAATTACTTTACCCGTCATAAATACATCAGTGTCACACTAAACTATTTTACATTGGCTCTGTGGTTATTCATTTTCCGTACTTAAAATACGATGTTACAATAGCTGAGTTATGCGGTCACTGAAACTGAAGAATGTTTTTACTTGTAGTAGGACCTCTTGTGAGTCCGCACGGGTTGGTACCACCACCCTGCCTATTTCTGCAGTGAAGCAGTAATGCGTTTCGGTCTGAAGGGTGGGGTAGCCGATGTAACTATGCTGAGACCTTACAACTTATATCTCAAAAGTAGTCTAAATTAGCGGGAGTATTTCCCGGACAAGAAAGAAAGATGATGAATGGACGTGTTGTATGAAGCTTGAAAGTGCGAGAGGCATAAAAGCGAGAACTAGTATGGATGAGAAAACATAAGATCCCGTTTAATCTACGAACGGGGAAAGGCAGAAAAAAAAATAAAAAAAAAAAAACTTATATCTCAAGGTGGGTGGCGCATTTACGTTGTAGATGTCTATGGGCTCCAATAACTACTTAATACCAGGTGGGCTGTGAGCTCGCCCACCCAATAAAGCAATAAATAAATAAAAACTGGCTAGGCTAATACCTGGAAATACCTTTTGATGGACTAAAATTTTTCGTAGCTCACTCAGGTATATAAGTTATCTAAAAATAGTTATAAATAGGCATCTACGCATATAATTTAAAGAAGATTCGATAACATTCTCCAAATATTGTAGATGTCATATTAAATATTAATTTTATTAACTTATTTGTTTGTTGCTTATAGTAAAGTAGTATATTTTGATTTGCAATTTTATCAATGTAACATGTAATCTTATGTTTTTCGAGTAATTAAAGTGTAAATTTTAAAATAAAAAATTGTATATAATAGTTTTTTTCGATTTTTTGCATTTTCTGAGAAGATTTACTATAGTAATATATATATATATATATATATATATATATATATATATATGTGTATATTTCACCATCGGAAAGTAGAGATTTCAACGAACAGAAAACATACCAACTTTTTGGAAAAATCTGATATTTTGACGGGTGAATTTTCCATTGAAAATTAGGGTGCTTTTTCGATATTAATTCAAAATAAGGTGAATAAATAAATATTTCTAATCAAATAAATTACAGCGTATTTGGCACATAAAAAGGTAAGTTCAGCAAATTTCGTGAAAAAAGTTTTTGTTTTTAAAAAGATAAAAATAAAAAACCAAAAACTTGGTTTTTTGAATTTTTCACATAAATTTTGAGGTTATGTGAAAAACGTGTAAATACAAAAGTTTTAGATCTTTTTATTACCTACAACTGTACTATTTGACTTTTTTCCATAAGACTTTTAGTTTTGCCGGAAATCGAGAAAAACCGTTTTTTACACTTAAACTACCCCCCCCCCCCATCCCCTTCCCGACCTCAGATCGCCCGTAAATTATTTTTCCTTTCATTTTTATAATATTCCCCTCCTTTTCTAATGGGTTTCATCCTACTAATATTTTTTATGTTTTAAAAATTATCGACCCTGGTCCTTAAGAGCATCATTGGAAAAAAAAAAATATGGTTTCTTTTCGAGTTTATTTTTATTTTGCGCTCATTCGAATCGTTGTCTCTATTCTGAGTATTTCGTCAGCGAAGCAGTCATGACAATAGGTCGATCACAAAATTGTCATGCCTATTCTCTAGTTACTACAAGATTAGATCATCTAATGTTAAAAAAATATATTTATTTATTTTCGTTTTCGATTTTCATTTTCGTGACTGATAAGAGTATCTGAAATTCTCTTATATTAGCGTCAACTTTCTTCTTTGTTAAAGTTCCAGTTTTTTGTTTTCTTGAGCGATTATTTGGATTTTGCTAAATCTTGTAAAATGGTTAGCGCCACGGTTCAGACCATATTGACAAACTGCAAACACTGTAGTCCTACGTGTCCACAAGAACTGTAAATAGATTAATATAATGACTTATAGATGAAGACAAAATATAATGACTACAAAACATGTGATACTATATTAATTAAGCCGTAAAGGTACTTTTTTTCAATTTGCTAATTTATAATAGTGTCATTCGTCACCAAGTTATCAGTAAATAATTCAAAGCGTAACGAAATTGTACAATTAAAATAATATTCAATAATAAAATTCAATTAAAATCATTCAATAATAACTTAAGTCTGACAAAAACCTGAGATAAAGCTAAAAAGAAATACTTGCAATTTACAACGGAAGAAGTCCTGCAATGGACGCTAATCAGATACGGGTCCAAGTCTCCAAGATCGGTTCAAAGAACTGCTTATAAGGACCGCGTCCGTCGGAATCAGATAAGAATTAGCTCTGTTCTAAAGACTGACTTCACTTACGAATGGGAAGGGTAAGTATAAAGCAGCGTGAAGCACGTACCGTCCAAATGGCAGTTTAGCTACGAAGTTAACAGTTCTTGGTTATCTACTTATATTTGGAAATATTTAAGTAACTATGCTGAGACCTTAGAACTTATATCTCAAGGTGGGTGGCGCATTTACGTTGTGGATGTCTATGGGCTCCAGTAACCACACTAGGTGGGCTATGAGCTCGTCCATCCATCTAAGCAATAAAAAAATAAAAAAAAAGTAAGTAAGTAATAATAAATAACTGGGAACAAATCACTAAAATCCGCTATGTTGGATAAGTTTTTTATCATTGCCTGAGCATTGACGGCCTGGGGATAATAGTTTAACATAAAACTTACACCATGCCAATGGTTTTTTTTTATGATTGAGAGTTTACTGGTGGCCTGGAGGCCTTTTCAGTTTCACCAGGACAGGTGGGCGAGCAAAGGCTCAGCCAGGAGGGGTGGAATTTGCTAACAGCTACCCGAGCGCTAACAGCTACCCGAGCATGCCAATGGTGAATAATTAAATGGAATAGCAAAACAAACAAGTCGCAATGCTAGCCTAACTTACTCGACACTAATGTAAGAGTCGCATTATAGTAATTTCACATTATATGTAGAAGGCTTAAATATACTTCCTACGACCGCATTAAAATTCAAATACTATGCAAATAGGCCACACCGGGTGACTTTACGTGTCAATTTGGATACACCACTGGACGCCAACCCTATAAATATTAAAGATGGAAATCGGGACATAGTGTAGAAGACGACAGAAATAATACTAATGTATTAAATTATTGTGCTTAGTAGCCTTTATAGTATATATTATATGTAAAAAAATATTATTGATTTGCTGGTTGGAAGAGCTCACGGCCAACCCGGTGTTAAGTGTTTACCGGAGCCCATAGACATCTACAACGTAATGCAGCCACCCACATTTAGATATGAGTTGTAAGGTCTCACTTTTTTAACAGTACAACGGCTCCCTCTCCCTTCAAAACGAAACGCACTACTGCTTCATGGCAGAAATAGGCAGGGTGGTGGTATCTACCCGGCGGACTCACAATACGTCCGACCACCAGTAATCTTCAGTATTCTATGTAATGTACACAAATTAATATTGAAATGAGACATCACAGATTACAATACCTATAGTAATGAAGAATACAATTTGACTTTACAATTTAATACATACAATCAAACAAATAGTCTCAGGGTTGTAACGTTTTTGTATATTTACAATAAATCATTATTGAAATAAGACACTACAGACTAAGACACTACTACACACAACCATTCTGGCAACCTGTAATACCGTAAAATGTATTTAATTAGAGAGGGCTCTGCCTTTTTTGGTTTTATCCCAAGGGAAACGGATGGGAGAGGAAAGGAGGCTTAAATTCAGTTTCACTATCACACTGACACCCCACGGATTGGTGATTTTGTCCAACCTAAAAAAAACGTAAGTCCTAATCCGTTGTCACCACCGTTCTGCTTCTTTTATTCAAAAAGTAGTGACAAAAAATAATTGGTTGTCTATAAAATCGGTTTACGGACCATAGTTTCACGTAATAACTTCAGTAGCAGAACTATTCGAACTGATAAATGTGTCACAAGCCAACGTTTGGGCTGATCGTGCCTTTTTATCGCTTGTTCCACGCTCTCGCTTGCACGCTCAGGTGGAACGTGACACCTTTTCGTGGCGTAGCCGGTGTTCATCTATTTATAAGACATTATCACAAAAAGAAGAAGGAAGGCAGGGAGCTTCTGCCCGGGTAGTGGGGTTCGCCCCGAGGCCCGCCCCGTGCCCCCGTAAGGGGTTACGACGACCCGTTTGATTGAAAGAAGGAGAAAGGATTGAGAAATATTTCGACCTCAACTAACAACGAAATCGATCCAAATAAACAATCAAAGTTTCCAATAAAATTGATAATTATTTTACTTTTCTTTTCAACTATTTCTACTATTTTTTTGTATTATTCACGTTTAAGAAACATAAGGTATGGTGGGAACGCCAGCGCATAGAAACTGCTTTGCTTGACCACCGATATCAATAAATCCACATTGTTGATGGCCAACCGTTACTGCGAATTATTATTATACGAAGACTATTATACTAAGTACTCAGGGCAGAATTAAAACGGATATCGCGAAACTAATGTAACTGCGAATGTATTGCCTGAAAATCATCTGATTAATATCATTTTAATACTTACTAAGCATGATACGATATAATACCACTGACGTCGTCTACACTGTGTCCGCCAATTTGAGGTCGACGTCCGTAATCTTTAGGCGCTCAATAATAATTAAAGAGAGATAATTTATTTCAAGGAATGTTGAATTCAGCAAACATAAAGTCTACTGCAATTACATGGTGATGGTATGATAATTGATTCTTTTGGATAATTTTAAAGGTGTTCTGTATATGTCTACTTTAGAAGATACTGTATACGACGGTAGCTTCCATGGAAAAACCTCATTTCTTTTGCCTTGCCTTTTTTTATTCTGTAGTTTGATGAATGAATGCACGGCTCACCTGATCTTACGCAACCAGCGGATATTACAATATGAACGCCGACCTCAACCTTGAGGTCTAAGGGTCATGGCACACTACGCAAGCACGGCAACGGCACCGCTCCAACCCAGCCATTAGCTTGTCATTTGAATTTGACCCTTAAATCGTATGTCGTATAATATGTTTCATAACGTCAGTATAAAAGCCAACAGCGGCAGCTAGCGGTAGCCAAAATTCAATACAGAGTCGTGCGGCAGCTGTGCCCTTACCGTGCCGTTATAGTGTGCCATGCCCTTAAGGGTCATTTTTTAGAACAACTATCCCACTTTTCAGTCGCATCGCTTAATACAACTAACTGGACCGGCTGTTATATTCTTTAAGTCATGTAGACTTTTGTGCCGGATAGCGAATGCTAATATATAGATCTATATATTAATACGTGAAGCAATAACTTTGTATCCCTTTTTACGAAAATTGCGCGAACGGAGGAGTATGAAATTTCTCACACTTATAGAAAATATAGAGAAGAAGTGCCCAATGCTATTTTTTTTAATTAATCCATAAAAGATAGTTTAAATCAATAAAGAAAACATTACACACACTACCATGTATTTGACACAACACATACATAAAAATATACTCTTTGTTTACTGTCAATTGTGAAACTTTTGTTATTGTATAGTCTGTGGTCGAATTGAAAATAGATTGATATTGTTTGTCTTTATTATTATTGATCTACAGTGCAGTTTTATCGAATTATGATAGTGTTTGAAAATAGAGCCATAATAATGCTTAAACTTATAATTTCTATTAACTATAGTCGAATTTCGACTACTGCAGGGCCACTAGTTCTATATAAAGAGTCATTTCGGATACAAGCAACGTAAATAACTTCGTCAATTTTAATGAGGATACTAACTGAATTGACCAACGACAAACACGTTTAATGCTTGATTAAAAATTTCACAGCGATCAAAATGCAATTCAATTAATCTGCAATATTCAGTAGACATTGTGTTATTGTTTTGGACCGACGCCCAAAAGGATTAACTATTATTAAAGTAAACGGTACGGTAGGCAGTGGCTTGGCTCTGCCCCTGGCATTGCTGATGTTTTTTTTTATTGCTTAAATGGGTGGACGAGCTCACAGCCCACCTGGTGTTAAGTGGTTACTGGAGCCCATAGACATCTACAACGTAAGTGCGCCACCCACCTTGAGATATAAGTTCTAAGGTCTCAGTATAGTTACAACGGCTGCCCCACTCTTCAAGCTGAAACGCATTACTGCTTCACGGCAGAAATAGGCAGGGCGGTGGTACCTACCCGTGCGGACTCACAAGAGGTCCTACCACCCGTGAAATTGAGCTAACTAATCGCTTTCGTTTCGTTTGGTGCTATGATTTTGGTTAAGTAGATTATTTCGATATTTGTATCAACTGCTTTTGACGTAGGACGCATTAGTCCCAAGCAGGAACTTAATCCTGTATTATTATTACCTAATACACACTAAAAAACGACTACATACAGATCCCAAATACAAATTAACTTCAATGAATGAGTCTGACGGGAAATCGAACCTCTGTCCCGTGGTGTAGGTAATAATAAGAAGCACCAACCACTCGATAATAAACTAATAGCATTATTCTTCTTTTATTCAATTGATATTGACATTGGTTGGAGATTTACACTGATATCGGTTATATACGGTTTCCATATTGATTGCGATTTAATATTATGCACGGGTAGATTCATAGATGTTTCTACCGTGAAACTTCCTTGCATTAAGTTATCAAATATAATTTTGTATCAAAGCAATTGAATCATACGTCTTGAATTTTCAGTGGTGTAAATGTTTAGTAGTATCGTCGGACTCCGGTGACCACATTCCGTCAGATGGTCGGTCCATGACGTCGTCTAGGGTAAACTAAAATAATCATACCTGTAGTGTAGTTTGTATAGATTGCATTACTCCATAAAAGGAGCAAAACTGTTGTTCCAACGAGCACCGCAAATTTTATAACCGGTATACAGCCAAACGCACGGTGACTGTATGGCGCCTTTTTTTTGCCCTACCTATGCTGATAGCCTTGAGAGGCTATTTCAGCTTCTCCCTAGCGTGTAGATTACCACCGTCCGATTCTGACGCGCAGTAGTAGTGCGTTCTGATTTCAACGTGAAACCAATCATCATTCTCCTGCCCTTCTCCCTGTCACCTGGGGTCGACGCAACATGTTTTCTCCTTCCATACTCTTCGATCATATACCATTTCTTCGCTCACTCCCCTCTTACACATATTGTCTTTGACGCAATCTATCTGTTTCTTCTTAATTCTATCTTTTTCTACATGAAACTAATCGTCCTCTTAAAATTATAAACGCGAAAGTTTTTATGAATGTATATATGTTTGTTACTCTTTCACGCAAAGACTACTGAATTGGTTTTGTTGAAACTTTACAATAATATAGCTTACACGTCAGAATAACACATAGGCTATAATTTATAAAGATATAATGTAAATTACCCAAAACATAACGATAAGTGTGAAGTAAGTAGGAAATAAATCTGCGATCTGCGAACTATTCTGGCGTGCGCCGTACAAACTGTTGGAGTTACACGTGTACCTAATAATGTAAAATAAAAATGTTAATCATATATATACCAACAAAAATTTTAAAGCTATTATCGCCAAAATAGTGAACCATGAATATAAGAAAAGGAAATATTAGATTTTTTGTTTTGTTACGTTCTTTTTTTTCTTGTGTCTGTTACTGTCGGGAGCAGATTTGTATAAGAGAAAATTCAATAAGATATCAATAATAAACTACAGTTCCCGAAGCGACTCGAGGGCGGGTCGCTAGTTATACAATTGAGACCTCAATATCATGCCTCAAAGTATGTGGCGACATCCACGATGATGATAACAGACCAAAAACTTTACATCATTCAAATCGTTCATTTATTTTCACTCAACAATAAATAATAGTTTAAAAAACCTAACAAAACACGCTTTTATAGAAAATCTAACTAAAAAATAGAAAATAAATTTTAATAAATTTGAATTAAAAATAATATCAGTGGTGATATTATCATGCACCCCACGCTTTTTTAATAATAAAACCATTTTTCTTAGTCTATTTTTAATTCAACTAAATTATTATTTATTTTTGATTTTTTAGTTGAATTTCAATTTCTTGATTTTTTTTTCATTTTTTTTTAAATGCAATATTAATGTCATCGGTCCTTAATAAGTATACCATATTTCGAGTTAATTCGACGTTTTGAAGGGGGTCAAAATCATGTTCAAAGATTCCGTTACAAACATACATGACATACGTCTGATATAATAAAAGCGTATTAAAAATATAAACTAACGGAACGAGCAGTGACCTCACCTTCGACTTAGCAATATGAATATCAATGTATATAGTAAATAAAGGTCACGAAAAAAAACTTAAAAGCCGCCGAGAGCGGCTCTCAAACTTTGTCTCAAGGGGTGTTGAGGGGGGGCCTTAACAAGGGCAAGGGTTTATTGAGTTGCCGATTCGATTCGTCAACTTTGATGGAGGAACTTGTGTTGCGTTTGATTTGAGTTCAAAGAGATTCGAGTAAGGCCAGGAAGCTTTGATTAAGAGTGATTCAATTTTTTTTTTAATTTTGTATTGTTTAAAATTTTCACCGGGGGCGAGCGAATTTGAGAAAATTTTGGTAATTGTACTTAGCAATTTTGTTCCTTCGTCGATTATTAATATTGAGATGTAAAATTGGAATCAGATCGGCCAAAAGCATTCGGATTATTTATTGAAGTTTGTCTTTGAATAGATTTATTTATTACATTACTGGTGGTAGGACCTCTTGTGAGTCCGCGCGGGTAGGTACCACCACCCTGCCTATTTCCGTCGTGAAGCAGTAATGCGTTTAGGTTTCAAGGGTGGGGCAGTCGTTGTAGCTATACCGAGGCCTTAGAACTTATATCTCAAGATGGGTGGCGCATTCACGTAGTAGATGTCTATGGGCTCTAGTAACCACTTAACACCAGGTGAGCTGTGAGCTCGTCCACTCATCTAAGCAATAAAAATTGTAGGTGGGTAGGTACCCTTGTAGGTAGATGAGCATACCGCTCACCTGATGGTGAGTGGTAACCGTCGCCAATGCCAGGGGCATAGCCAACCCGCTACCTACCGTAAATACCAAGTTAGTTGTTATCCTTTAAGTTATTGCATATTATCCATCAAACACGTAATTATTAAGATTTGTAAACAAAGAAACCCTCCTTATAAATCTTCGTACTTACGTTGATAACACATACGAAAATCTTAAAATTTATCCTGGCAGATGTGCGCCGCGTTGTGACATGTGGAACAAATTCTCTCTTGTGGCTACTACGGATATGTGGTGCAAATAACAGGATAAGGCGTTTCGCGACACTTCAAAACTTTAGCAGAAATATTATTTATTTATTAAATTTATTTACTTATACCTACGGCTGTTCGCCTCGCGGATGAATCTGGACTGCCCAATCATGCAACACTGGACACGTGTGCATGTAGAGCACTCTGGATCCAAACCAGCATTTTAGGTTAAGGTAGTTTTGATGTTAATTTTGAGTTTTTGTTTTATTATTATTATTTGTTTTTTGTTTTTTATCATTATTATTGCTTTTGTTTTGTTCCAAAATTGTAGTTATTATTTTTATTTAATTCTGGTATAAATGAAATGTTAATGAATGTATTATGGATGCAAAATCTGAAGTAAATGAAATAAATAAGGGCAAATAAAATTAAGTTATTCAATATCCAAAAATTATTCATTGTTTTTTTTTATTAAATTATTCTTACTCTTGTAATTTCAAGATGTTGTTATCTATTGCACTGTCGATTGCATCTATAATTGAGGTGACATCTGTCGTGTACTTCTTGTCATGTTGTCAATGTTTCATATGGATGATCACTTTGTTACATAGTGCAACTTAACAATAAATTTACTGGTGGTAGGACCTCTTGTGAGTCCGCGCGGGTGGGTACCACCACCCTGCCTATTTCTGCCGTGAAGCAGTAATGCGTTTCGGTTTGAAGGGTGGGGCAGCCGTTGTAACTATACTTGAGACCTTAGAACTTGTATCTCAAGGTGGGTGGCGCATTTACGTTGTGGATGTCTATGGGCTCCAGTAACCACTTAACACCAGGTGGGCTGTGAGCTCGTTCACCCATCTAAGCAATAAAAAAAAAAAAAATCTAGTTCAGGTCTGTTTGATTGTTTATTAATTTAATCGAGAAAGACGGAATCTTGCTGGACTGTGGGTTTCATTGTCGATCGTAATCAACAAGTTAATTAAAAAAAAACACACACACTTATTCAGAAATTTAGAATAATTTATATTGTTCCGAACATTAATTAATGTTTTCGGTGCTATGCTGCTAAAGAGTTTATTCATAATTTTCGATCTTTATTTTACAACTTTATTAGTATAACAATTTTTTTAGATAATGATTAATAAATAAAATTTGTCATAAAACGCTAACCTCTCGAATATTATACCATCTCATTCGCGAGTTTTGAACCGGAGCCAAAATTGAATTTCTCCGCTCTATTGCAGTATATGCGATAATATTATTGCTCTGAATGCGAAACGTGTTATCTTAACATCTGTTCTGTTTGTTCATATCATATTTTATTTTACAAAATAACAATTTGATATTAATATACGTAATAATCCATTTACATTTCTTTTGATGCAATAAAGTGCGAAATGTTGCTATCTATGCTTAAAACTTAGGGGATTTTGCTACATAACTTGCATACTATGCTATGTACTGGATTAATTAATTGAGAAAACCGATAGAGATAGTTAGACCGTTTATTGCAAAGTATTGTACTTTCTACACACCGTCTTAATTAGGAAGAGTAAGTTATTTGATTAAACGACTCTATACAATGAGTAGATAAAGTGTAGATGCGGCATTTAATATTTGATACAGAATACATTAGGGCACGGATTAAGCATTTAAGAGTTATGTGCATACGCCACAACTAGATAAAAAGCTATGTTAAGAATGACATTGCCATAATAGCTACGAGCTATATGTGTAGCGATCACAGCTGCCCACTCTCTCAAGCCAAGGTAAAAGTCGTAGGTATCCGCTGGATGCGGGCAGCCTAAACTGGTCTATGAGAGAGAGAGAGGGAGAGAGAGAGAGAAAGAGAAAGAGAGAGAGAGAGACAGAGAGAGGGATAGAGAAAAGGAGAGAGAGATAAGATAGTTTATTGAAAACCAAAAAACAATTGACAATCGGAAGTGATTGAACATTTAAATTGAAATTACCCATCTCGTTCAAGAAAGCTACGTACAAGTCAAGTTAATAAGGAGCGTGTAAAAGCCGACATTTCCGCCCTTTACAAAGGTGAAAAATCGTACAACCTCTTTATAAGTACCGAATAGCGTGCCATGTTAATGTACCGACCAACCGTCGCCGCGTCGTTTAAAAAGACACTTAACCGTTAATGGAATCTTTTCTATTCGTGGTTCGTAGCCAAACGCTGAACTCACATTAGATAAACACACTCCTGCTTGTACATATTTTGTATAGTCACATACGTTTCACGTGAGCATCACATTCGTGTCTCGGGTTCTAAATCATTTTATTAACAACTAGCGGCCCGCTTCGGCTCCGCTCGGGACTTTAACAAAAATTTCAACGATATTTGACGTTGTTTTATTTTCTTAAATAAAAGAACACTTATTGCCGCATAACTATAACAGTTAAACATATGCTGTCGCGACACTTTTTGTTAATAATAATGTGTTCTAAAAAGTCGTACTACATTATTTTATTCTATCATCAATAGTTTAGTTAGCAGCGCACCCGACGCAAAGAATGTTTTAGGTAATTTTTTTACACCTTAGGTTACATTATTGGAGTTTTAGTAAGGATCCCTAATTTTTTTCAAAAAAGATTATATAGATATAATCACTCAGGAATAGTGTAGCTTCCAAACAGTGAAAGGATTTTTCAAATCGTTTCCGTAGTTTTGGAGCCTATTTAATACAAACAAACAAATCTTTCCTCTTTATAATATTAGTATAGACAAAAAGGATAGATTTCAATAAAGTGGTTTTTTTTTGCTTAGGTGGGTGGACGAGCTCACAGCCCACCTGGTGTTAAGAATGGTTACTGGAGGCCATAGACATCTACTACGTAAATGCGCCACCCTTTTTTTTTTTTTTATTTTTTTTTTATTGCCTTTGTAGGTATACACCTTGAGATATACCTAAGTTCTAAGGTCTCAAGTATAGTTACAACGGCTGCCCCACCCTTCAAACCGAAACGCATTACTGCTTCACGACAGAAATAGGCGGGGTGGTGGTACCTACCCGCGCGGACTCACAAGAGGTCCTACCACCAGTAATTACGCAAATTAAAATTTGCGGGTTTGATTTTTATTGCATATAATTCCTTCACCGTGGAAGTCAATCGTGAACATTTGTTGAGTATGTAATTCATTAGAAAAATTGGTACCCGCCCGGGATTCGAACACCGGTGCATCGCTCAACACAAATGCATCGGACGTCTTATCATTTTGGCCACGACGAGTGTATTTTGTCGTTTTTATTGATCTAGGTAGGTAAGACTACTACTTCCCACACTTTAAATGATCATCGTAGTTCATAGGCATCACAAACTTAATTACGTCATCGACCTTATAGTATTTTATAACAGCTGTCTCATACTTTAAAAATATGTGCTTGTGTAATGTATAACTACATAAAAAGAC
This sequence comes from Bombyx mandarina, assembly GCF_030267445.1. Taxonomy (NCBI): domain Eukaryota; kingdom Metazoa; phylum Arthropoda; class Insecta; order Lepidoptera; family Bombycidae; genus Bombyx; species Bombyx mandarina. The sequence goes on along the minus strand of NC_143223.1, from coordinate 12,581,907 downwards.
CTAAAGTTTGAACGATAGAGAATAAAGATAGAGAGAGAGAAATACTTCAGGAAATAAGTCTGTCATATTGTCCCTTGTGCTTAAAGTGTGCATAAATGGAAGGGAATCACAGTCGATATCTCGTCTTCTCGCATTAAAACTGTATAATCTCAAAACTTACTAATTTTACAGGAGAGTGTTTTAAAGGTTTAACATGTGATATTTTTAATATTAAATCATCTTTGCAACATTTATTTTTTATTAGTTACATTATGTATCTGTCTTTTAAAGTAAGATAAAATTATGTATTAATTTTGTTAGTAGTAGTCAAAATGTAGGTAAACTAAAACAAAAAACTAACACTAAACTATGCTCTTTTGACAGTATTTATGAGAAAAATACTGGTGGATACCAAATGACTCCGCATGTTAACTCAATTTCGAATTATTTTTGGAAATTGTACACTTTTAATGCGAAAAGACGATCTGCCTAAACGAATTGGCCGCTGAAGCTAAAAAACGAAGGCTGAACTCTTTCGTGAATATAAGTATTATCGCACACCACTTAAAATCTGCAACTCATAATAATTTGGCTATTCAAATTAACATTAATCATACCAACACTTACTGGTACATATTTCGACCATAGCGAGTAGATAACGTTCTACGATAAATATTACTCAAAATAAACAAAACAAAACAAAAAAAAAAAGTATAATAACTGTAGTATAATTGGTAAGAAAGTCATAAAGTCAAATGTACAAAAGCAATAAGATCATACGTGTGCATTTTCAATGCAAAAGTTCAAAATCAAAAAAGATGTGGGATGGTAGGGCGAAATCTAGTGAATAATTAGTTTAGCAACAAAATCTTTTATTCTTTCAAAAAAATATTACATACATATTCGTAATATTGTTATGTCAATTTTATATCTGTCATTTATATTTTCTTCATCTGTGTTGGAAACCTAACAAAATGGTATAAAACCTTTTTTATTGTTGTCGTTGTGGTTTTTGACATTACATTTGAATTTTGCATTTTGGAATGTCTTAGTTTTGTCATTCTCTTTTCATCCGTGCTATTGTACGCGATTTATAAAATTTCTAAAATATACAAATTTTATACGTGCAATCCTCGCGAGTTTATTTATCAAGTTCCTTGCCCATCCTAATCATACAGTCCACTACAATCTGTATATAAATAAATGAATTGCTGTTCGTTAGTCTCGCTAAAACTCGAGAGCGGCTGGACCGATTTGGTTAATTTTGATCTTGAATTATTCATGGAAGTCCAGAGAAGGTTTAAAAGGTAGATAAATATGAAAATGCTCGGAATGAAATATAAAAACAACAATTTTGTTTTTCATTCGGACGGATTCCTTTTGTTTGTTTTGAGTTTCTTTTATACAAATAGGTCTTTTAGTTATCAATTGATACACTACGAAGTCTGCTGGGTCAGCTAGTTTAAAATAAAACTAGTGTGCCAGTGTTAATTAACCAAAAAGTACCGATCATCCCACTCATTTCACGCGTTATCATATGTTTAGTGTTAAAGTGTACACCGAGTATTAGTAAAACTCACCCGTAGTTCGTTGAGGGTCGATCTGGGCGTGTAGGATCGAGAAGCCGGGTGCTATGATGGCGGGTAATGTCCGGGAACGCAATAAGGGCGGAGGTATGCGACGACCGCCGCCTCCGCCGAGCGCCTCCGCCGCTGCAGCCGCCGCCGCCGCCGCACTAGTACAAACAGAACGACCATTTATTTTTTTATTTAACAACATTGCTTGATAAATAATTCGACGCCAAGCTGTAACTATCGCTACTGTTTGTTAGCGCCAAAATAGCCTCTCAAGCCTCTCAACTTAGGAATTAAAAAAAAAATATATCGCATGGGAAGACCAGTGTGCTTAGTGCGAGTTTAACGTTCTCGATAGCGTAAAAGTTAACTTCTTTTCTTCTTTTGTTTATTGATCTACGTTTTAGTTTTTAGGTCTCTTAGGAGTAGATTCTTCTCCAATACCTTCAGGTTCGTCTTTACCAGAGTCTACTAGATATTCCGGCGCCTTAGTAACAGAAATTGACTTAATTACTTTAGTGCGTAGCGTAGGGCACCGGTGACCTACGTGGGAGTCAAAGGGTTAAAGCGGATTCAATTATATCCATACTCACGCAAAGTAATACAAACGCTAATTGTGTATACTTCATATTATATTTGTGTTACTCAATTAACCGAATTTGATGAAATTGAATGTATTAAATAACGTTGAACATAGAAAAACTCAAATAGAGGTCACATCAATACCAATCTGGAAAGATTTCTTCGAGAATTGGACTTGACACGGGTCGCGGGGGCACGCTGTATACGACGAAGAAAGAAAGACGAGAAAAAAGTTTAGTAAAAAACATAATATTATTTCTCTGAATTGATTTCAACATTTTCCCATAAATTATAATAAAATCTCACAATTATTAAGAATTACGTGACTCAATTTTTATTGATTTGATGGTTGAACGAGCTCATGGCACATCTGGCGTTAAGTGGTTACCGGAGCCCATAGACATCTGCAACGTAAATGTCGCCACCTACCTTGAAGCAAGAGTTGTAAGGCCTTAGTTTTTACAGCACAACGGCTGTCCTACCCTACAAACCGAAACGCATTACTGCTTCACGGCAGAAATAGGCAGGGTGGTGTTACCTACACGTGCGGCCTCACAATACGTCCTACCAACAGTAATCTTACAGTATTCTATGTAATGTACACAAAATTAATATTGAAATAGCCTTGAGAGGCTATTTCAGCTTCGCCATAACGTTTGTAGGTGAGCTCGCGGGGCTCAACCGGAGAGTTGCTAACACTGACCTTAGCAAGAGCAGTGCTTCGCAGAATCTACCACCGGTTCGGAAACGCGACCCACTGAGAAGATCCGGCGAGAAACTCAGTGGGCTGTGTCTGTGGGTTAATTTACTCGTCGAGCCCTTCGTCGCAAGCGACGGGTTCGACGAGGACGGTGACCGGAGTCACGTTTGCCTTTCAAGCGTCGATATATTCCTTTTGTATACATATAAGCAGTATAGTCGCGTGTTGTTTTGAAGTTCAGTGAAGGAACTCGGTTTTACAATCAAATCTTATGTCGTTTTCGTATGATCCTATTTCTGTATGTAATGCATCTTGTATCACCAAAGTGCATTTATGCAATAAAATGCCGCGTTATATTCATATAGGTTGGCTGAGTTCGGTACATATTTGTATTACATTATGCCGCGGCACGTATGCAAACGTTCTCGATCGTTCCGTCATTTTTAAGAATCGTGACAGCAATATATAAGATTTGGTCTACAAATTTTGCGCTTTCACGCTGTTCAACCTTCGTTTGTGTGAGATATTTATTGCTTTGACCAATATTTTCAATTTTATCGACAACACTATGTGATGATACTTTTAACATGAAACAAATGATAAAGTTCTTTAATTAATGTTGTACTTAAAGTTTATCTTCAATGGACCCATAAAAAATATACGTCAGTGCAACAATGAGTATGTGCACTTTAATTACGACAGTAAGAATTAAAGAGGAACCAAATATTATTGTTATTTGCTAGTAACAATACCGCAGAAGCGGCGTTGCTTTTAATTTATTGACAAAGTAATTCACATCCCACACGTCGCCTTGTACGTTGCAAAGAAATATGCTCCGCTATCAAACGTCGATCTCGAGAAACGACTCGTAAAATCAAGCGATATGGCAGCGGGCCTTATTGGTTTATTTCACGCCAACAGTAAAACGTACAAATGGAGAGCAAACACATCACGTTTACTGCACTGGTATGTAACCTTTTCATTTGGCTCCGTTGCTGTTTTTCATTACGGCGCTACGAATGTTATAATGCAATTTTGTAATTGTCGTTTACTGATTAAAACCATCATGACACTTGTCGATTACTTTCGGGGAATTATTAGATTGGTCTCTAATTGGTTTGGTGTTACTTTTGGTAGGACTATTGTCGTGGACTACGCCAATCAGGTTAAACAATAATAATCCTTACGACCCATTGACATTGTTCAAATTTATTCTGGCATTAATTGCTTTTGGAGCACTTAATCTTGTTTAGAGTAATGTGTTCTTTAGAGATGCTAAAGCACTATAACATGGAAGTTAAATTTGAAACTAAACTATTTCGAATTTAAGATCGTTTTCTCTGAGGATACAATTCCTAATTGAACTATAAAATGTTTATAACGAACAAATACTTTTCAGATTTCAATACAAGCTTTGGAAATAATACGCGCCACTAACAATCCGACCCTTAATTTAACAAACGCCCTCAAGATTAGAAACGATCTCGTCGAAGAAACATTTTTGGAACAAAAAGACGTTCTATTGGATATGGTATGAAGAAATATGGAAACTTATATGTTCATCGTATATTTAAGGTTATGGTCAAAAAGCAATGAATTAGCCTTTTTTTTGGGTTATCACTGAGTCATTCTTTTATTTATTATTGCTTAGATGGTTGGGCGAGCTCACGGCCCACCTGGTGCTAAGTGGTTACTGGAGCCCATAAACATCCACAACGTAAATGCGCCACCCACCCCGAGATACAAGTTATAAGGTCTCAAGTATAGTTACAGCGGCTGCCCCACCCTTCAAACCGAAACGCATTACTGCTTCACGGCAGAAATAGGCAGGGTGGTGGTACCTACCCGCGCGAGCTCACAAGAGGTCCTACCACCAGTATTGAAGGTATTGCATTATCGGTAGCCCAATTTGTGCCGGATCCTTGAACCACATTCCAAGCACATTAATTACAAGCTATTGTGTTCTTCTGTTGTATTCATGCCGGAGCTAGACAATACCAACTATACCGCTACAGCGAACCATAAAACCACACTGGAACTAGGCCCCGTAGGCCCGTAATGCTCACCGACGACTAAGCTAGCGGCAAACTTCTCTACGTACCCAATATTATTAGCCCGATAAAAGTGTTTAAGATAAAATCCAAAAGATTTCAAGTTTTCAGCGAAATTTTCACGTAAAAATGTATTATAATTCAGCTCTTTTTCTCAGTTAGAAGCCAAACTTAAAGAAGTAAGAGATAAAAAGAAGAGTCACAAGTCACCGAACAAAGCTGATATAAAGTTAAGCGCAAATGGCATCGTAGCGCTGGGCGAGAGTGATATTAAGCTTAAATATGGAAATAATGGTAAAACAAAATATGAATATTTCAGAACAGAGACGCAATCTCATTTTGTTCAACGGTAACTGGAGTATCTCGGAATAAAAACCCGAATCACATCATCACTGAGTTGCGGAGCGCTCACGGAGGAATCATAAGATACATCAGTCGCTTACACAACTCTACAAAAAAAAAATTCTTTCTTTGTCCTAATGTTTATACTAGGTTTTTCCGGTTCGTTATTTACAGAAACGAAAATAAAATACCTTTTTTGGTATAAAATTTGCTTTTGTGATAGTTATAGTATTACTATCACAAGTATACTCATTTTTAAATTTTTTTATAATTTTTATTAATTTTAATACTTTCGAAAAAACCGCGCTAACCGGGTTTTTACGTTTACACAGTGCCACTAGATGGCACTCGAGTCATAAACAACGATCAGGTGTTTTGTACAAGCCCAGAAAAACTTAAAATGTCACGAAAGTGTAAATACGATGCTGATGCATTTTGTTTCATATTATGTGGTCAATTTATTAAAGTTCAAAAGCAAACTGTTTCATGCCATGTATTTTTTTTTCGTCTAATTACGATCTAAAATTTCGAAATTTTATGCTTTGCAATCAAAGTTCAATTTGGTGTTGACCCGTGTTATCATTAGGCCGTGAGCTCGTATGCCCGTTTAGGCCAATAACATTGTTAGCAGCGTAACGCCCAATATATCCATCAAAATAATTTCATTCTGATTAACTTCAGTCAATTAACTCTTCGCGCGTCCCGGCCCTTAGACTACTCCTTCCTTAATTGAATTAATTATTTTAATTGACTCTTTGACATGATTTGCGGAATATCACTTCGTTCCTGAAATCAGTAAATTTTATAAGAACTTTAAAATTTTATCAACTAATCTGCCTATATTTACGATACGTACAGTACGATAAGCTTATTTTAGCACAAATAAGAAAACGACATTTTAAAATCTTTGAACAGAAATTACTGGATAAATGAGAATTATTCTTTGCTAATCAAAGATATATTTTTTTAAATACATAAATTTTTTGGGCCGAAAATCACGCAAATTTTATGCTCCGGCAAATGAAAATTAACTACTTAAAAACGCATTTAAATACACAATACGACTGATCAATTTTAGTATTGTATAAAATGCTGAAATCAGTGCTTTTTTAAATAACAAAACTGTATAACAAACGTATACAAATGTTTTCGAAAACAAACCTCTAAACAAAGAACAAATTGACAAGAAACTTCGAACTGAACTTACTATTATCACGCCCCTAAGCAATTTCATGACCAATAAATCCTTTAAAGACTACCTAATCCGTACTAAGGACGCCGAATACGGAATGAAGGGACCGTATTTTTTAGGAAACGCCAATTTAAATCTCAACGCTACAGGAATATCTAACGTAGGCAAAATTCGACTGGACATGGCGTCAGGAGACAGGGCTGTGAACTTACCTGGATTGGACACATTGTTTAATGGTATTTTTTTATTACGAGTATTTGTATGTTAAGTTTCTTTTCTCTCTCTTTTCTTTTCTTCTTCTTTCTTTTCTCTCTCTCTCTCTCTCTTCGTTTCTTTTATTCTTGTGATAGGCGAATTCTAAGCTCGAGCGGTTAAATCAAATCATATTATTGCTCCCAGAAAGCAGCTACGCGATTTGATTTGAAAGGTGCAGTTGTAAAAAAATTGAGACATCTATCTCTTACTTTTGTTGTTTGTTGCTTATGTGGGTGGACGAGCTCACAGCCCACCTGGTGTTGAGTGGCTACTGGAGCCCATAGACATCTACAACATAAATGCGCTACTCACCTTGAGATATAAGTTCTAAGGTCTCAAGTATAGTTACAACGGCTGCCTCACCCTTCAAACTGAAATGCATTACTGCTTCACGGCAGAAATAGGCAGGGTGGTGGTATCTACCCGCGCGAACTCACAAGAGGTCCTACCACCAGTACAAGAGGTCCTACCTACTTTAAGTCTTTAATATAAATATCAACCGAAGACAAGTCACAAACGCTCACCTGGCCTCAAACTAGGATTCCCTGTACTACGGGGGCCAAAGACCGATACACATCTTCATTTTCGTTTAAATATTGTACAGATATTAATCACTCAGACCAAGAGCAAACAAACCTGTTAATTAAAGGAAGGGTTGCCGATGTGCAAACCGAACCTACGACAGTCAACTTTACAGTCAGGAGGAGGCTTTAATTACTGCAACACCGAGTCTAGATAAAGCAAGACGATAATAATAAATAAATCTAAATAATAATCTATATGCATAAAAATGAATTTCTGTTCGTTAATCTCGCTAAAACTCGAGAATGGCTCGACCGATTTGGCTAATTTTGGTCTTGAATTATTTGTGGAAGTCCAGAGAAGATTTAAAAGGTAGATAAATATAAAAATTCTCGGAATTAAATAAAAATAACAATTTTATTTTTCCTTTGATGTGTCCCCCGTCGGACGGATTCCTTTTGTTTGTTTTAAGTTTATTTTATACAAAAGTTTAGGTCTTTTGTTTATCGATTGAGGCATTACTGCTTCACGGCAGAAATAGGCAGGGTGGTGGTACCTACCCGCGTGAGCTCACAAGAGGTCCTACCACCAGTATATTCCTTTTGTTTGTTTTAAGTTTATTTTATACAAAAGTTTAGGTCTTTTGTTTATCGATTGAGGCACTACGAAGTCTGCCGGGTCAGCTAGTAATAATATAATAACTGCAATAACTCTTTAACAACATATCGTCTGTGACAACTCAATTTATGACAAACAAATCTATGTATCTAAATCATAATATTAATTCACATCTGTAACTGCGATATCTTAGATGGCATTAATGATCAATCATCACAGATGCAGCAACATCATCAATCAGGATAATCCCATAGAAGATTAATAAAGTTCAGCCATGCTATACACGAAGCGGCATGGGATTAAGTCCAAAGCTAACCAACAATTAATCCTTTCACTCAAGGTCCTGCAGCAGATAAAAACTCGGATACGAACGATGAAATGCGGCCCATCATTTCGGCTCAAGACAAAAGTGACTTTACAATATCTAATACCACCAATGTTACGGCTAATCCAATGAATATTATGACATATACTAGGATGTCTGAGAGCAATTAACGAATGCGCCATGAATAATGTAACGATGCATCGCTCTTTTAGAATTGAAGTGGCTTAATCCAAAATTCTAATTTTTTGTAAACGCCAAAGATATAATTGAAGATTTTAATACTTTAAGGTATGCGTTTGATTTAAAAGAGACGGAAAGAGTACGTTTGTCCTTTTCTAGACTAAAAGAGACTGTTCAATTTTATAAGCTAATAGAACACATGTTTATAAGTAGTTCAAAGTATAAAACTCATTTTCTTAAATTTTTTAGTTAGACCACTTCAATTCTGAAGGTGCGGCATGTTTAATTTTAATTATAAACAATTTCAATACCAATTGTTTTATTTGGATAATTTTGTTAGAAGTTCGTATTCGGTGTCTTAGGTATCAAATGGATGAATTGAAGCAAGAAATGACAATTGGAAATAAAGTTATGGAATTTTGGTAAAATTTTATAGGAAAATGATTTTGAAGACAAGACTATTTGTAGTGTGATTTTTCTATCTTCATCATACATAAGTATCATCAGGCACTACTGATCTGTGGACTTAGCGTAGGTTTTCGTGACGAGATCCAGGAGAGACTTGGTCCAGCAGTGGACAAATATGAGGTTACCAAATTATTTTCGAGACGTCTTCTTTAGCATTAAGTTCAGATAAATAGTCTCATGTTTGAAAATTAAATTACTTCATGCTTCAAATGGGCAAGTAAGAGGAAGAATAAGAGGCTTATGTATTATAAAAATCAAAATTAGTAAATAAAGGACCCACAATATTTCAATCGTTTTTTCAACTTTTTAGGAGGTTACGTTTTTTTATTGGCATTTTACTGATATGGCCTACCTCTGTTGTTATGATCGCTTATGGATGTCAAAAGCACCGAGTCCAGTCAACCATCCTCCCCCAAAATATTTTTCTCTCATTATTTTAAACTATGTATTTTTACGGTTTAATCTCGCATTCAGTATTGCTGTACCGAAAAAATACTAAGATTCCCTCTTCGATTCTTCTAAACGCTTTTTTTCCTACCTAAGCTGGTGGTCTTGAGAGACCATTTCAGCGTAACCCTAACAAGCAGGTGAGCTCAAACCTGACGACGTTGCTAACACCAACCCTAGCAAGAGTTACCTACCAAGACAATGCAAGGTCTACCACCCGATCGGAAACGCAACGCAGTGAGAAGATCCGGCAAAAAACTCAGTGGGCTGTGTCTGTGGGTTAATTTACTCGCCGAGCCCTTTGTCGCAAGCGACGGGTTTGACGAGAACAATGACCGGAAACATAAAAACGTTATAACACGTTTTTTGCAATCGAAATTTATAACGAGAAGAGATGTTAAATATTCCAACTTTATGGGGGTCAAATGAGAATGGCTAGATGTTAGAGGCCACGCCATCCACTATGTAGGTCCTCTGCGTTCTGAACCAAATTTCTGAACCTCGCCCAGGATAGAACCCGGGAGGGGTATTAGGGGTTACAGCTGTAAAGAACTCGCGGCTCAGACCTAGAATGTCCGGCCGGCGGAGTCCACTTTACCTCAACCACCGCGGCATAGCCACAGCCGGCAGGCTGCCAACCAATGCGCAGTATTTTTTCCAAATGCCAACTTATATACCTTGGATGACAATAAAAATCTAAATCAAAATAGATTTCGAAACACACATTACCTTAACACATAAATAAAACAAATAAAAAAATTATAACATATTGAATTTACGCAATACATTTGAAACGTTCGCGGTAAAACATTATTCGCATCGCGGAAACAAGTCGTGGTAAGAAAAAATAACTTTGTTACTTAGAAAACATCCAATTTTCTTGGGAACACAACTTGGACCTCAGTCAAAAAATTCTTACGGAGGCAATAAAGAGATTTTTGAGACGAATTAAGTTAATCGCTTCAGAACGACGATAAAATAATATTGAAACGTTTTCTTGTGAAGAACGGGATCCTCTTTGAACGTATTTTATGAGGAATAAAACTCACAGACTTCATTACGCTTTTAATTAGTATTGTGAATGAATCTTTTGCTGTGATCTTTGGTATCACCTTAAAAATAATTAGTTTTCTTTTGAATCCAGCATCTAATTAGATCGAAATTCAAACTGGCATGCACTAAAAATATAAGCAGTAAATAAACGGAAAAAAAGAATATTGCCCGTGTAGACAGACAAGCATACGGCCCACCTGATGGTGAGTGGTTACTGTCGCCCATGGACTTCAGCAATGCCAGGGGCAGAGCCAAGCCGCTGCATACCGATAAGTACTCTCCAGAAGTCTCATTTGAAGAAAGATATGTCATAGCGCTCAGGAAACACAGTGTAGGGGAGCTCATTCCATAGCCGGATGGTACGTGGCAAAAAAGATCTCTGGAAGCGCACTGTGGGTGAACGCAGTGGCTCCAGGTAGAATGGATGAACTCTACTCCGGTGGCGGGCGGTGCGATGATAAAAATGAGATGATGCTATCATCTCAAACAATTCTTCAGAGCACTCCCCATGGAACATACGGTACAAAAAACAAAGGGAACCGAAGTCCCTCCGCAGACCCAAAGGTTCCAAACGATCCGTGAGAATGGGATTATCGACAATCCGATACTGACTTAGCTTGATAGCTACGTACTGACACATTAAATTGTGTTCAATATTTTAGATTAATATCTCCACACAGACTAGATTTAAATGGAATCACTAAGTTCATCGCCAGTACGTTTCCATAGATCAGTTTTGCCACGTATCGTCTGACCTTTGAATTAACTTATCCCCACAGTGTTTTGAAATGAAATTTGACCTCTTTAACGATAGACACGTCTGAATATCTTTGCATTGCTAATAACCATGAACAACAGTGACCACTCACTCATATGTGAGACATATCCTATTCTGCGTTCTAAAATACATTCATATCTGATCATGATACAGACCATCCATCTATACCATCTATACAATCACACATGTGTAATTCATATAAATATTCCTATTGTCAACATTTGATTTCCGTGAGAGCTTTTGTATAAATTCTATGGATCAAATATGCTATTTCAGAAAATGGTCCATGCAGCTTTTATTTTGATTACATTATCCCTGGCATCGATTGAGGCCCATGAAATTGGCAAATCAATGAACCACGTGCCATCAATTTCGAGATCAGTAGTGAACTTAGGAAAAATGGATATATCCATTCATTTTAACGGGATTCCAGGTAAGATTTAGTCTAACTGAGGGTAAGATTTAAAGATATAACTACGCCTGCGTCGTAAAAGTAGTTATTTTAAATGAATTCTCCATAGCTCAACTTATACGTGAATATAGCTAAAGCAGTATTTTCTAAGATTTATACTATAAAATATTGTCCTTTTAATTTTGTTGGTTCTTGGAGATTAAATAAGATCACGTCTACTTGACGTTCAGTGGTAACAAAGGTCTGTACTACCATCCAATTCGCAACTCAATTATATAACAACTATTCGGTCTTCAAGCTAGATCTCACGAATTCATCGCTCTAAAATAAATATGAAAATTTTCACTATCGAAAATTCTAAATGCCTAATAATAACTTCCTTATCTCATTAATTTTGTTACTTTCTACCTACAGATAATCCAAAACAAGCAGGAGACCTTTTTCCAGTCTCTAATAGTGTTAATGTTCCAAAATCAGAATCTACCGAAGGTTGTTCTTGCTCAAAATATCATGAAAATAAAGAAACTTTGATGCCTAATCCGTTGGATATCGTTAGTAAAATTTTAAGGAATGATGACCTCTTTCTTAATAAAAACATGATTACTTCTCCACAATGTTGTGACACCCATGGCCATGAAGAAACAATATACTTCGAGTTCACCCCAAATCGTATCAATATCAATCCTCTGAACAATATGAACACAGAGATATACCCACCGTTATTATTTGACAGCATTGTGCCGAAAAGAACCTCAACTATTCGACCAAAAGCAGTAGATATATTTCTTTTCCCCAAAAGAAAAGATATGGTTACGGTTGATTACCCAAAAGATAAGCCAAAGAAGACCCTCCCTAATCCTGATATACAGATAGTTGGCGATAAAACTATAAAGAGTGACTTCAAATTAGCCTTTCCATCTTCTTCGGTGAAAAAAGATTTGGGTGTAAAACCTGTTAAAGAAGGATTGAAAGAAGAAATACAAAAGATTAGAGAAGAAGGTAACGTGAAAGCGAATGTTGTCTAACCATTTCTTGACAAAAAAACACGAAATTTTACGTGTGATATAAAATGTGAATTTTAGTAATTTTCAAATTAAAACAAAAACTGGAGATTACATCTTTTCTTTTTGCCTGAATAATTGAGGTTCATCCTTTTTTTCTTTCTTCGGTCCGTATCCTATGTAATAAATTGAGCATAAACTGCTTCCATTTTCTCCTTTTGCTTCTACCCTCTTACCTATCTTTATCCATGCTCAACACTTTTTTAGTTACACGTTTCTCGTATTTCATAGTTTAACATATGGCAATTAGTACGACATAGTAATTTTTTATTGCACTAGATATCACAACGTTAATACTTCCATATCCACATAGAGACCTTAGGTCTAACTCTCGACTGTATTGTGTAACGGTTGACCCGTGCGACTGAATGTCAGCAGAAACCAAAACCCTACTAGTTTAATTCCCAAGTTAAAAAAATAGCTTATTGTAGTTAAAAAAACCAATTCACGAATACAAACATTTTAAAACAGCTCAAAAAAGCATAAACGTTTAAAATTAAAACACGTACGCATCACAGCACAATGAAATAATACAATTCTGATCATTTTCAACGATTGATTTTTTTTTTTTGTTCAACAAACATTGCTCGTTAACCTTTGTATTCGAAGCATCAGTCGACTGTGAACTTTACAGTATGTTTGGAACCTGGTAATATTGTCGAGATCGTGAGCTCCGTAAACGAAGTGCGTGATTCGAATACTAAAAGTGTATCTACCCTCATTTACATTTCTATAAGCAAAGGAAATTATACAACGCTTAATGAGGCCCTGCCGCTTGATTGAGGTGGACGACTTCTGATTAATTTGACCTTTTTGGAGGAATACTCGTTAATTTTTTGGGTACTTTCATGACTGAATATTCTAGTGTTTCTCGTCGTGAGTGCTTAATTACAAGCAAGAACATGAGGGTATTCACTTAGTTTTGACTCAAGTCGTATGCTCGTATGCTTACAATAGCTAAGCCGCTGCCTGCCACTAAGTACTCTGCGCAAACTTATTTTGAAAAACATATGTGAACATTTGAAGAAGGGCATGATAGCGCGGGAAAATGCCGTACAGTTCATTTTAGATCCAGATGGTAAAAAAGAACTCTGGAAACGAGTACGTCTCTACCGCGCTCTAGGTAGTACGGACGAAGGCTGCTCCCATGGCAGGCGGTACAATATTTAAAATAAGATGACGGGATCGTCTCAAACAGTTCCTCACACCACTCTCCGTGGAACATATAGTAGAAAACACAGAGAAATTTTTACTGGTGGTAGGACCTCTTGTAAGTCCGCGCGGGCAGTTACTACCACCGAGCCCATTTCTAATGCGTTTCGATTTGAAGGGTGGGGCAGCTGCTGTAACTATACTTGAGACCTTAGAACTTATATCTCAAGGCAGGTGGCGCATTTACGTTGTAGATGTCTATGGGCTCCTGTAACCACTTAACACCAGGTGGGCTGTGAGTTTGTCCTTCCATATAAACAATTAAAAAAAATTAAAAATAAAATATCTCTGACAAACAACATTTACATTAAGGACTGACAAAAACAAATAGCGTGAAGCACTGGCACAAATGAGTAATTTACACTACACGGTCAGCTGCTGCGAACTGTATAAGTAGGCGCCGCCATATTGTCCTTGGCTGCTCTGACGAGCGCCTCTTACTTTATCCCTACACCACGGCCGACCGTCACGCGACATGCAACACACAGACAAAAAAGTTTGAGACGATGTAATAAAAGTTTCACTTTAATAATTCAGCGTGAATACTCACTGTTTATCTTTCCTTTGCTGTCGCTTCTTTTTGAACGCTCTTTTAACTCTTAACAAAAGGAAAGCGGCTCTGTCAATGGTAAGCACGGATGGCCGCTTGGCAGCGTTAGGTTCGTCCATCCCCTCCTCCTCGGACGGTTCATCGCACAACCTCAGGCCAAGCCATCGCGGTTTCGCGCCAGTCCTCGTTTTGACGTTGTCAGATGCACTCCAAGAAAGAAGATTATATTCAAAGGTTTATTATACCATGCCCATAATTTCACTTTACTATTATCTTTTTAATTAAAACAATAAACTGTTCACACTGATTATATATTTTAACGACCGAAAATGATTTTTATTTAATATTCACTTCAGCTAGAACGCCATCTGTAACAAAGAAAACATTTTTACGTTACTATTTTGGAAATGTACTAAGGATAGTAGGTACATAATAATAACTTAAAAATTATCGCTAAACATTAATTATGCCATAATTATCCGAAACATATTACGATCCAAAATTAAATTTATAGGCTGCAAACCAAACTATTCAAAATCATTTTGTGGTATACCGCTTGAGTGCATATCATCAAACCTGGCTATTTCTACTACGAATTAGTTATTAGTTTCAATTTGAAGGCTTTATGGGTACAATACAATTGATACAACAACCTTATGTGCCAAGGTAGGTGGCCGCATTTGTCTTGTGATCAATAGTAACTGTAGTATAAAGTACATTGATCCGTACGGAAATAAATACAGAAGTAAAACCCATAAAACCCAAGCAATGAATGACTGTAAATGGCAGAAGAAGACCGGGCCCAGTAGTGTAGGTTGGAAGAGACATGTCCAGCAGAGAATAATAAGCTATGGGCTGATGATGATGCTACATAAAAGTTATATTAATTTTCAAATTTTAAATACAGTTTCATGATTGAGAACTGTTTGCTCGAACAGATTGTTATTATTGTTATTATTATTTATTATTATATATAAATGGACCTCTTGTGAGTCCGCACAGGTAGATACCACCACCCTACCTATTTCTGCCGTGAAGCAGTAATGCGTTTCGGCTTTAAGGGTGGGGCAGCCGTTGTAACTATACTGAGACCTTAAATCTTATATCTCAAGATGGGTGGCGCATATACGTTGTAGATGTCTATGGGCTCCAGTAACCACTTAAAACCAGGTGGGCTGTGAGCTCGTCCACCCATCTAAGCAATAAAAAAAAAAAAAAAAACAGCAAGTATAGAACACAAACAATAAAGGCAAAAGTACTGACAGTTAAATCTCAAGAACATTGGTTTTGAATAAATTTACTTTGCTTCTACTGAAATATTGTAATATGCGACTTCAAAAAACAATTCGCGAAACTTATTAAGTCTAGACGGTACGTAAACAATTTCACTATCTCACTAAGCGTGCACGAATAGGTGAGCCTTTATTCCAATTCACATTTGTATTTGATAGCATCAGAAATTTGATATCAAACGGTGAATAACTTACCTATTCTGTAATATTTGTAATTATGCAGGGGAACTGACAGACAGGGAATTCTAGTTTGGAGCTGGTCACGTAGCTCCATGAAACCGATTTACATATAAAAATAAACGTAATCATATCTAGATATTAAACACCCAGAATTTACAAAGAAACCTGTTCCTTATATGACCTATAAGTATTATAGATATTTCTGTATGTTTAAGCCTATTTATGTTTACCTCAAGAGTTCTTAGAGACCTAGTTTGGAGGCTGGCAGATACTTCTAAGTGCTTAGTTTTTTGAACCTTTTTTTCGTCATTAATGTCGATTGGCTAGCATTAAGTCTAAGCTTTTAAGTTTAAGCTTGACAGTATTCTTCCGTATCAGCGTTGGCAACATCTTGATGAATTCTGGTAGCATTCATATCGAGTAGGCCGTGACCTAGTCTTAACTCCAAAGCAAGAAAAATGTAAAATCCTTTAACCAAATTCGAGAAAGATAAATCAATTAACAATAATGGAAATTCTTTGAACACCATCCACATTTGTGAACTCATATTATTAATAAGGTAAATTTTCTACTGACTTATCAAGGCTTTTTAGCGCTTTTTAATAAATTTCCTTTACGCTTTTGATCTTTTGTAGATGGGATAATCCGAGGGTCCGTTACGAATGAAACACAAAAAAATCCATATTTATATATCTTTTTCTTCGAATTTACCTACTTTCAATAAATGATCTTTCAAGAAATCGATGTTCGCAAAATTGTGGCTTCCTTATCATAGTTTATTGCTGTCGAAATCAAATGAATCTACAGTTCATCTTATGTAAGCGCTTACCGTCTTTCAAGGAAGATTAAAGGAGCTACAACTATCTTCTTTTGATACCTAAACTGAAAAGCAACTTGACAAAGCCCTCTAAGAACACTCTGAATGGAAATGGATGATGCGTTGGAAAAATGATATATGGAGACGAATAAGCGCAATGGTATATTTAGTGAGTAGATATGAACTTCAGTATCAGATTGAAGTTGTCGGGGCCTAGAAGATAATAAGCCCGGTGTGCTCCTATGTGCTGCGACTATTCAAAGCTGGGGTTCAAATACTCCAGAGACTAATCAAATTTTCTAAGGAAATTTGTACCTACTTGAGACGCGTTCTTGAACTACAACATCCAAACTGATCAATTTCCAAGACGGCACTTGAATTAAGTGGTATGCGTCATTAAAAGCTTTTCATTTTAAAACCGAAGTTCATATTGACGGAACACTCTCATACGAGTACAGCAAAATAAAGTCCCTGGATATATAATTTAATTTTGAAAATAACGAAAGACGACAGACATGCCGAGTGTAGCGCAAACAATTCCGGTCTGACCTTGGACCCTTCCCGTATTATCCTGGGATACATTTTAAAGTACAATGTGATACAAAAAATTTAATTTAATTTTAGGTTCCGTATAAATCAGTTTCTTGGTTACGAGATGATTTAAAATGTGTCTCCGAGATGACACAGCCATTCTTAATAGCATTAAAGTAATCAACATTCGTACTGATCACGTCTATTTAACTAGAACAAAAACAAGTGCATAATAATGTAATCAGTAGTTATATTTTCCTACCGGAAAAAATAAGGAAAGGAAAAAATAAGAATAGGTAGCTTTGAGAGGCTATTTCAGCGTTACCCTAGCGTGTAGGTAAGCTCTCGGGGCTCAAACTGGAGATATTGCAAACACTGGCCCTAGCCAGAGCAGTGCTTCGCAGACTTCGCGGCCCAATGAGAAGATCCGGCGAGAAACTCAGTGGACTGCGACTGTGGGTTAATTTACACGCCGAGCCCTTCGTCGCAAGCGACGGGTTCGGCGAGGACGGTGACCGGTCCGTAGTAGTGGGTAGTCCAAGCTAGGTACTAACTTTCTACCAATATCTGCCGCATAAAAATGATGCATTGCTATTTGCAGACTCCATTTAAGGAAATCTCTGCCTGAAATCTGTTTTTGGTAATGATGGGTGAGCTCTCTATGAATAAACAGGGAACAGGAAATTTAGCTTAAGGCCAATATACAAATTAACTAAAGGTTATAATACGATATTTTACAGTAACCCTTACTACAAGCAAGTTTATTAGGAGGTTATTTATATCATTCGTACATCACGGAATCCTAAATTTGAATAAATGACCTGAAGTTTACGACCGAACCTCGTTAAATGTATAAAAATGAGATGCATTACGTGTCGTGTTTATGAAAACACTCCTACATGAAATTTCCATTTCTTTTTTTTTACATTCCCTTTTCCACCTTCTTTTTGTGTTTTCACTTCTTTTTGTGGTTTTTTTATCCGTCTCTTTTTTAATACGCTTTAATTAGCTTCAGACGTATGTATGTTAGTATGTAACGGAATCTTTGACCATAATTTTGCCCCCTCCAAAACGTCGAATTAACTCGAAATTTGGTATACTTATAAGGACCGATGACAACTCAATATTAAAAAAAAATAAAAATAAAATAAAAATTTTGTAATTCAACTAAAAAATTAAAAATAAATTACAAAAACTAACAAAATACGCTTTTATTAAATTTTTATTTTCTATTGAAAACCCAACAAAAAATTAGTATCAGTAGTTATAAATATTTTATGAACAGATATGAGTAGAAGGGTTATTTTAAAATTTATTTTCTATTTTTTAGTTGGATTTTCTATAAAAGCGTATTTTGTTAGCTTTTTTAAACTATTATTTTTTAAACATTCTTTTATTACAATTCGATAGAGCTATCCGGGCTATCTGGACTTCAAATAATTTTAATTTAACTTTATCGATTCATTAATTGTTGCACAAATATACTGGTAAGATGTAAAGTGGAGCAAGGTAAGCTTTATAAAATCATTGAAATATGAGACAAATGAGGCCTTAATTAGATCAAACAATGCCTGAATAGCTTAACTAAATGAAATAATTATATAAATAAAAATTTAACAGTTACGCTAATAAATAACAGGTCACCGTCAGATAGCTTAATCTAATAAAAGAAAAATAACTTGGACGTAAAATTTTTACGATTTTGAATCACTATAAAATCTACAGAAGTGTTCAGGTATTGAGTGGCCATGAATCCATTACGGAAAATCTCTCTTAATTAACGGAGTATAAAGGCTCTTCGATCAAGATCCAAGCTGATTTGTTGTTAACAAAAAAAAGGAAGTTTCCTCCTTGTTGAATTAAAAATAATTGATGTATTGACCAAAGTACCTACTGCTGTACTTTTTTTTTATTGCTTGGATGGGTGGACTCACAGCCCACCTGATGTTAAGTGGTTACCGGAGCCCATAGACATCTACAACGTAAATGCGCCATCCACCTTGAAATATAAGTCCTAAGGTCTCAGTATAGTTACGGCGGCTGCCCCACCCTTCAAACCGAAACGCATTAACTGTTTCACGGCAGAAATAGACGGAGTGGTAGTACCTACACGTGCGGACTCACAAGAGGTCCTACCACCAGTAAAAAAATCTATGTTTCGAAATTCCCAACCAGTCCATATTCCTGACCGTTCAACACCGTCCAATCGACTGGTTTTCTATATCTATACTAATATTATAAAGAGGAAAGATTTGTTTGTTTGTTTGTTTCGAATAGGCTCCGAAACTACTGGACCGATTTGAAAAATTCTTTTTCCATTAGAAGCCGACATTGTCCCTGATGAACATAGGCTACTTTTTTTAATTTTTATTTTATTTTAGTTTTTTGGTTTCATGTGTGTTTTAATGTTTCCGAAGCGAAGCGAGGGCGGATCGCTAGTTTATGTTTAAAAACAAACAATAAAGAAATTTCCTTAACACCGACGCGGCCGTCGTAAACATCCTACCTGTCATCACAATAAACCTTCAAACACCTATTACACTCGATGTTTAATAATCCTAAAACTCTCTGGCACTCATAAGACATAACAACCTATAAAATTCAGCACCTAAACGCGGCTTTCAACCTCGAAAATGCTCAATAAAACGGAAAACAACAAAAGATGCGAAAGAGCCTCGCCTAATTGACAGCTCTGAAATACAGACCGATTCAAAAACAGAAAAAAAAAAAAAAACGAATCGCGATGGCCCCGAAGGAGAAAATTCATCTTCATAACAAGGTTTTCCTCTTCCTATTATTTTGTTTGAAGCCTAAAACTGAATAAATGAAGGAATCTATTTGCGCGCGAATCGCAGCGAAAAAAAGGTACTGCAGTATTATAAGTTTTTATAAAAAGAAGTTAAGAAGGTATTAATTGATAGATGTAATATGCAAATAAATGTTTACGTACTATTGTTTGGTCAATTATTAAAATTGAAGATTTAGATTTAATTTATATACTGCCCTTACTCTTAAAATTTAAAATTTAAATAAATTAATTTAAAATTTAAATGTTATTGAAATATGGCAAAAAAAGATGTGTGGTGTCGTGGGACACCGAACAGGAACGAAGTTCTTTAGTAAAAAAATATTAATTTTAAGTTCTATTCGAGGTATAAAGAAATTAAAACTGGAGGTTTCGCAGCAACCCACGGTCATTCGCGCGAACTTATTGTGGTACACTTCATTCACGGTTGTTTGCATAAGAGTTAGTGTATTGCGCAAACGAACGCTCTGAGATCGTGGTCAATGAATGATAAAAAAATATGTTATTTTTTGTACGTTATTACAAAGTTAAGTCGTACACTGTGTGCATTACTAATATGTACGTTATTACAAAGTTAAGTCGTACAATGTGTACATTACTAATAAAAATCTTACGTTACGGACGTTTTTTCCCGGTTAGGGTACCCCTCCGCATTCTCCCATAAGGAACTTCGTTCCAAAAATTATCGGATAATGTACTTTTTAATGATTTAATACTAAAACCATTTTATAGTCTATACTAATATTATAAAGAGGAAAGATTTGTTTGTTTGTTTGTATTGAATAGGCTCCGAAACTACTGAACCGATTTGAAAAATGCTCTCACTGTTTGGAAGCTACACTATTCCCGAGTGACAAAGGCTATAATCTTTTTGGAACAAAATTAGGTATCCTTACTAAAACTCCAATAATGTAACCCAAGGTGTAAAGAAATACCTAAAATATTCTTTACATCGCCTGCCCTGCGAAAACGATTGATGATAGAATATAATAATGTACTACGACTTTGTAGAACCCATTATGATGTACAAAAAGTGTCGCGACAACATATTATAGTTATGCCGCAATAAGTGTTATTTTATAAAAAAAATTAAACAACGTCAAAAATCGTTGAAATTTTTGTTAGAGACCCGAGCGGAGCCCTAGCGGGCCACTAGTATTAAATAAAACAAAAATAAATCAGTTTACGAATAGAAAAGAAAATTGTACTTTCATAATAACGAATTTCTTTAATAATAATAAATTTCTAAGTCATTCACCCTGTATTGAAAGCGTCATGAACCAACCAACCTTTACTACCAAGACAATAAATATAAACGCCTTAATCTCCGGTCTGCTAACAGTGTTGGATAGGTTACAATGAAAAAATGAGGTTCTAGCAATCCTTAGGTTACAGCTTTACATGTCATTATTTAGTTTTGGGTAGTAAGGACTTTTTAACGAGCTAAAGAACTCTTCAATGCTTATGGGTTGCCGAAGATTACGACCCGGGGCTCACGGGCCTCTTTCGAACGTAAGGTTTATATTTGGCTTTAATAATGGGCATCTTACCTTTTAATCAGTGACTCGCTATTATTTTGCGACAGGCAGACCTTCGAAAACATCTCATCACATGACGAGCGTAAATCTATTGACGTTTTCCGGTAGCCATATTGTTTTATCGTTTTCCTTTAGGAAACCACGCGGCCAGTAAAAATGTCCACAAAACCCGTAATTAATATTTTAATCAACGTATGAAGTTGTAATGGCCTGTTAACTTTTTTGTTTCCTCCGGAAGCCGGCGGCAGTTATTGTGTAATAAGGCGATAGCTTCGTAGGGATGTCACTGCGTTTTTTGTGTGAATATTTGTTCCTATACATCACACGAAGATTTATTAAAGTAATTAGTAATAAATTAAAAGTAGGCTTAACCGTCGTTTAAATAGTCATGTTCTAAAAATATATATAATTTAGTATTTAATGACTGATTTAATCGGTTGAAAGATTTAATTTTTCGAGATTGTTTTTTTAGGTTTTTGTAAATTATTTATTTTTGTAACTTATTAGAGATTTTTTATTTTTATTTATTGCTTACATTGCTAGATGAGCTCACAGGCCACCTGATGTAAAGTGGTTACCGGAGCCCATAGATATCTGCAACGTAAATGTCGCCACCCACCTTTAAACGTAACCCACGTTCTAAGGTTTCATTTTTAACTACGGCTGTCCCGCCCTTCAAGCCGAAACGCATTACTGCTTCACGGCAGAAATAGGCAGGGTGGTGGTACCTACCCGTGCGGACTCGCAAGACGTTCTACCACCAGCTATATTTTTGAATTTAAACAAATTAGCAAAATTCCAATACATAGAAAGATTACCAAAACTACATGACAGCTTGTAGCGACGCGAAATATAATGTATTCGCAGTAACTAAACCAAACTTTTCGGTCGCATTTTTTTAAGAAGTTTTTTCATTTGTATTCAATGTAATAAATACTGGATAAAAATTTCATCCCTGAACATCGACGACTCGCTAAATATGCTGTCGTTAAACTACATATCTATGGATTATTATGAGTTTTTACGACTTTTTTACAGCCGGGTGCACTCTCGCTCTACATCACCTACATCATGCGATTTACACATTACGTCTAGTGGACTAACTACACATTGCCATTGAATTTATGGGAAACGTTAATAAGATATTTTGAGCAGAATTCGTTTTCTTCATTCTATTTTTGGCAGTGTCTTTTTTTTATTCAGCGAACGTAAAATTTGATTAGATAATTTTAGTTATAAAATAACATTAGTATCGCATTACTTATATCTACGCGTTAAGGCGACCGTCCTAAACCTACTGATGTCAAAAGTGATATCAAGCCTTGCGATGTCAAAAAAATTATTAGATAACTAGCTAACCTGGCAAACTTCGTAATGACTCAATCAATAAATAAAAGACCTAAACTTTTGTATAAAATAAACTTAAAACAAACAAAAGGAATCCGTCCGACGGGGGCCACATAAAAAGGGAAAGCAAAATTGTTATTTTTTTTTAATTCCAAGCATTTTCTTAATTATCTTCCTTTTAAACCTTCCCTGGACTTCGACAAATAATTCAAGACCAAAATTAGCCAAATCGGTCCAGCCGTTCTCGAATTTTAGCGAGACTAACGAACAGCGATTCATTTTTATATATGTTACCGGAAATGTATGAAATCAAGGAATTGTATACAAATCCTAGGAAATGTGTACAATTCCGATACTATTTAGGAAATGTACAAAATATTGTTTGAAAAACTATTTAATGTATAGATATCCTAGGAAATGTATAAATTTCCTCGGAATTGTATATAATTCCAATATCGTATTAGGAAATGTATAAAGTAAATGCTTTCTGTAATAAAACACGTTGTTAATAATATTTTTTTATTATAACACTATTGAGACAATCGTGTAACAGTCATACCGTAAAATAATAATAATATATTATCTTACTAATTAAACCTTCTAAAATCAACTATCTATTAACTTTTAACGTATCACAAAATCAACTTATATTTATTCTTATAAAATCAAATTTTCATTTGGCAAGTAATCAGCCTGATAATTAAGTAATTATAAATGTCAAAGTATAAAAGTAAATCTTTATATTATAATACTTTGTCAGTCCATATAGCTATTTATTTTTGCAGGGTAAGCTCGAATGGCATTTGGAAGTACATAATACTTTATTTTTAAAACACAGACATCTTGATGTAGCACAGTTTTTCTTGCAAAGGCACTTCTTAAATCCCTGGCCGGTTCCAGTGGATTGCAAGTTGGCAACTGACCGTAGTGCAAGACTCGTCCCGCTGTCCCCGCGTACCCACCAATATCTTAAATGTTTTACATTTCCGATTGCTATTTAGGAAATGTATAGATTTCCTAGGAAATGTGTAATGTGTAAGTATAATATAATTTATTTCACACATTTCCGTGCGATTTTAGGAATTACATACATTTCCTAGGAATTGTATACAATGACGGATTACATACATTTCCGGTAACATATATATATAAATTTTAAGTTAAACCAAAAATATGGAAGTGAAAATTTAAAAGTTACACGCTGAGCTAGCTTTTGATGCAAACTAAAGTGCTACGCGTCCATCGAATGCAGTTACAGAGTCTCTCAGAAAGAGAACGCTTTTAAAACGGTTGCACAGTTCAAAAGCTTTTTTTTTAAAAGCACTTTAATACTAGTACAGAAAAAGCTGACTTTAAAATCAACGTCACTTATAAGTTTCATTGTGTAGCGTAATTCTACCGTGAGGTCTTTCAGTATGGACTCTAGGAGAGAGAGATGTAACATAATATCACTAATCAGCCTTACATCTAAATAAAAGCGTACTAAATACACAGTATCTTTCGTCCTGTGGTATCTACATCTTCTATATCTACTGGATACTAGGTGATAGCTGATCTGCCCATTTAAAACAAAATTCAATCTACTGGCCATTTAAAATAAACATCGACTGACTTGGATGCGCAGTAATTAGCGCCACTGACTATTGGGCATACGGGAAAATGTTTGTGGGACGAACAAGTTTGTTTTTCTCTTTACCTGGGTGTTTAATATTTATATAATTATACGTTTATAACCAAGTCCCCACTGATTTTCTTGCCGATTCTTCTCAATGGGACGCGTTTCCGATCCGGTGGTAGATTCTGCGAAGCACTGCTCTTGCTCGGGCTAGTGTTAGCAAATTTGCCAGGCTTAGCCCCGTGAGCTTACCTACACGTTAGGTTAAGCTGGCATAACATATCGATGCTACCAGCATAGGTAGGCAAAAAAAAAACGGGGATTCCTAGCCTGAAACCAGATGTGTGCTTTTTCGCCGATTATTATTTATTTATTTTTAAGTTTTAGATTGTTTCACACTAGAAATTCGCATTTGTTCACATAGTTACTTTATTTTTTTCTTGGGGTATATCAATCAACCTCTAGAATTTAATTACGTAAATTATTTCAAAAATTCGCTTCTTAAAATGGTTGCATACATTTTGGCTGTGCGGTATGGGTATAGAAAAACAATCGACCATCTCTACCTTGTGGTTGTTGACGACTAAGGGCTGGAGCATAGACAGCAGCATTCTCTGAGTAATATATGACCATATTTTTATTTTATTAAATAAATTACGTCATTAATTAGAAGTTACGACATTTTTACATTACTCTACAATATAGAAATGTATGGAAATTATTTTACTGTAAGTTTATTCATTAAATCAAAATGCAAGGTAGTTTAATAACCTAAATATTGCATATTGCTAAGCGACATTCACTTGTAGCGTATTATAAACCCGCATGAGCAGGTATCGCAATACTGTCCATTTCTGACGCATTCAGTGATGCGTTCTGAGTTGAATAGGGGACAGTTATTGTCCGGCATGCTTCATGACTTCAACCTCATGCCTGGAATTGTTGGCAGTAATTATACAATGTTAGCTACGGCCGCAGGTATTACGTCTAACTACGCAATATTAGAAAAAAACTTTTTTATGAAACCAATTATCTGAATAGAAATAGGTAAGGTTAAACAGGTCTTTTTGTCTAGAACCTATTGATGAATTTTAGCGTTATCAATGTAATTATCAATGTATTCATAAAACCTAAATTTTGACGTGTCAGCATATACGGCTTAATTTCGATCATTAGGAAAACGCTGGTAATTATAAAAGTTCAAATCGCGAATATAGGAACAGTTTGCTTAAAGAGTAAAGAAATACGAACACCTGAAGGCAAATAATATTGTATTGATTTTAATAAAAGGGGACTTGTCAAGTTTCGATCTTGGACGTTTAGTGATACCCACGTATAATATCATAATCTATACTCTATACTAATATATAAATCTAGAGTGGTTTTTACGGATGTTCCGTTATAACTACTGAACCATACATCCGATTGACTTGAAACTTGGTAGCCATGTAGAAAATACATGTACTTAATGGATAGGCTAATATTTATATGAGTGTTGGACTCCCTACATCAGGTGCGGGGTCGCTAATGATGAGAATCTTTGTGTGGGTGAGAAATAATAATGTTAATCTTAAATGCCCAGCGAAGCGGACGGGTGCAGTTCGTAGATTAATATTGTTTGTCTATAATATTATTTATCTATAGTGTACTTTTGGCGAGGTCTGTGATTATATTAAAGAAGTATAATAGTGTTTGACAATTGAAACCTTAATAATGTTTAACTACCACCACCACCAGTATAATACCACTAGTATAATAATAATAATAACAAAAAAGAAGAGAATAAAAGAATGATAATAGTGCAGGGACGGCTTTGTTTACTATCGATTACGATATTAATAAATAAATTGCTCTAAAAAAAAGAAGAAAGATAAATGAAGAATCTGAAGACAATACTATAGTCTGAAAACATACTAAAAGAAGGATTTAATTTTATTAAAATCCCGCCTCATTGAGGGCGCCTTTTAATTGGATATTTCCCTCTTAATCCCCGACTTAATGAAGATTGTTTCTAAAAGGACACTGTAGCATCCCCCTTTGTGTTGTCACGTTTTCGTGTTCTTTCAAAATTGGGGTGTAATTTATATTTATTTTAACATTTGATACAAGAATATTTTTGATTTACTTTCATACTATTAATACATAAATATAAATTATACTTGACAAAAATTATGCAATTGGAGATGTTTAATTAATCCCCACGTAATATGTAAAACTACATACGATTTAAATAAAGTAATATTTCACTATTTCCTCTGTTTATTTTAGGTAAATTATTAACTTAAATCATGAGTAAAAATTTATGTTCTATGTTTAATATAACCCGGTTATTTGTTATTTACATAACCAAAATATGTGCAAAAAAATCCATCAGGGTTATATGAAAACAAAATGTAAAGTAAATTTTTACTTTATCATTCATATGGACAGAAGTCCATTGGTACGTGAATTATAAATCTCAGCTGTATGGTATAATTGATTTCCCATCATTCAAACAAGAAACTGTTATATTTACCACAATACCACCCGTAAGAAAAGTTGTTCGTTTCCGAAAAAAAAAAAAAAAAACAATTTTATGTCTTTATTTTTATCATATCGATGGATGAAGGACTAATTGGTTTAAGCGACCTATCACTTAATACGCGAAATTAATCTTTGAAATTAAAGGTGCGTTTTATTTGGTATTACCAACTTCAATTAAGTTTAATCCATTCAGATAGCTGAAGAAGTTTTTTGTTAGCTTTAAATAGCTGTCCTCTAAAGTTGCAAATTTCACTTAAACCGCCTTTCACCCCTCGATATGGGTGTATTTATATCTCTGTCATATTATATTTCGAGTAATTGTTTTGTCTGCAATTGTTTACAAGGATCGTGTTTGTTTGTTTGTTTGTTTCACGAAAACTTAATTAACTATGAGTCCGTGTAGTACATGCGAATAATATTCTGTACTTCGACTGATAGATAAATAACGTTTTATTTGTAACATGTAATTATGGAGTGAATATATTTTCTTTTTACGCCATGAACATCAAATTAATTAGTCACAAGTGTGCACGTCGTCTGTTAACTATTTATAACTTAATAAACAGTAAAATGTACGAGGGTTGGCCACCAGTTTGGCTCTGCCCCTGGCATTGCTGATCTCTAGGGGCGACGGTAACCACTCACCATCAAGTGGGGCGCACGCTCGTTTCCGTAGAAAGGCAATAAAAAAATATGTAAAAAAAACTTTAACTCTTTCAAGAAGACTAATAGATAATTCTATATTTTCACACCATAAGAAACCCTTTTTGTATAATGGGCTATTCTTCCAACAACCCTGTCTACTGAGTAAAGAGATCAAAGGGTTAAGACACATTAGCCTGGTACACAGTTCAGTAATATACAGTAGGTTCACATAGTCGCTATTAAAATCTAATCGAAATTTTGACCTCTTGTCTCAAAATGACCTTATTTTCGTCTATCCCTTTACAGGAGACAAAACCCAACGGTGGTACATTAACTAGCACCAGCTTCACGGGATGTGATGATCAGTGCCCCTGCAATCGTAACCAGTGATGCGTCTGAGCCAGTATTGAAATTCCGTAACAATAAATTAGTACTTAACACGTGCTCACCAATGACTTCCAAGGTGAAGGAATAACATCCTGTAACAAATATACGAAACGGCAATATTCGGTAGGTACCACCATCTTGTTTAATTTCTGCCACGAAACAGTAATGATTTCCGGTTTGAAAGACCTCACAGTAACCTATTGAGACATCGAGCTAGCTATCCACTTCATTTCAGGTGGGCTGTAAACTCGTCCACCCATCTACGCAATAAAAAACATCGACAATAACTTTAAACTATGTAAATACGAACTTTCAACTACAGTATTCAGTTGACGTACTGCATCATTTTGAAACTATCCTCAGTATTTGATTACTACGGTAAATCTGAGGGAAATTGGGAAGCCAGATACGACTGCGTAGTGGATGCCCAACATTTAATCACAGCTGGGCCTCGTCTCTGATTAATTCCCACTATTCTACTTACGTTTGAGTAGAGAGTATTTATCCTGGAAATGGATCTTATAAAATGGAAATCTTATACTCTTCGCTTATCTTATACCATTCGCTTAGATACGTATGGATATCCGGTCGAGGGGGGGTGATAAACCGGGCTATGTTGGACTCCGACGCCTCCAGAGAGGAACAGGAAAAAGAGGAGGGCCAAGGTAGATACGTCACCCTGCCTATTTCTGCCGTGATGCAGTAATTCGGTTTGAAGGGAGAAGCCGTTGTCACTGTAAAAACTGAGACCTTAGAATTCATGTCCCGAGGTTAGTGACGGCACTTACATTATAGATACCTATGGGCTCCGGAAACCACTTAACACCAGGTAGCCGTGAGCTCGTTCACACATAAGAGGAATAAGAAAAAACCTGTATCCGATTTTATTTCGTATACAAAAACTACTAGTAATTTTACTAATAGATTTGTTAGCACTATTGACAGAAATCGTCGGTATGATGTACCTTCAAGTTTAGGCTCATCATACGTCCTGTCATTAGTACAAATATCCTATCATATCGTAGTGGTATCAATAAAGAGCATGCTAGCTTTACAAACACATTTCAAACTAACTCTTACTGTACCGAGAAACGACAAACGCTATGTGGAAGATCTTAATATTCTTCACGTGCCAAAGAAAAATAAAAAAAAAATTACACATAATATAGGTAAAATTAAAATTTCTAAAATATAAATGCATTTGAAATAGAGTTACTGCCATTCGCCAAAGTGAAAAACAAAAAAAGGGATGCATAGTAAAATTATACATATTAATGTAATATCAATTAAATATGCCGTTACAATATGGCTGACATTTGACATTAAATAACTAGCTACCAAGGGTTTTAAAAAGAACAAGTGGTTCCCGGTAGTCGAAATTCGAATATAATTAATTGAAATTATAAGTTTGTACACTATTACGATTCTATTGTCAAAGACTTATTATACTTCTATAATCACAGATTTCACCAAGACTACAGTTTTTTTATTGCTTATGTGTGTGGACGAGCTCACAGCTCACCTTATGTTAAGTGGTTACTCGAGCCCATAGACATCTACAACGTAAATGCGCCACACACCTTGACACTTTAGACAAATATTAATAAAGAAAAACAATATTCAATCTATTCGCAACTTATCCACAAACTTTAACAATAAACAAAATTGTAGACATGCGTGTGTGTGTCAAATATAGGTTAGTGTGTGTAATGTTTTCTTTATTGGTTTACTGTATTTTTTATGCATTATTTAAAAAAATATTTACCCTGTGCACTCCTTCTCTATATTCTCTATAAGTGTGGGAAATTTCATACTCCTCCGTCCGCGCAATTTTCGTAAAAAGGGGTACAAAGTTTTTGCTTCACGTGTTAATTTATAGATATAAGAAAAACCTAAAAAGAGAAAGTCATAAAATAACTTGGATGGATGGTTTGAAACAAGTTCTGCTAGACGGCGAGTGCAAAGATGAAGTATGAATAAGTAATATAAGTCTGAATCAAAAAACATGACATGCTATATCCACCTCACATAGAAAAGAAGAGTTGTAAGAAAAACCGGTGCAAAATATGACTTCTCAAATTTGTCTTCTTAATTATTATTTTCCAATTTCAAAGCCAATTTTCGATCACAAGAACCCTTTTAAAATATTATAGATACAATATTATTTTAATATACGAAACGCCGAGCTAGTTCAGTTT
Organism: Bombyx mandarina; assembly: GCF_030267445.1. Taxonomy (NCBI): domain Eukaryota; kingdom Metazoa; phylum Arthropoda; class Insecta; order Lepidoptera; family Bombycidae; genus Bombyx; species Bombyx mandarina. Next base: position 12,551,727 of record NC_143223.1, on the reverse strand, counting down.
GATTTAAATTCATCAAACACGAGATCGACGTTTGCCGTTTCAGCCCTAGTAACACTCCATAAATCACTTCAGCCACACTCTCGCTCAGAAGCAGAACAGGGTCAAATATATACGTACATTTTCACTCTGGATTTTTTTTTATTGCTTAATTGGGTGGACGAGCTCATAGCCTACTTGATGTTAAGTAGTTACTGGAGCCCATAGACATCTACAACGTAAATGCGCCACCCACCTTAAGATATAAGTTCTAAGGTCTCAGTATGGTTACAACTGCTGCCCCACTCTTCAAACCGAAACGCATTACTGTTTCACGGCAGAAATAGGCGGGGCGGTGGTACCTACCCGTGCGGACTCATAAGAAGTACTACCACCAAAAAAAAAACTGATAAGCTAATATATCGGTAGCTATCATACAACACAATATATTTGACAGAATATAAATTTGGCTAACGACATTTTCATGATAAGCTTGCATATATAGGTATACAAGTTCCGAACAACAACATTCGGACCGTCGATCTACCGAGCAATATCACCCGCTCGGTAGAAGATTTTTCCTTTCGTCGTTGTGCCTACACAAACATTCAAGGCTTTCTTAACTTTACTTATTTATTTTTATTTATTTATTTATTACACTTCATGTAAAATTTACATTGGCGGACTTAAATCCTAAGGTATTCTCTACCAATCAACCAAAGGTAGTGCAGAGTAAATAATGGTGCAATGAAATTTATATTAAATTACAAATTAAAAAAAAATTAGCATTCTGCACTCCTTCTCTATGTGAACTATGAGCGTGGGAAATTTCATACTCCTCCGTCAGCGCAAATTTCGTAAAAAGGGGTACAAAGTTTTTGCTTCACGTATTAATATTAACATTACGACATTTAAAAAAAATATAATCAAGAATTCATGTGTTAGGAATTGTTGAGGGCGACAGCCAACGAAATAAATGGAACATCGACCTCATATCTCAAGGTGGGTGGCGGCATTAATGTAGTCTATTGACTCAGGTAACACTTTACACCAGGCCGTCGTATGAAAGCAAAACGACACAATACATACCACAATTTCTATCCTAAACGAACACAGAAAAGTTTATTGACCTTTTTATTTGTAAGCTTTTGGATCGTATGTTTTTTGTAAGCGATAATATTACACGAGGATCACGCGTATTAGCTGATAGCGATTTATCGCTTGCTAAGTAATAAATAAATTTTAGTAACAAAAATTGAATTGTGATTTTAGTAACATCACCTTATCGTAGATTCGCCGTGGGATAATTAGCACTATTTTTTATTTTATTTTTATTGCTTGGATGGGTGGACGAGCTCACAGCCCACCTGGTGTTAAGACGGTTACATTGGCCAATAGAATCTACAACGTAAATGCCGCCACCCACCTTGAGATATAAGTTCTAAGGTCTCAAGTATAGTTACAACGGCTGGCCCACCCTTCAAACCGAAACGCATTACTGCTTCGCGGCAGAAATAGGCAGGGTGGTGGTTCCTATCCGTGCGGGCTCACAAGAGGTCTTACCAGCAGTAATTACGCAAATTATAATTTTGCGGGTTTTGATTTTTATAATATTACACGATGTTAATCCTTCACCGTGGACGTCAATCGTGAACCGCAATATCTATCACACAATTTCTATCTAATACGAACACAGAAAAGTTTATTGACCTTTTTATTTGTAAACTTTTGGATCTTATGTTTTCTGTAAACGAAAATATTACACAAGGATCACGTGTATTAGCAGATAGCGATTTACCGCTTGCTAAGCAATAAACTTTAAAAAATGTATTGAATTGCGATTTTTTAGTAACGTCATCTTATCATAGATCCGCTCTGGGATAATAAGCACTAGTCTCCGTGTACTTAAATCGATTGTCTCTCAATATTCAAATAATTCAGGTTTGGGGGAGGTTTGGACTTATCCAGCAGTGGACGTCTGTGGGCTAATACACAGAATGGAAAATTGTCACCCAATATTCAAATCTCCAAACGCGCATACTGAAATTTCAAAAGAATACTTAAACTTATAAATAGCGTTATAATGATGATGTAAAGAAACATGTACTAGTCGATCACTGGCTCAATAAATATTTTATTGTTTTATTCCGATCACGGATCGACGAACGATAATTTCATTACATTACACACACGGTCTCGGTCCAAAACGTCGTTTCACGCGTAGGTTTCACGTAACAAATACGTCTTTCGTATCGCCGCCATTTGTTTTCGGTATTGATCAACCGAGAAATAAATGGGTGAAACATGTGTGAAACGCTGAACTATATCACGCTAGGTCAGGAGATATCAAAAGACAGTATCTATATTCTGAACTGAGAAGAAAACCATAAATTCCTTGACCTATTAATCTCATAGTGTAGGCATTGGATAAAATAATGGCTAAAAGATTATGTAGCAGGGCTGTGAGCTCAACACTTTTGGCGGGAGCGCGAGGCGTAAAATGTCATTCGGAACTAACGAAGCGGAGTTTTATTGTGCATTCCTTAAAACAGTTATAAGCATGCAGTAGATGTATTTCCTATATATCACTATGTATAATTTATTGTAGAAAACTGATAGGATATGTACTTTGAGACAATTTTTTCAAAATACATATTATGTTAATATTTCTTATTTAATTTGAAACTAATGCGTTATTTACGGCTAATAGCCGAAAAGGTGTTAAGCTGCCGTTTTTAGCTTTCACGCCCAATACATTACTTATACACATGATTATTTATTCACATTTCGTCCTCCTAAGTGTATATTGTTGGCCGAATCTTCGAGTAACACCCAAAAACGAACTTAAAAGAGGGTAGTCGGATTTACCTGCTCCTAACATTCTACCCGCAGTCAATCTACGCGTGATGATAGCGCTTGGAACAGCGCCGAAATATTGGGAGCTCATGATACGACTACAGTCTCAATTTAGTTATCAATTACATTAGAAAAGTTTACTGGTCGTAGGACGTCTTATGACCTTGCCTATTTCTGCCGTGAAGCAGTAATGCGTTTCGGTTTGAAGGGTTAAAAGTGAGACCTTACAACTTACAACTCATGTTTCAAGGTGGATGACGGCATTTACGTTGTAGATGTCTATGGGCTCCGGTAACCACTTAACACCAGGTGGGCCGTGAGCTCGTCCACCCATATAAGCAATAAATAAAAATAAAATGGTAATTTCATTCGCTCAAGAATATTGTCTAAGCCAAAGTCCGAAGGCGATCCAGTACTAGAAAACAGTTTGAATTCTTTATAGTACTACCTCGCAACTTCGACAAACTAATGCGGGACTGTTCGATTGTTTTCTAAGCCGTCTCCAAAGTAAATAAATGGCCACCGAATAAACACGCGTTCTCTGCTTCTCTTTCCACCTTAGCCCAATGCAATCAATATGAAGTCATGAAAAAATATTTACAAAACCAAATCGATTGGAATCTATGCAACGGGTCAGTTAATTTCATGGATTCCTTGGTGTTACACAGCTACGGGTACTTTTGCTATACCTATTGCTTTACCTATACTTGGTATCACTAAAGATTTCCATGTCTTACGGTAGGTACATAGTGAAATAATTTATTAAATCACATCTGACGAGCCCAATACGGTGTCAGTAGCTGGACTATTATTGTGATGTCATTATTATTATTATTATTTTTTATTGCTTAGATGGGTGGACGAGCTCACAGTCCACCTGATATTAAGTGGTTACTGGAGCCCATAGACATCTACTACGTAAATGCGCCACCCACCTTGAGATATAAGTTCTAAGGTCTCAATATAGTTACAACGGCTGCCCCACCCTTTAAACCGAAACGCATTACTGCTACACGGCAGAAATAGGCGGGGCGGTGGTACCTACCCGTGCGGACACACAAGAGGTCCTACCACCAGTAATTACGCAAATTATAATTTTGCGGGTTTGATTTTTATTACATGATGTTATTCCTTCACCGTGGAAGTCAATCGTAAACAAAAATTAGAAATGAATTTTTTATTGAACGTCTTGTTAGTCCGCACTTGTAGATTATTTCTGCCGTGAAGCAGTAATGCGTTTCGGTTTAAAGGGTGGGGCAACCGTTGAAACCGTATTGAGACCTTAGAACTTATACCTCAAGGTGGGTGGCGCATTTACGTTGTAGATGTCTATGGGCTCCAGTAACCACTTAACACCAGGTGGGCTGTGAGCTCGTCCAACCAACTAAGCAATAAATAAAAAAACATGATTATGTAAATATACTACGTTTTGAAGTTTAAATAAAACATAAACCGAGTATTTCTTAAATTAAATTAAATATAGTTTCGATTTTATACAACAAACATAATAATAAGCTTAAAAAAACATGTGTGGTGTCGTGGGACACCGAATAGGAACGAAATCCCTTATTATAAAAATATTAATTTTAAGTTCTATTCGAGGTATAAAGAAAATAAAACTGGAGGTTTCGCAACGGTAACGTGCGAACTTATTGTGGCACTGTTGCTTGCATAAGAGTTAGTGTATTGCGAAAACGAACGCTCTGAGATCGTGGTCAGTGAATGATAAAAAATATATATTATTTTTTGTACGTTATTACAAAGTTACAAAAAGTTTTCTGAAAATACAAGTAATTTATACCGTCTGTCGCAGGCGTAAGCTTCTCTCGGCTGTCACCGACCGCGCCGTTCGCTTTCCTACCCTGCTCGCATCGAGAGACTCTGCGCACTATTCTGCCAGTTTCAATTCAATCGAACGGAAAATTAATATTCTGTCATAAAAATGTATATTTTTCCTAGTCGTTTGTTAGCTTTTTATTCAATTGACGTCTTTAGACCGAAGGAAACGTTTTGTAGCAAGTTCCGTTTTTAATTGCAGACTTTCAAATGGACTTCATTGATTTTTGATTGCTAACCAAAGCGTCTGGCCTTCTAAAGCCTGAACCATGGTTTGATTGTCGGGTTAGTTTATTTTTTTATAACTAGACCAAAGATAAAGACCACAGATAAAATATACTTCATATCCGACATGTTTTTACAAATTTGGTACGACTGTAAAAAGGTTGTAGAGACATGAGAGCAGCTAGTAATCAATTCTAATCGATGTGAAATAGCGAATGGATCACCCTGAGCGAAGCGAATCGCGAATTGTACCATAAGTGTTGTTAAATAGAATTTTGATTTGTACTTCGGTGAAAGTATTATTTATCTCGAGCCCTAACGCGTAACAGTTTATAAAACATGGTCGCTGTAGACTCCAAAACGGCCGGAACGATGTGGATAAAGATTTAAGGAAATATTTAGATTCGCCTAGCTGGTGCCCATGTGAGGTTCGGTAGAGATTGAATCACAGTTCAATCATATATCGGCTAACTGCAAAAGCGGGCCGTCTTTGCTTTTTACCTCAACCGTGTTGCCTTTTACCTCAACCGTGCTTATTTCTATCACACAACAAATAAGACCTTCTAGTTTAGACACTGAGGCCACCTACTTAATAAGGATACAACTTAATTGACACGTTTCATATGTCAAGGTGCGTCGCGGAATTCATACTGTGTGGTATCTGTAATCGCAAATTCTTCTGAAAAAACTGAAAAATAAGACATGAAATAGTTTTTGTTCATTATCTTATGAAATTAAGTCTATAAATATATTCCTACGTATTTGGAAGATTGAAAACAGCACTACAGATTGCGCGGCTACGAACGAAGCTTCGCTTATGATAAATAGAAAAGAATAAACGCGATGTTATTCCATAAATCTAGTTTTCATTACGTCCACCACTCACAATTTACGCAATCCAAACAAAATATCACATGGCGCTCAACTGTATATACAGACTTGTTGCAAAAACAACAAAAAAAAAACATGTTGGCAATAATTTAACCCTAAGCCGGGTAAAAACTGGACGGGCAATTAGTATCCGGCGTAACCGATGACCGCCGGGTGATATAGATATTTCGACTGGGTCCGGTTGAAAAACGACTGCCGGTTTGCCTGATAGTAAATAACGTTGCAGATATTTTCGCAGCGATATTGGTAATACGAACCCTTTCGGGCTATCGAGGGCCACTTAGACCCTCCGGATATTGCTTCCGGACGACACGAGGAATTCCGATGACCGTTTGACTATTCGCAATATTTTATATTCTTCTTTCAACGGTCCACTAACTGAATTGAAATGTCCCATGTATTTCTTTTTTCTTTAAGAGGCTCATCTATCTATATATATAAAAATGAATTGCTGTTCATTAGTCTCGCTAAAACTCGAGAACGGCTGGATCGATTTAGCTAATTTTGGTCTTGAATTATTTGTGGAAGTTCAGAGAAGATTTAAAAGGTAGATAAATATGAAAGTACTTGGGATTAAATAAAAATAACAGTTTTGTTTTTCCTTTGATGTGTCCCCCGTCGGACGGATTCTTTTTGTTTGTTTTAAGTTTATTGTATAAAAAAGTTTAGATCTTTTATTTATCGATTGAGGCACTACGAAGTCTGCCGGGTCAGCTAGTATGTAATAAATGTTTAGTATCCTAGTCGTTGAAAAGAAGAAGTCGTGCGATTATGCCTTGTTTCCATCGAGAGGAATATGCCAATCCGAATTAAGTCTTAAGATCACTGAACACCAAGTCAACTAGAGCTCATTAACTTATTTAAAGCAAAAAGCATTTGAGTATCTTATAGCTTAGCTCTGTAACTCAGAATTATCATCACTTATTATGTCATAATACGTAACCCCTTGACAGCAGTAATAGATCCATACAATCAGACACAGAATACAACTTACCAAAATAGAACTCAGGAATTTACTCTGTAATATCTAATTGATTTCTTTCATAATCGTCTTCCTTGCGTCGTTCTCCTCATTACTGAGGTTCGTGACTCCTTCGCTACATCAATCTCTCTTGTACGATCGTTCTCCATCTGCTGCGATCCTTGGCCTCGTGGAGGGCATCGTGGAGCTTGATTTCCAGACAAGACCGAATTTGGTTCGACCACCTCGTGGGACTGCGTCCTCTGGGACGTTTGCCCTCTATCTTGTCCGTCACCATCAGCTGCTCAGGATTATGACCCTCCTTTCGAGCAATATGTCCGAAGAACTCCAATACTCTAGGAATGCATATTGTGGAGATTCTAATTGTAACATTAATTATTGTTACGCGCTGGGGTTCGGGATAAATAAAATTTCACCAAAGTACAACTTAAAACTGTATTCAACACTTAAACACTTCACACTCTCTTTAAAACACTCAACAAACACTTTAAAACTCTCAATTCGCTTGTTCCGCTTCGCTTCAAGTGATCCGTTCGCTGTTTCGCTTCGAGTAGTTCCGATTACTGACTGACTGCATGCCATCTCTACAACGCCTTTATAGCCTCATCCCTAGAATTATCCAGAATATTCTACACATCTCTAGTCGTAGTTTCCGTTATATTATATTCCGTCAATAGATGGCGTTGTAATTCTCGAGCATTCTGGATCCTTCGATATTCGTTCGACTATTTGGCGATAGATGGCGTTATTCTTACCGGCGTAACAGTATTGACATATTGGTGCGAAAGGCATTTTTTCATAATAACTAACTACTACAAAAACCTATAAATACCGATAAAATATAATTTAACAAACAGACATTATAACCATTTTTTCCATTATATGAAAGTGAATTTTAAAATACTTCGCCCATTACATTGTCACGCACGATTTTTCAACTAAAAAAAAATAAAACTGACGAAAATTAATTAATCCTGCGTGATAAGAAAAAAGAACAATTCAACAAAAGCGTCGGTTGTTTTAGAATAACAAAAAAATAATTTTTTTCGGGCACCGATACAAATAACACTTCAACCTTGAGACGGATCTGATGATAATCCGACACCTCGTTAATTGGGGGTTCATGTGACGTTCACGTATACATATTCCCCAAGTCTGCTACCGACGCAAAAAGACAAGTTACATTATGAGACTGTTACATAATTAATTATCACGCTGTAGAAGTTTCAGCACGTTTCTTCCAAGAACTGAAGTAGGTCGTAGCATCGAACTAAAATATCTCAAACACAGCATTATTAATAATTAAAATTACTAGTGGTCCCGCAGTAGTCGAAATTCGACTATAATTAATTGGAATTGTAAGTTTGTACAATATTATGATTGTATTTTATACTTCTATAATCACAAATTTCGCCTAGGCTACACTATAAAAAAAATTAATAAAGACAAACAATATTTAATCTATTCTCAATTTGACAACAGACGTCAAGAGGACTTTTTGGCGGGAACGCGAGGAGTGAAGTTGTGTGATTTGTTTTATTTTGTCTATTTAGTGTTTCTACAGGTTTAAATGTGTAATAATGGTGTTTTATTAACTGTTTAATATCTGTGAAAGTACACAAATGTGGGAAAATGAAACAAAGTCGCTGGACGTAACTTCTCGGGATCCTCCAAAAAGTCCACTGAAAAAATCTTAGTAAATGACCACCATTTTACTGAGATTATATTTCATCCCATTTCATTTCATTTAATTTCATCCCAGTTGATTAATGTCTCAAATTAATCATCTTCATATCATTTCACTCCATACTATCATTTTTCATAAAAGTATGATTATAAATTAAAATAAGGCATGACTTAAAGGTCTCAGTTACCAGGTCATAAACTACCTTAGAAAAAAAAAAAAGACGTCGGGAACAAAAGTTTGACAATAAATAGTAGGCATGCATGCGTGTGTGCGTCAAATACATGGTATGTAGTGTGTGTAATGTTTTGTTTATTGATTTAATGTATCTTTTAAGCATTATTTAAAAAAATATTAGCATTGTGCACTTCTTCTCTATATTCTCTATACGTGTGGAAAATTTCATACCCCTCCGTCCGCGCGATTTACGTAAAAAGGGATACAAAGTTTTTGCTTCACGTATTAATATATAGATAATACTTTTACGATATAATCGTCAGACGTGCGTGCGGTCAGCCATACACGAAAAGTATAAACTAATCTATACGCCTTTCATAATGTATATTAGAAGTAATGAATTACCGGTAATTAACAAATCAAAGAGCAGACGGTTAGCGTGGTATGGACATTTGATGCGTAGAGAGAAGATGCATGTGACTAAGAGATGTAGGGAAATTGTAGTGCAAGGTAGAGGGGGAAGAGGTTGACCGAAGAAGACATGGATAGAGTGTGTGAATGACGATATAAGAGAGAGAGAGGAGTGAGTTTTGAGCTTACGGCTGATAGAAGAGAATGGAAGAGAAAAAATTGCTGTGCCGACCCCACCTAGTGGTATAAGGTGAAGAAAAAGAAGAGAATCCTAGGGTACCCCGCTGGTACATAGGACCCGTTACGAGCTGTCTCCACTTTACCCCGTCTTGCGCTCGCTCCTTAATATTACTCCAGGTCAGACTGGAGTTCTCTCTCTCTCTCCACGATACGTCGCCAAGTGTGCACAGGGAGACTAGGTCTTCTCTTGCCAAGCGGTTACCACTCAGAAGCGATCGATGCTGCGTTAACTCCGTTGCGCCAGAGTATGACCTATCCAGCTCCATTTCCAATGGGCTAATGTTGTAACATTTTATAATATAATAAACCGTAAAATTGGTTTTAATTATAGCTAGGCATTGCGAAAAATGAAGAAAATACTACAGCATAATTAATTTAAAATTGCGTTTCAGTGTTCATGGTAATTACGTCACGCCTTTTGAGCTTGTTCGAAATGATAACTGCAATATCACCACCCAATGTCACGATAGTAATTTCATTCGAGTTATACTCGTATTAATTAAGATTTAATTACGAAGTGAGGAGACAGCGCGTTTGTTTCCATTACGTCATATCTACTTAATTTTTAGTACAAATTGTCTACGAAACAGCGGCAAAAGTACTAACGCAACGAAAAGTTTCGTAAAAATATTAATTCGATATACTGGAAGTTGCTGTGATTTAATTAAAGCCTGAATTTCTTACCATTATTCTTATTATAAATTTTACTAGATATTCAAATTGAGAGATTTTTTAAATTTGAATATTGATGAGATCTTTCAAAAGATGTCGTCCCTCCAGTTCCTATTTCTTCGCGATCTTCGATCTTAATAGTTTTATGATCTTCACCGCTTACTCTCTTAGCTTCCTCTAGTAATCTTCTGAAATAATGAGTTCATCCCGTCCAGATACATCTGCACCATTACACTATTATCTATTGGCTCTAGTAACTGCTGAAAATCAGGAATCAATTTAAAACAAAATTTTAAAATATTTTAAAAGAGCTATTTCAACTTGAAGAAAATATTTTTAAAGAACTTAAATGAATTTGGCAAATAATTTATGAGGGAAAATTTTCACAAACAAAGCCATTTTCTCGTCGCATGTACCGAGATATTTTAAGGTTTTGTTAATTAAATAATTTGGCGCAGGGTTGGGTCTTTGTCCTCGCACCTACATAGATATAGAATCGCGTGCCTAACTTTATGCTCTATAAATATTCTATACGTACGTTCCACTTGAAATATGAAAAATTATAAAACTAATATTTTGTTGTTTATTGCTATGACAGATGACATCAACCTCTGTCGCCTCCTGCGGCTGATAACCTAACCTGGATCACAAACATTCTATTCTATCAACCCACAGACGTCCACTGCTGGACATGGACCTGCCCCAAGCCTCGCCACAACCTCAATAAGCCATCGGTCCATCTTGTGGGAGGCCTACCCCACGCTACGTTTTCCGGTACGCGGTGGTCACTCAAGAGCTTCCCGGCTCCAACGGCCATCTTTTCTACGACCTACGAGTAAATATGTGCCCTGTCCACTGCCACTTCAACGTCATGATCACAAACATACCTGACCAATATTTGACATTGGCATTTGGCTCCTTTAGACTATTATTTTTAAAACTTTTGAAATTGAAATTTTGAAAACTTATCGTAGAACAGATATTTCTTTTTAGGGATGGATAGTAGTAAATAGTTATTGGCCCGAGAATCTTGACAGCTTCACAAGAATGGGTAGACGCAAAAACAAAGAGAACCGAACAGTTCCATACAAAATTAAGCGATTGCATAGATTTATTATTTATTCTAGAACTTATTAGTCTTCTTGCTTGCTTAATACCGAAAGTTGAGATATCGGACCTTTCCTTTACAACAAAAGTACCTATGTTCACTGAGCTCCATGCATATTTTTTTAATTACACACGATTTTCCTCTTACCAGCACTGGTATCTGACGTTATCGTTTATTGCTTCCGGCCTGTCGAGACTTGGTCGGAACGTAATTAAGTGTACCCAAGCGTATTTTTGCACTGATTAATTATCGATGTACTTTACTACAAAAAAATCGGTATACGAAAATAGTTCACGAAATAGCTGATCCATTGCTCGCTCGGTTTGGATCACGTATTTTTCCCGTTTAGGGGGAAATTATACTAGTAAAAACAAATAAACGGAACGATGTTTTGTACTCAAATCTATACTAATATTATAAAGCTGAAGTGTTTGTTTGTTTGCACGCGCTAATCTCAGGAGCTACTGGTCCGATTTGAATTTTTTTTTCAGTATTGGATAGCCCATTTATTGAGGAAGGCTATAAGCTATATAACATCACGCCAAGACCAATACAAGTGGAGCACCAATAAAGAAGGTTTCAAAATACGGGTTTAAATAACTCCTTAACATGGACTGACTCGACGTTGACATGAGCCGGCACAATTCTATAGTTCAAAAATATCTTCACTTTCTACGTAAATGAAGTGGGGTTAAATTTTGCGCTATGCCAAAGGAATTATTCCACGCGGACGGAGTCGCGGGCAAAAGCTAGTCTGTTATACTTGGTGTACTTAGACACCATCTCGCTCCAGTCCTTTTGGTCAGATCAGCAGAATAGACTCACGTCGCCTCCAATAGCTGATGGTTCTTGAAAATCCTCATGGAAGAAGACTAAGAGCTCGTAGCCGGATTAGATAGTCCAAGAGAATTCGCTGAACACCGAGGTACATGTTGCTCTCTATGACACCAAGGACAGATACAGATGGTTGAGCATCATCTAATTAATCATTTCGAGTAAATCACGACCCTCAGTAATGAAGACGATGCCAGGAGCAGTTGAACTCATACACGTCATGTCGCCTGAGTTGTCGTGGCCTATAAGATTTTTTTGGGCGCTTACGCCCAATTGGGCGATACTTATATCGATCAATTGCTATAGGCGAGTACTAATTTATCTAAATTACGCGCAGCTGACAAAACATCATTGGTATACTCCCTATTACAATCAAATCCCATGTACCGTTACGGACTGCAATAAAATAAAATAAAAAAAATTATAACTAAAAAGTAAAACATACAGTACAATCTAAATGACATAAGAGTAACGTTATTTTCTTTAGAACTCGTACTTTTTTCGATAAATCTTTAGGAGTGCTAAGAAAGGCTTAAAACTAAACTTTGGTGCACAGAACTACAGTTACTACTATCTCTATTGTAATAAATTTAACAACGAATTTCGAGTGTAGATAACTTCGCAGATAGTTAAGTTTTGGTGTGATTATCACGAAATACTATAAAATACACCCTTTTGTTCAAAAGGTTTCTTTATCACTAATGGTTTACAGTGAGCGTTTGTAATACGTCAGAAACTTAAATTCCAACAATTACTGTACAAACTTTGAACTCAATCATCTAATTGTTGTGCGAACCTACATACGAATATGTATATAGACAAAACACTGAAATACAATAATTAAAACTCACGGTTTAAGCTTTCGTCGACAATTGAATATAGTGCTATTATAATAATATTGAAATGTCGATGTATCTCTCACCCAGAAAACAGTATGATATCCAAAATGTTGGAAATAATATAATGATAATAAAAAACTCTTACATTAAACGTAATGTAAATAACGCAACCAAATTATAACAAAAAAAATATTGACAAATGAATTCTCAAATTTCTGTACTATTTGTAATAAAAGACAATGTTTTGTATACACGGGCGCGTTAGACGTGAATAACTTTTCTGCGAACTCAGATTGTTCGCCTCGTCTCCATTTTCATAGGGGAGGATTCTTCAAGGAAACTTTTATTACGACTCCGAAGGAAATGTTGATGCCGTATAGAATTTCTTAAAACGATTTCTCAGTGAACTAGAGTTCGTTCAATAATCGAAATTCGACAACCGTACTTTAATCATTGACGCATTTTCCCTGTAACATTTAAAACCAAAAAACTTTTAAGCTATTGCATAGCTTTTATCGCGGGCTTTGAGCGCGGCGACCGAATCAAGAAATTTGGTAACGAAAATAAAACCTATCACCCCCCACTCCGCCTACCATGTAGCTCGCGTTCAACACATTCACACGTTGCGCTTGTGTAGTGTTTAATAAGTGCGCGGCGTGATGTCGCACTGCATGCGCATCATAAAAAGTCTGCCCATCTCTCTCTCGCGCGGTCTAACCTATGAGTGTGAAGGGGACAGTTAATGTTTTGCTTTTATTAATGTTTGTAAACCACCCATTTTTCATATTTTTTTATTTTATTGATTTTAGGTAAATGAGTAAATATTGTTGGTAAGGTAACGTTAAACCATGCCGCTAATTCCTGGGTAGTTTGGCTCGGATCGGCTTCCACGATCTTTTTTAATTCATTGTTATTCACATGTGTGGGTGGTCTTCCACGCGGTTCGTTCTTCAAATCAAAATTTCCATCACGAAAGCGCTTAAACCAAAATCGCACAGTACGTTCATTAGCAGTCCCCTCTCCAAACGCAACATTGATATTGCGAGCTGTTTCTGCTGTGTTAATTCTGCGTCGGAACTCGTATTAAAAAATCACTCGAATTTTCGAAGTATCCATATTTCTTGTCTAAGCTGAATAAAAAATACAACTGAAAGTTGATAATCCAATGTGGCACTTTTTTTATTGCTTAGATGGGTGGACGAGCTCACAGCCCACCTGCTGTTAAGTGGTTACTGGAGCCCATAGACATTTACAACCACCCACCCACCTTGAGATATAAGTTCTAAGGTCTCAAGTATAGTTTTTTTTTTTTTACTGGGCGGGGTATGTCAGAGTCGAACTGACTAAAACCTCCTGTCGCTCAACAACCAACGTCCAAACCTCGCATGAGACAGAACTCATGACAAGGCAAAGGGGGGAAAGTGAAGCGTTTAGTGCGGAGCACATCTCTCCCATCACCCTCCCCCTCGGGACGCCGGACTGGCGGTCGTCGGCGCCACGACCACCAGCCCTCTCGGTCGGCAGACTGTCCGAAGCCCGCCTAGATGGCGCCGGTTAGAGTGGGTAAGTTGTAGGCTGCGCGATTACCGCTTTGAAACATTTAATTAATTACTAGCGGCCGACTTCGGCTTCGCTAGGGTCTTTAACAAAAATTTCAACGATATTTGACGTTGTTAAATTTTTTAAAAATAAAAGAACACTTATTGCGGCATAACTATAATAGTTAGAACTATGCTGTCGCGACACTTTTTGTAAATAATAATGTATTGTGTTCTACAAAGTCGTAATACATTATTTTATTCTATCATCAATAGTTTTCGCAGGGCACGCGATGTAAACAATATTTTAGGTAATTTTTTTTTACACCTTGGGTTACATTATTGGAGTTTTAGTAAGGATCCCTAATTTTTTTCAAAAAACATTATAGCCTATGTCACTTGGGAATAGTGTACCTTCCAAACAGTGAAAGAATTTAAATAGGTTCAGTACTTTCGGAGCCTATTCAACACAAACAAACAAATCTTTCCTCTTTATAATATTAGTATAGATAAATGATCGCTAAATAAATTACTACATTACGGACATTTAGAAATAAGCGAATAAAGCGCTTTTAGATTACAACAGTCACTCAAAAGTTATCACTCTCTTAACGCGACCGTAAATCTTTTAAAGTTCTATCTCAATCGATTCAAATATTTTAAATCAGGTTAGACGAACATCCGTTTTATAGTCTTTTATAATAGGTACTCTTTCTACGTGGAACATAAAATCACCTGCTTCAGCGACTCGCATTACGCATTGGTATTTCACTACTCAATAAAATGTTAGTGCATCTTTTTAATAGTAATAGTGCATATTTTTATATAGATTATTGTCGTAATAGTGCATTATTACTTTAATGAACACTATGCTGTATTAATAATAATCAGTTTTAGTGACATTATTGAGAAATATTATATAAGTTTTAATGTTTTCATTATAAATAGTAAATGGCTGCAGGACTGTTGTATTTTACTACATCCTTCCTTAATAGTTAATTTCCCTTTGAAGTCGTCGTGGTCTAAAGGATAAGACGTACGGTGCATTCGTGTTGAAGCGATGCACCGATGTTCAAATCCCAGGCGGGTACCAATTTTTCTAATGAAATACGTACTCAACAAATGTTCACGATTGACTTCCACGGTGAAGGAATAGCATCGTGTAATAAAAATCAAACCCGCAAATTTTAGTTTGCGTAATTACTGGTGGTAGGACCTCTTGTGAGTCCGCGCGGGTAGGTACCACCACCCTGCCTATTTCTACCGTGAAGCAGTAATGCGTTTCGGTTTGAAGGGTGGGGCAGCCGTTGTAACTATACTTGAGACCTTAGAACCTATATATCAAGGTGGGTGGCGCATTTACGTTGTAGATGTCTATGGGCTCCAGTAACCACTTAACGCCACGTGGGCTGTGACCTCGTCCACCCATCTAAGCAATAAAAAAAACCTTTTCGCTGGTGGCCTAAGCAGCTATTCCAGCTACGCACATACGGGTAGGTGAACTCACGGGCTCAACCTGAGAGAATTTTACTAACACTAGCCCTACCAAGAGTATTACTTCGCAGAATCTACCACCGGTTCGAAATCGCGACCCACTGAGAAGGCTAAGAGGATTGTGTCTATGGGTCAGTTCGCTTCTTGAACTTTTCGTCGAAATACAAGAGGGCAATGACCGGTGGAGCCTAAAATCACCGAAAGTGGTGATATGGTACGGACGACGGCGACGTAGCCTGGATCGAATATGTACTTAGCGGCGAGGCCACGTTAAGAGGGTTAACGTGTCGCGCCGCTTTGTCGAAGTAGTCATTAGTCGTACAGTCCACAGTAATCTTCTTATTCTTTCCCTTATCCAGTGGGATAGTGATGTGAGTTTGGCGCAGCATATCCATTAAATGTGCTAAGGGCGAGTTTTTTAACGTTTTCGATAGCGTAAAAGTTAACTCAAATTTGTATGGAGTAGGAACGTTTGCCTACGTTTGCCGCTAGGGGCGCTGTTCCGACTGCATAGAAATATGAGTTGACTTTTACGCTATCGAGAATGTTAAAAAACTCGTAGTAAGCATACAAGCCTATCATGATCTCTGCACTCACAACCTTCTTTCGCATATCCTATTTCAAACATCCTACCCCCTCCTCGCATTACCGTTTACTTTCATACCCAGACTGTCGACAATAATACTAACAGACAATAATTGCTTGATAACTGGTGCTTTAAGTCCGTAAATTGATGTACGATCCTGCTTACTTATGTCGTGAATAAGTTTAATGGCTCGGACGCAGTCGTGATGTTATATCTCAAGATATCAGTGACGATTTGATGCCTGTGCACTCCAGACCTGCCTTCATTTAGTTTAAGACTAACTACACTTAGACAAAAGAAGGCAGTACTGTTTATTTTAGGGTGTGTCAGTATTTCAAAGCTAGGTATGCTGTATTTTTTAATACCCATCGATTACCCGAACATCCGGGCTAATATCGGAGATAACTAATCCTACGATGGACTAATAACGAAACGTACTAAGCCCCACGAGCGCATCGCCACTCCGACTTGACAGAAAATCGATGTAATATACGTCAAAATGAAGACATGTAATGAGTTTTTTTTTTATTTTTTTATTAAAGGCCTTATTATCTGAAAGGTTTTTATTAAAGTCATGCAGGGTTTTTTCTGAGAAGTGTAGCGTAAATTTTAGCCAAATTCAAGGAGGAGGTCATCAATTCGTGTCATCTCAAAACATTTCTAGGTGAACCGATTTTGATAATTCCTTTTTGATTTGTAATCTGCTTACAATGTGGACCCATTCTCAAATCTCACCAATACCTTTTGAATTATCCTTTATAATGTATATTTGATTGACTTGGGCTATATCTATTATGTTCTTGTTTTAATTTATTCAACTGACGATGGCTATTTCATGCCCTACATTTAATATATTTAGTATAACACTATGACTATTGGGACAGTTAAGAAGCTCAATTGGCTAGACAAAACATCATAATTTTGAAGTACCCATGACCTAACCAATATGGCCCGGTGTTCGATAAGGTATTCATATTTTATATTTCCTACAAAGCAAGATATATAAGTTTACTTTTTTTGACGTTGCCCGTTTCAAGGGTCGATAAATCATAAAGAAATAGGATAGTGGCTCAAACCTTAGATCTTAATGTGGCTGCGATAACCACTGGAAGTCTAAGCTTGTAAGTATAAGATTTATTAAAAAAAAAAAAACATAATTTACTTAATACGAAATAGCCTTCGAGCGTCCTCTAACAGAAAAAAACCAATACAGCAGTAATTCGATTTAAATTGGTCTTGTGTTGACGTAAACAAACCGATTACGATAAAGATAAAACCGATAAAACGGTGGCTTATCATAAATCGAAAATAATGTTACACGAATTAATCATTCACGTTGGAAATCTAAACAAGATACTGGAAAGCTATTGTGCTCTTGTCGTGTCAATGACTACATTAATAAAATAATAAAAAAAACATTTTTGAAGGACTTGCGATGCGTAGATAACGTATAGTCGATGTCATTGTAGTTCACAATGGTAGTGTTTTCCGCCTGTTGTACAAATTATACCTGTATGTTTCCTTACGTCAATAATCCTCAATGCTGAGGTTCGTGGCCTCGACTAGTAACTTTTTTTAATATTATTTTATTGCTTAGATGGGTGCACGAGCTGACAGCCTACCCGGTGTTAAGTGGTTACTGGAGCACACAGACATCTACACCGTAAATGCGCCACTCACCTCGAGATATGCGTTATAAGGTCTCAGTATAGCTACAACGGCTCCCCGCAGTTCAAACATAAAACGCATTGCTGCTTCACGGCAGAAATAGACAGGGTGGTGGTACCTATCGATGCGGACTCACACAACATCCAACCACCAGTTAGTACGCAAATTATTATTTTGCGGGTTTCATTTTTATTGCTCGATGTTATTCATTGGTACCCTCCTGCAGGATTCGAACACCGGTGCGTCACTAGATACGGATGCACCGGCAGGGTTATCTCTTAGGCCATAACAACTTCATGCTTCTAACTTTCTCCTGTATTATCCTGCGCCACTCCCGCCTATCCTCGGCTGTGTGGACTGAAGTGTTGAGAGTAGAGCGTATCTGGTACGACCAGCGCATTTGTACTTTGGACTCCTGTATGCTAACTGCTGAATATTTTGATGGGCAATTGAGTGTTCACTGGTGGTAGGGCTTCTTGTGAGCCCACACGCGTAGATGCAGCCGCACTGTCTATTTCTGCCCTGAAGCAGTAATGCGTTTCGGTTTGAAGGATAGAGCAGCTGTTATACTAAAAAACTGAGGCACAGAACTCATTATCTCTCAAAGTGACGACATTAACGTTATTGATGTCTGTGGACTTTGGTAAGCACTTAACACCAGGTGGGCTGGAAGCTCGTTCACCTATTTAAGCAATAAAACTAGTATTAGGGACAATCCACAACATGAACAGTTCGATCTACCACAAGAAGGTGGGTGGCGCATTTACGTTGTA
This sequence comes from Bombyx mandarina, assembly GCF_030267445.1. Lineage (NCBI taxonomy): Eukaryota > Metazoa > Arthropoda > Insecta > Lepidoptera > Bombycidae > Bombyx > Bombyx mandarina. The sequence goes on along the minus strand of NC_143223.1, from coordinate 12,532,937 downwards.
GATGTCTATGGGCTCCAGTAACCATTTAACACCAGGTGGGGTGTGAGCTCGTCCACCCATCAAAGCAATAAAAAAAATAAACAAATTAATGAATTCTGCCAAAACCTGTTTTTTTTTCCTAAACAACGTTACAAAGTTAAAGCTATTAAATTCGTTGTAATCGGTTTTACGTGATACGTATTGCTACGAGATTTCCGTTAGTCCGGCGACAGCAATAATACGGTCTGCATCTTATATTTGAGACGAAAGGTCAGTCCACTTCCTTTGACCTTTGATCCTTTAGCTGTTTCTATTAGATAGCTACCTACGTAATTGTTTTTTAATGAGCATAAATTAAAAGAAAAGGTCGCACTGTATTTGGAGTTAATCGCTTAGGTTAGGTAGGCGGTTGTGTGTCTGTACACGTAGGTAAGCTTTCCGCCTCTTTTCCGACCTAATGATTCAAGGGTGTTGGAAACTCAGTTGTTGGCTTCGTTTCGCGATTTTCGCTTGAAAATGATTTTCTAGTATTCGTGAATGGGAAAATTTTTTCGTTTTAAAAATTAAAAATAAATGTGAGGCTTTGAATGTCTGTTAAACAAGTTTTAGAAGATGGGAAAGTATTGGGACAGTATGGGACAGTACTGGGACAGTACTGGGACAGTACCTATGGGACAGTATTGTAAATTATTTTTAGCTTGATTTTAAGATTACGTGCGACGAGATGTGGCCTGGACTGGACTAAGCGCCACCTACGAGTGACAACCATCCAATGGATGTCTCAGTACCATGTTCGCTCGTACCAACACCTACGCACCGTATTATTTTCTAATAAGCCGGCCGGAACCATGAAACGTACTGCACGGAAATAATCGACAAAGATTTTCAAAACTTCATTCAAAAACTGTTGGATTTCGTCTACTAACAGATACCTAAACATGTCGCATTTTATACGAGTGAATTCATCTATACCTATATATATAAAAATGAATTGCTGTTCGTTAGTCTCGCTAAAACTCGAGAACGGCTGGACCGATTTGGCTAATTTTGGTCTTGAATTATTCGTGGAAGTCCAGAGAATGTTTAAAAGGTTTAAAAGGTGAATAAATATGAAAATGCTCAGAAATAAATAAAAATTACAACTTTGTTTGTTTTAAGTTTATTTTATACAAAAGTTTAGGTCTTTTATTTATCGATTGAGGCACTACGAAGTCTGCCGGGTCAGCTAGTCTTTCATAAAAACCTAATAAAATCATCGAAGGTTTGATTTAAAAACGAAATTACCATTAGAAGTGTTCACTTAGTTTTATGACGCTCAAACCTTTAACGCTTTTCGTGTTGTTGACTCATCGATTAGGAATTCTAAAACCGTAGTAGGAAAATTCACTTAGAAATGTATCTGAATATTCGCAGGCAAAATATTTTTAACGACTTTGATTTCTTAGGAAGCCTTAACGAATGGAAACAAAGCAAAGAACAAGGAAATTAAACAAGAATAACGCTCAATCAGTCGGAGAGAAAGCCATTACGGAATCTTCGTTTGAAAATTCGAATATAGCCCTTGACCTCATAGAAATAAGCTTCGGAATCGCTTGTAGCTTATTTACAGGGAAGACTCGAGTAACAGCATGAAAATCGAATCAATTTGCATTAACACGAATCGCTCTAGTCTGGATTTGTAGATTTTTATATCGAGTTGACCTAAGAGATTTGTTTTGTTTAAATAAAACGTAATAACTGGTCTTTTTTTGCCTACCTATGCCGGAAAGCTCGAGAGGTCATGTCAGCTTCACCTAACGCGTAGAAGAGCTCACGGTGCTCAAATTTTATATTCAACGGTCAACGCACTCAATAATACTCTAAAAGTCATAAACCGAAAACCGAATCATATAAACATGTCGTCTCATAACCATTAATGTTATTCGTTGAAATTTTAAAATGATTGCTAAATAAATGCAGACTCTCGCGATAACAGTCGCAAAACATCACAGTACGCGAACCAATTCCGTTCGCCTCCGAATGTCGATCTGCGATTGGACAGGTCAAATGGCAATTTTCAAGCTGTATTGAATCAATTGACACACATGGAAGGTCAGACGCTACGGGATCCGTTATACAGATTTTTTTTAATTGAAAATTAAAGTACACGTACATACGTATGAGTCCGAGCACAATTTCGGATATTGTTTGAATTCGGAACGTCAAAGGTGTCAACGAGCGACGTCCGCTATGACGCCTTACCCCTCTCCATTTCCAGCCGTCAAGGGCGACACATCTGTTTCTTATTTCTTATAGTCATTAATTTTAAATTCTTTATTTTGTCACTTATAGATAAATAAAAATATCAAATTAATAATACAGTCCACTCTTATTCACAACGCAACAGATATTGTGTTCGGAGAAATACGACGAAATGAATTATCTGTCTGCTGTAATGCGTTCAGTCACCGTAAAACGTGTATGGCAGTGAAAACAATTTTCGATGCAACAACACAATTTAATGTAATGCAATTTTTTACTGGTGGTAGGACCACTTGTGAGTCCGCGCGGGTAGGTACCAACGCCCTGCCTATTTCTGCCGTGAAGCCGTAATACGTTTCGGTTTGAAGGGTGGGGCAGCCGTTGTAACTGTATACTGAGACCTTAGAACTTGTATCTCAAGGTGGTTGGCGCGTCTACGTTGTAGATGTCTATGGGCTCCAGTAACCACTTAGCACCAGGTGGGCTGTGAGCTCTTCCAGCCATCTAAGCAATAAATAAAAAATAAAAAATGTAAGCTACGGGTTGTGGGAAATATCAGGACTGAATTAATCAAAATTGCAAAAGGTTCATCGCAATTTCAAGTATAGTTTTTTTAAATGCCTTTTTACAGTAGATACGTGCCATTGAAATTTACGTCGTAATTCGAAAAAGAAGTACTTAATAAGTAAGTTTTTAATACATTTTCTCTTACCTTACACTTTTCAGGCAGTACCGTTATTAGATATTATAAAGGAAAAATATGACCAATAATATATATGTGAATGAACGTTTACTCGCTAAATAAGGTCATAACTGCCGCATTTTCGGAGATTTACCCGGACAGACAGACAAACAAACAAACAAACAAACAAACAAACTAAGGCAGCATAGTATTTTCTTCGGTTCGATTTCCACGAGTCGTGGACATAATTAAAACTACTTATAAAAACTATACGATTTCATCTTGCATTTTTTATTGTCCTAATTTTTGTAACGTTTCAAATACTTTACAGTTTTCGTGGTCACTCGTGGACATTTGAATATTGCGCTGCCCACTATCTATTTTTCTATGGAAATTTCTATTTTTCTGGCGGTAGGACCTCTTGTGAGTCCGCGCGGATAGGTACCACCACCCTGCCTATTTCTGCCGTGAAGCAGTAATGCGTTTCGGTTTGAAGGGTGGGGCAGCCGTTGTAACTATACTTGAGACCTTAGAACTTATATCTCATGGTGGGTGGCGCATTTACGTTGTAGATGTCTATGGACTCCAGTAACCACTTAACACCAATTTCTAGACTTTTTTAGTTTCATTCACAGCATGAACTGATATAGAAATATTTGAAGGTCAGGCATCGCAATCTGTCAAGACAATCGTGAAGACTTCGGTTTCAGGAAATAAACGTAAAAGTTTTGAAATTATTTCTATACAGATGGTACATGGTAGATAGCACAATGTTCAGATCTCGACAAATAACATGCTAGTCATCCGTAAGCATAGATCAAGCGCCCAACAAAAATGTTTACGGGCGTCGGCCACTAGATGGCTTCGCTTCGATTAGTCATTCATTGCTCCTGTAGATGACAGTAACATATTACCTATCCTATATTTTATTTTTAATGAAGGATTTAGTAAATTTTCAGAAACCACAAATTGATAAAATTTAATCAATTTGTCTATAAAAAATAAAGACTTGTACGTTTTTTTTTTTTTCTGTGTTTAGTTATATAATACAATAATTAAAAGCCTTCACTTTAACAATAGGCTTAGAGGGAGCCACTACAAGATGTCGATAGGTTCCATACAAAAAAAAATTGTCTTAAAGTATCTCAGTTTCTGGGTCCTGTCCGTGACCACGAAAACTGTACAGTATTCGAAATGTTAGAAATAATAATAATATAACGTCAATAGAAAACACGATATTAAACAATAAAAGTAGTTTTAATTAAGTAAGTTTTTAAAACATGTTTAAAAATATCCACGTGAACTTAAAAAAGAATAACAGTATAGTAATCCGATATTTTTCTCTGCACTAATGCATACAAAATCATTGTTGTGAAAATAATGAATTTTGCGAGCGACTGTACGTACATACATTTAGGAAAATTACTAGGAAGTAGACATTCGACAGCTGGACGGCTAGATAACGATCTTGAATGAAACAAGTTACTGGTAATAAAATGTATTTTTAGATAATATTTTTTCGCAGTTTTTAAGAGCTCAAAACAACATTCACTAGTTATGTGATGAGACAAGCGAAAATCAATCGTAGTTTCTTTCTGTTCTTTAGATAATATAAAGGTAGTTTTCCAATTACAGAGCATAATGCGACTCAGTGACGCACAATGCCGAATTATGCTGAAACTTAATTGAAACGTGAATTAGTTTTCAAATGCATCAGCAGAGTGCGCTAAGTTAGCACAGTTTTAATTAACATTGATTATTTCTAAGAAACTACGACGAAACGAAAGCCTTACAATTTTTTCAACATTAAATAATGTTACTAACGATAATATAAACAAAATTTCGATCAATGCCAACTGTCTGCGCCAGTACGTCACATACGAGCGGGGACTACGAGGTCTGCGGGGGGGTCCAACCACCACCACGGCATCGACGACTCGAGCGGCGATGACCGAACACACACAGCGAGACAGAACACTACTGGAACGATATAGAATCGCACGCGCGACTCGCGGCTAATATTGCATATACTTTATATACAGTCCACCTTACAATAAAACCTCAAGAACAAAACCTTTATTTTACTGAGCTACCGAACACCAACTTAAAGAAAAAACACTTGTCAGTTTTCTGTGACTGAGTCGGTATCGATTGCGAGTATCACGCGAGAGCAGTACTTTTGAGAGTGCTCGATTGTGTGAAGCGTTGCTGTAGTTAGAACATTCAACGTTGAGCATTATGCCGCATAATGCGCTCTTGTGCTGTAATTGGAAAACTACCACTATGAGTTACGTTACGTAGGTAAAATCCTACGTCAACGTCATACGGATTGGCTCTTTCAAAAATATAAAGAGACTTGTGACATCGCCACGTTACTCTTATGTGAACGATTTGATTGAGAGAAAATAATAAATTTCGTAAACTTTCCTGACGTTTATGCCTATGTAGATTGTACCTTGGGTCTTACTAAAAAAATGTTTAATAAGTCAAGTTCGCCTTTGTAGGAATCAATCATAAATATAATATGCATAAAGATTTTTTTTTTATTGCTTAGGTGGGTGGACGAGCTTACAGCCCACCTGATGTTAAGTGGTTACTGGAACCCATAGACATCCATGACGTAAATGCGCCACCCACCTTGAGATATAAGTTCTAAGGTCTCAAGTATAGTTACAACGGCTGCCCCACCCTTCAAACCGAAACGCATTACTGCTTCACGGCAGAAATAGGCAGGGCGGTGGTACCTACCCGCGCGGACTCATAAGAGGTCCTACCACCAGTAAAGATGTCGTCTTTTCGCATTAAAAGTGTACAATTTCCAAAAATATTCGAAATTGAGTTAATACGCGGAATCATTTGGTATCACGAGTATTTTCTCATAAATACTGTCAAAAGAGCGTAGTTTAGTTAGTTTTATTTTTTATTTTTATTTACCTATATTTTAACTACTATTAACAAAATTAATACATAATTTTATCTTACTTTAAACGACAGATAATGTAACTGGTAAAAAATAAAAAATAAATGATTAATATTAAAAATATCACATGTTAAACCTTTAAAACACTCTCCTGTAAAATTAGTAAGTTTTGAGATTATACAATTTTAATGCGAGAAGACGATGTGTCAAATGAATATAGTTCACCATGACTTGTCTTTTGTATCAAAAAATCTTTTTACTTTACAATTTTCTGGATCGGAACGCTTAATTCAACTCCTCTGTTCATAAACAAAAGAATAAATCAAATAATAACCTAATTAAAGGTACTTTTATGGCTTTCGGGCGGGAACGCGAGTAGAAATTGTGTGAATTATGTTATTCTGTTAATTTAGTATTACTTCGGGCTTAAATATTTAATACTGGTGCTTTATTAACCATTTAGCATCTGTAAAAGAAATCATCTATAAATGTGGAAAAATTAAACAAAGCCGTTGAATTAATAATAAATATTTAACGTTAATAATATAATAATATTCAGTATGAATTACATTAAATAATAATTTTGTCATTTATATTACTAAATAATACATACGGATAATTAACCTCAATTGTATTGGAGCACTTGTGGGCAACTTCATTTCTGTTAATTTTGTGTCACGGTGCGCGCGCATCGTAAAATTTCACTCTCATCAATTTTTCATAACGCGCCTCAAGAAGTGTAACTTAAAAAAATGTGATAATTATATAATCTGTATCACAGTGTTGCATTAGTGTGTTTAATTTAAAACACTAAAAGAACAGTTTATTTTTAAAAAAGCTAGCCTTTCTTAAGTAATAAAAAGGTACTTTAAAAATAAAAAGAACAATCAAGTGACAAATCACGCAAATTGAAATAATCCCCTAATGATAGCTCTGCAGGACACATTACGTCCACATCCGGAACAGACAAAAGTTAATGCTGAATCGCTTTACCAAAACGATGTGATCATTTACATTTCCGCTTGCAACATTGAATGCTCAAAACTTAAGTACTTTATCAAGCTAAACTCCAAACGACTTAATAATGAGTAGGTTTTATATGACTTACGACAGATTTTCACAAGTAAAATGAATCTAAGTATGGTTCATAAATGCTACTGGTGGTAGGACCTCTTGTGAGTCCGCGCGGGTAGGTACCACCACCCTGCCTATGTCTGCCTTGAAGCAGTAATGCGTTTCGGTTTGTAGGGTGAGACAGCCGTTGTAACTATACTTGAGACCTTAGAACTTATATCTCAAGGTGGGTGGCGCATTTACGTTGTGGATGTCTATGGGCTCCAGTAACCACTTAGCACCAGGTGGGCTGTGAGCTCGTCCACTCATCTAAGCAATAAAAAAAAAAAAAAAATACTTTTAAATTAAATGTGTCAATTTACAACAACTTCAATTTTTTTATTTAATGTATATCTTGAAATCCCACGGACAACTTTTGTTGTGAATTTTCTCCGAATATTAAATTTTTTGCAAATTCACTTAACATGCTTTTTGTTTGTCTGATGTCGTGATTATTTATGTTTGTAAAATTCGAATTATCTAGAGAAATAGAACATTAAAGTATAAAAATTGAGATGCAAAACGTAATCTATATTTTGGGGAACTCATAGCGGGCAGAACAAGTCATAAACATTCACGAGACGCCGACCGAAGTATTGGCGCGTAAATCCAACGACATGATTTTTTTCTCTCTATTTATCTGCGTCATAAAGTCAACGGGATATGCGCGCTCTGAGCCCTATGTAACTAGAGATGAAAATTCTGCTGAAACCGGAAAAAGAAACTCCGTTTGTTTGAATAATTTATTTAATAAGGTGTAACCAGATTTCTTGTGTTCTTCAAAAAGGTAATATTACATTAGTATTGGCTTAAGAAATCTATTGATAAATTGATTTTAATTTGATTTTTTCTTGAAACTTCGACAGTCAGAGAGAAAAAAAACTTATGCAATTAGATTCGATCTATTTCATTTTATATAATAATTTCCATGTCTCAAATACCAAAAGATTTGATCGTAAAAAGTATTCAATCATTTCATAGAATGATTCCTAAAAAAATACTATTGAGAACGTATCCCAATATTTGTAGTGGTGTTCACGCGTCAACTTAATACCAAAAAAATTGTTTACACACCACCAATGATTTCTACTTTGAAATCAATAAAACGAGCTTTTTGAAATCAATAAAAATCACGAGCCTTTTACTGTCGTTACATTATTTCCGACGTTTCGAACTATTTATAGTTTTTGTGGTCAGCTAAGACTGATTAAACCTTTTTTTTTTAACGCTGGGTAATCCATTTACGGATACCCGGTCCGGGGGGGTAACGAACCGGGTTATGTCGAACTCCGGCGCCTCCTGAGAGGAAGAGGGGGGCGAGGAGGGCCAAGGTCCTCCACCTCCCCGAATTCCTCGCAGAAGACTACGCCTTGAAAAAGGCGCGCGAAGCACTTGCCCCGCAGAACGACTACCGACTAAACCCCATCGAGCTCCACCACACCGGCTACACCAGACCTACGGTACCGCAGTGCGCGCCGAAAAACTGATTAAACCCTCAAAATATTTTTAGTTATGTCTACGGTTCGCGGTATCTGAAGCAAATACTATATCTATATACTTATTCACGATCGTCTGTAGATAGAACACCAATGAAAGGGTCAGTTGTAAAAGAATCCGTTCGCGAAAAGGCTTATTGACCCGTAGAATCGTGTACAATAGGCGAACCAAAAACGGACCGAATGCCTCATTGTCAGAAATAACTGTGTTACTCACCCTATTCCGGGTCTAATTACTGGGGTACATCAGAATGCTTTGAATAAAACATCTATTGTTCGACCTCAAATCTTTATATAAAGGTAGTGGCTGTCGCTAATAGTATACTAACCGAGTCGTCGTGCACCCTTACGGGATTTCGGAACGGGATTAGGGCGATAATACCAAACGTACTTTTATTTTTATTTATTACTTGATGTCCCGGCAGGCTTCGTAGTGCCTCAATCGATAAGTAAAAGACCTAAACTTTATTTAATTCCGAGGATTATCATATTTATATACCTTTTAAACCTTCTCTGGACTTCGACAAATAATTCAAGACCGAAATCAGCCAAATCGGTCCAGCCGTTCTCAAGTTTTAGCGAGACTAACGAACAGCAATTCCTTTTTATATATATAGATTATTGCTTAGAAGAGTGGAGGGGCTCACAGCCCACCTGATGTGAAGTGGTTACTGGAGTTCATCATCAGACATCTACAACGTAAATGCGCCACCCACCTTAAGATAATAAGTTCTAAGGTATCAGTATAGTTACAACGGCTGCCCCGCCCTTCAAAACGAAACGCATTACTGCTTCACGGCAGAACTAGGCAGGGTGGTGGTACCTACCCGCGCGGACTCGCAAATGTAACTTGCATATTAGCAGAAGCTAACTCGCTATACTCTCATCCGCACCAACCATTGAATGGGAGTGCCAAGCAGTCGTTTAGACGGATTTCTGGATAACCCGGTCAAAAGCTTCGCTCAGTGCTTTCACTAACACGTACCATTACCACGGACGCTTAGTGGTGGTAAGACCTCTTGTAAGTCCGCACGGGTAGGTACCAATTAACGTTGTAGATGTGTATGGGCTCCAGTAACCACTTAACACCAGGTGGGCTGTGAGCTCATCCACCCATCTAAGCAATAAAATAAATAAAAAACGCAAACGAATTCTACGACATTTAATAACATCAGTAATATGTAGATTACACTTTTTTTTTTTTTTTCAGGAGGAAATCACCGGACTTCCGCCCTCCACTGGGGATGGAGGGCGGGGCATGTCGAAGTTGAACCGACTAAAACCTCCTATCGCTCAACAACCAGCATCCAAACCTCGCATGAGACAGAACTCATGAAAAGGCAGAGGGGGAAAGTGAAGCGTTTAGTGCGGAGCACATCTCTCCCATCACCCTCCCCCGCGGGACGCCGGACTGGCGGTCGTCGGCGCCACGACCACCAGCCCTCTTGGTTGGCAAGCTATCCGAAGCCCGCCTAGATGGCGCTGGTTAGAATGGTCTATCCTAAGGAATACCCCGCTGGGTACCCCTACGACCAGCCGGAGGATCGGCCAGCCGTCTGAACCATGAATCCAGCACGGAACACCGAGATTGGGCCCTCCGCGCTCTGACCACACTGGGGCTGGGACGTGCCACGCCCCGGGCACGAAGGTCAGCCCGCCACTGATACTCAGCGGCGAGCGCCTCCGCTTCCAGAACCCAAGGTGGCGTCCCAGCCAGTACACACGCCGCCTCGAAGGAGATGGTGCGATAGCTGCGGATGACCCGTACCGCGATGGTGCGTTGCGGCCGTTGCAGCAGCTTCGCTACCCCCACGGCCAGGGACTGGCCCCACACGGGCGCCCCGTATAAGGCCATTGATCGCACCACCCCTGTATAGAGACGGTGCGTCACCTGGTCAGGCCCCCCAACGTTGGGAAGGAGCCGGCTTAACGCGCCGGTCACCCCCAACAAACGAGGGACCAGATTCTGTAAGTGAGCATGGAAGGTCCAACGACTGTCCAGAACGAGGCCGAGGTACTTCAACTGCACCCCGACCCCAATGCGGACGCCTCCAACCACGATATGGGCGTCGACAGGTGGCACTCTCCGGGGTCTGTGGAACCACATGGCCTCGGATTTACTGAGCGCCACGCGACGCCACGTCGAGGCCCAATCTCCTGATTTTGCCGACGACATGCGCCACCCCAGCGGTAGTAAGACGGGCAGACTCAGCAAAACTCCCCCCCCTGGGCCACGACCAACGTGTCGTCTGCGTAACAGATTACGCTTAGGCCCGGGAGGAGGGCACCCCTCAACACCCAGTCATACCCGATATTCCACAAAAAGGGGCCGAGCACCGACCCCTGTGGAACACCGCGCACGACCGGGAACCCGTGCACGATCCCACCGTGTCCGGTACACGTGACTGATCTGTCCTCCAAGTAGGAACCTACCAGCCGGCGAAGGTAGGGGTGCACTCCGTGTCGTTCCAGCGCCCCCCCTATTACAGACCAGGGCAGGGTGTTAAAAGCATTGGCGATATCGAGTGACACCGCCAAAGCCACCCCACCCCCGGAGACGACCTCCTCCGAGAGGGCCCGAGATTAGACTAAATGAATTTCAACTGTGTGCACTATATGGCACACTTAGAAAAACTTTTAAAGCCTTTATACAGCTACGAAGTGCTACGCCTTTCTACGTAGTTACGTAGCACTGTTGAGTTTCGTAGCACCGAGAATCGCACAATATTATTTATTATACGTCCAGGGATATAATAATTGGCTTCATAATTAAAACGGGCGGAATACGATTTCTGTAATTAGCCTGAAGGCAAAACGCGTAATTTGTTAAAGCAAACCTTATCTTATATTATTATTTAGGATTCGTTAGAAAAATTCATTTTAATCCCCCTAAAGGTCTTTGCCGTGCCTAAAGAGTCTTATGTTAATGTAATAATGGTTATGTAAATTAATACATCTGTTTATTTTAAGGACCGGCGCGGGTAAGATGAAGGGGATTGATTCTTAAGTAGACACCAGTTTCATTAGAATTTTTGACGGTGTGTAAGTAGAAAGTAGCTGCTGAAATGACACAGCACTTCTCCTAATAGATTACTTGGTTACGATTTCCGGAACTTACAGTTGCTAGTGGCCCATAAGCAACACAACTTAACTTCTACTTGGTAATGAGGTTGTGGGACACGACAAATAGAACAGTATGGTATGGACGGTAACCACTCACTGTCAGGTGATATGCTCGGCGGCCTATAAGGTTATAAAAAAAAATAAAAAAACCTTACCGCGTGAGTGAAATTTGTCGGTAGATTGACAATCCTAGTGTTATTGTTCATAGCTTGTCCATATGCAAACTTATCTTGACAATGTCGTGAACGAGATTGAGGCATCTGTCAAATCATGTATTTTAAGATACCTATCCCCACATAGACTGGATTGTATCATGTCTGTAATGACCTTCACCACATATTTCGCAGCAGGAATGGCAGGACAGCGTGGATTGTACCACGGGCTAATGTCTATGTATAGAGCATTGTCTTATTAGATCAACGCAGAGCTCATTCGAATTCATAAATCATCATAATTCATCAAATTTTTAATTCTGAATAAAAAGAGCAAATAACAGATATTATCTTTTTCTGTGCCGTAAGAAAATATAGATCTGACGAAATTGTGATTGTGGTATTATTGATTCTTTTATTCATAGACGTAGGATGTTAAGTCTAACAATGAAAATAAATTACTATCATCCGTAATTGCAGATGTGAGGTGGAAGTTGATATAAATAGAAAAATAATGACAGGATCGAATACCTCTCTGATCAAAAAGAAACCCAGTTGGCCCCTAAAAATTTTTCCTTTAGATGGGCATCCCAGATCAATACCGGTCAATCAGACGCTGAGGAGTAACCGCCTCATGAACACGGCTGTTCATCTCAAAACCTCAATGAAACCTCAACGGCATTGCATAATTCCTCACCCACACTCCGACTGGAACAAATGGCTGCTTCCCGCAAAAATATACGCTGTACAAATAATCACGCAAGTTAAATAAAATATGAGTATATCGTTTGAAGTTCTTCGCTCGTGATCAAATGTTGGATAGAAATAAGTACCCGTCTGCGGAAATTGATGGCATAGTCGTATCTCTACGCTACGAATGCACCGGCCACTTTATTTTCTAAGCTGTGGCTTATATGAATCTTGTCATAATAGGTTCGTGTTCTTTTCCATTGACATACATATGTACATTTATATACTATATGTGTGTTTATACACTACTAAACCAGTTAACGCTTCGCTGTGACTATGACTAATTGTGTGAAAAACATCGATTTCTTAAATCTATTACTATGATGATACTATGAGAGAGGCCTTCCTTTTAGATGGATCGCCAATCATAACTTAAATTAGTGTCACAATCGGAACAACGGCTTAAGAACGCGTAAACTGGTGGTAGGACCTCTTGTGAGTCCGCACGGGTAGGTACCGCCACCCACCTATTTCTGCCGTGAAGCAGTAATGCGTTTTTTTTTTATTGCCCTTGTAGGCAGACGAGCATACGGCCCACCTGATGGTGAGTGGTTACCGTCGCCCATGGACTTCAGCAATGCCAGGGGCAGAGCCAAGCCGCTGCCTACCGCTTAATACTCTCCACAAGCCTCGTTTGAAGGAGGACATGTCATAGCGCTCGAGAAACACCGTGGAGGGGAGCTCATTCCATAGCCGGATGGTACGTGGCAAAAAAGACCTCTGGAAACGCACTGTGGACGACCGCAGTGGCTCCAGGTAGTATGGATGAACTCTACTCCGGTGGCGGACGGTGCGATGGTAAAAACGAGATGCCGGTATCATCTCGAACAATTCCTCAGAGCACTCCCCATGGAACATACGATACAAAATACAGAGGGAACCGAAGTCCCTCCGCAGACCCAGAGGTTCCAAACGATCCGTGAGAATAGGATTATCGACAATCCGAACGGCCCTCCTCTGTATGGAGTCAAATGGAAGAAGCTGGTATTTGGGAGCCCCGGCCCAGAGATCGGAGCAGTACTCCACGCGAGGCCGGACTTGTGTTTCGGTTTGAAGAGTGGGGTAGTCGTTGTAACTATACTGAGAGACCTTAGAACTTATATCTCAAGGTAGGTGGCGCATTTACGGTGCAGATGTGTATGGGCTCGAGTAACCACTTAACATCAGGTGGGCTGTGAGCTCGTCCACCCATCTAAACAATAAACCAAAAATTTTAATAAAAAGAAGTTTCTCATCATGGTATAGACTAGCATAAATAAAACTTGTAGGTTTTCAATACAGCCCCTATTTATTAGACACTAATAAAGCTCACAGATAACAATAGTAATACTTTGTCACATTTTAAACAAATAATTCGTAAACTAAAATTTAATACATTGTGATTACAAATTGAGATAAAAGCTATCTAATCTCTTAAGTCAAAACAAAGCACCCATTTTGAAAAAATAAACTTTTAAATCGAATACATAGTTACAAAGATCATCCCGGACAAACTCCGTTAGATGCACTAGACTAACATTACTTTCGTTGCCGAAATAAAACAGGAAATCCCGCTGAGGATAATTCCGTAATCCAAAAAAAATCTCATCTAATATAAGTTATTCTATACTATTCTAAAAGCATCAAACTTTATGAAGACCTTACGCATATTTCGCATACATTTTCGTGTAATATGTTTACGAGGGGACGCGCCCGGGCCACGCCACGGATCCTTTTTGGATAAAAGTATTCCATAGTTTATTCAACACTGAATACGCTATCGGGAATAATTTATCGGCGTTCCGAACAGCTCTTGAGAGATAGAATGTCATGTTTATTGTAATTTACTGTGCGTTTTTATTTACGCTCTTATATATCTCGAATTGAATGACAATTAATCTTCTTAGTCTGGCCATAAATACTGTTACAATTAAAAATAAACAAAATATTACATTTGAATTTGGAATCTGTCATTTTTATATGATTGCTCATTGAGTTTTCAAATTTTGGCGCCAATACATTGTACAATATTTTGCGATATTAAAATGGAGTGGGGTGATAAAGAGAACCGAATCGCTGTGATTGCATTACACAAAGTAGGTATGGAGACAAATGCAATTTTTAAAACTCTCCATACGCTTGGTATTAGTAAAATGTTTGTGTACCGGGCTATTAATAGTTGCAATGAGACCTCCTCTGTTTGTGACAGAAAAAATCAGGCAGTCCACGTAGTGTTCGTACGAAAAAGGTGTCAAAGCAGTAAGGGAAAGAATTCGAAGAAATCCTGTCCGAAAGCAAAAGATTTTATCTCGGGAGATGAAGATAGCCTAGAACCATGTCGCGTATTTTAAAAGATGACTTAGGACTTGCAGCCTATAAGAGACGTACTGGTCATTTCTTAACTGATAATTTAAAAGAGACTAGGGTGGTAAAATCGAAACAACTACTGAAGCGGTACGCAAAGGGAGGTCATAGAAAAATTTAGTTTACGGATGAGAATTTTTTTACAATTGAGCAACATTTTAACAAACAAAATGACCGTATTTATGCTCAAGCTCTAAGGAAGCTTCCCAATTAGTCGACAGAGTGCAACTTGGGCACTATCCGACTTCATTGATGGTTTGGTGGGGTATTAGCTACGAAGGAGTGACTGAGCCATATTTTTGTGAAAAAGGTATCAAAACATCGGCACAAGTGTATCAAGATACCATTCTTGAGAAGGTAGTGTGAAGCCCCTTAACAACACCATGTTCAATAATCAAGAATGGTCCTTCCAGAAAGACTCGGCGCCAGGTCATAAAGCTCGGTCTACGCAGTCTTGGTTGGAAACGAACGTTTCGGACTTCATCAGAGCTGAAGACTGGCCGTCGTCTAGTCCCGACCTTAATCCGCTGGATTATGATTTATGGTCAGTTTTAGAGAGTACGGTTTGCTCTAAACGCCATGATAATTTGGATTCCCTAAAACAATCCGTACGATTGGCAGTGAAAATTTTTCCCATGGAAAGAGTGCGTGCTTCTATTGATAACTGACCTCAACGCTTAAAGGACTGTATTGCAGCCAATGGAGATCACTTCGAATAAGCTTAAGTAATAGTAAACTAACACACTGTAAAAGTAATAAATGTTATTTGCAATAGAATTTTTTTTTCTTTGTCTCAGTATCTATTGCAAGACTAGGTAATATAAAAATTGCTTTTATTATTACTTTATATATTTACTGTGAAATATTATGTTCCCAGAGTAAGTGAAAATTCATCCAGACCTATATTGGGGTGTGACCTGCTACGAATTTATGTATACGAAAAATACATTAATGCCATCTAGTTTTTTTATTTTTATTTGATTGAATTGTTCACATGGTTTTAGAGCTTAAAGTATGCAATTCGTAAACAACTCATATGAAAGGCATTTCTTCCCAAACCAGATCTTCGGTAATTATCGGGAAGCGACCGGAAACCTTCGGTAATTACTCTCATCGAATGTCACCTGTAAATGAATCTCGGGTTGAGTTTGATTGAAACGTTTCGCTCTCATTATCTGGTTACGGCTCGAAGGTTCAATTATTGAATTGTGATACAAATGCGGAATTCTTAATGGTATTAATTGGGGCTTCCTATTGTTCTCTCGTATTCCCATCAATGGAGACACGAGACAGGGTATCGAAGTTGACGTGGTGCAAACGATAAAACACCTTATGCATTCGGATTAAGGGATGTATTTCACGGGTTTTTATAGGAAACTAGCTTTTGCCCGCGACTTCGTCCGCGTGGAATAGTTACTTTGGCATAACGCTAAATTTTACCCGCGACTTCATTTAGACCACTCAGAATTGGAACTTCATTAGTGAACCGGTAGATAGCGTTGAAGAAGCTAGATTTTGAGATTTTTTGACAAACAATATTTTAATTTTTCGTAAAAAAAAAATATGTTTCATTATAAAAAGTATCCTATGTTACTTCTAATACTTCCAACAATATGTGTACAAAGTTTCATGAGGATCGGTTGAGTATTTTTCGCGTGAAAACGTAACAAACAAAGTTACATTCACATTTATATATTAGTAGGGATACGTATTTAGCACGTTTAAATGAATAACCTACATGACGTATTCTGTCATATTGTGTCGTAATAATAATTAAAACTGCAGAAGTAAGCCTAGTGTGTAGTGTAGGTACCAACATTGTACCTGTATCTGCAGCGAAACAGCAAGATGTTGGTATGTGTATGCAATTTAAAAAAATATTCGCAAACATGAACGAGTTTTGTTTATTTAATTCATATAATTTTAGAATATTAGAATAATTAGATACACTCAAAATTCGTATGGAATTAGTTAATAAACAATTGAAACTAAATGAAAAATAGTAGGGTGAGATTGACGTTAGAAAGATATAAAGACGTGAAGAGATGACTCAATGAAATGATATAGAGATTAATCTCTTTAGCTTATAGTTTAAGAGCATATCAGTGTTTCCACCCTAAACACATCCTAACGGGTCCTCACGATCCATTTTTTGTGCTTTTAGACACTCCAAGCATCGGTGACCGTTCTCAACTTAACCCACCGAGTTTCGCCAGATCTTCGCGGCGGGCTGCGATTCTAACAAAGCCGTAGATTCAGCAAAGCACTGCTCTTGCTAGGGCTGGTGTTAACATTCTCTCAGGCTGAGGCCCTTGAGCTCACCTACCAAACCGTCGAATCTGGAATAACCCATCTACTGGTGGTAGGACCTCTTGTGAGTCCGCACGGGTAGGTACCACCGCCCTGCCTAATTCTACCGTGAAGCAGCGTTTCGGTTTGAAGGGTGGGGCAGCCGTTGTAACTATACTGAGACTTTAGAACTTATATCGCAAGGTGGGTGGCGCATTTGCGTTGTAGATGTCGGTGGGCTCCAGTAACCACGAAAAACCATGTGGGCTGTGAGCGCGTCTACCCATCTAAGCAATAAAAAAAAGAGGATACAAGCGATTGAGTAGAGGGAAAAAAATATATATTAAATTGTTACTGGAGTTCGTATGTGAATTTAGCACCCACTTCGAGACTTCTTTTACGGTTCAATCCTCTTATCGTGAAGATGAAAGCCCGTGTTATACAAGCCGTCAAGATTAGGCTTAATGCTCCCTTGAGTTATACTGTTAGTTGTTTCTTAAAAATTAAAAGAAATACAACAGGATTGTTTATTAATTACCGGACTCCAGTTGACGCAATGCATAATTTTAAAAGTCTTTAATTGATGTGAAAGGCAATCGAAACGTTCGAAATTGGAATATGAAAACAGTAAGAGCGAGTTTAAGCTGTAAAAGTAGTTTAAATTGGGTTTATATTCCTATATGCCAGCTGTTTGTAATTTAAGATTCTTTTCCATTGTATGTGTAGGTATTACTCTGGCTGTTTAAATGAGAATTCCAAATGCTGTATGCAACAGCACACTTCAAAAGTTTCGTATCTGTCAATTGAATTTAAAATTTAGTAATTCGATTGCTTTTTTTTCTTTAAGTTTTAAACGAAAAAAGAAATGGATTAAACAAGTACCTAGTCTATAAGAAGTTTTAACGCGATAATTCGCTAAACTACGATAAAACTTGGAAATGAGTTTTCGTTAGGCCGTAGGTCCGTAGGTTCTATTTCGACATCGTTCATATAATTTGCTCTTTGTCTGGGTGATGCATCCTACCCGCATATAAAAAAATTTAAAAAAAAATATCTGACAGTATCCCAGATTTTTATTGTGACAGTTTGGCATGAATTTCTTTTAACGATGGAATATAATTTCCATGTTTGAAATAGAATTGAACAGAATGTTGAAATAGAATGGAACAGAATCGATTAATATCCAAAATAAATTATACAAAGCCCAATACCGTGTGCAGCAAAACAAATAAGTTAATGTTTGGTGAGCGATAAAACAATGGCGGCCGTGCTATAAACCGCTGTTATTAAAGAATCGTGTATGGCCGGATTAATGACTATTTAATTCATCAATAGCCTCAGTCACGGAAAGGAGATTTAACGCAAATCTCTGATGAATTCGAAGCCTTATTGATGACATAATCAAAATTACTTTCACGGATTTATCTCACGTTTTTTATTGTCCTTGTGTTATTTTTATTTTCGTGGTCATCGCGACCGATTATAATCGCGAAAATCGATAAAAATACCTTTTAATGATTTATAAAATAACATTGATGAAATTAATTAAGTAGCTAGCTCGAAAATTTCTAGTAACGCTGTGAAAAACATTTTTATTTTTGTTTAAGGCGTTTTAAGTGATCGTCATGTTGAAATATCATCTACGTCACATTATATCACAAATAAGGTAGGTATCATTATGTCTTAGTAGACCCTGTCTCTTTCTAATTAGCCTTTCCGATATTAGTTTTTATTAGTTACTACACTTCTAATGAAGTACTATGCACTTTCCTCGTTTAAAGAGTTGCTCGTGTCACTTTCAAGTTCCTAAACTTCCATTCCTTTAGCAACGGTTAGCATAGCAACTTTTGCTATGTGCATGCTACTAGATGGATACATGCGATTGATAAATATACATTTTGGATAGCATTTACGTAAAATACGTTCTTAGTAAGCGCCTCAGTGACTAATAGGGTATTCAAGCCGAAGTATAAGTCTTAGGTTCCGCATAGTTTCGGAGATCTTGTCAGGCTGGTATATCGCTTCCAGATATATGTTACAGATTACATACGGAAATAATATTGTAGGCGTTATTTCTTTCGTTATAAAAACTAAAATTCCACTAGCATTTATGATCGTTTAGTTTACGTATGAGCGGTCACATATACTTACGTTAGGAGTCTGCGAACTCAGCTAACACACAAACACTCATGGGAAGCGTGATCGTGGCGTTTACTACAGAATCCACAACCAACCATGACAGCTCTCAGCATCAAGTCTCACATCATTATCTACCTTTGAAACTCAAGCGTAGATTTAAAAATAATTAAATATCTCTCCTCCTCCTTGCGCCGGTTTCCTCATTACTGAGGGTCGTGGTCATGGCCTTGAAACAGTTTGTTTTTTTTATAATGCACCGCCATCTGTTCCTATCTACAGCTGAGTGCAGAGCATCGTGCACTGTGGTATCAAGGGCTGCACGAATCTGGTCCGTCCAACGGGTCGGGTTCCTGCCTCTTGGTCGCTTGCCCTCGACCTTTCCATCGACCACCAATTTCTCCAAGTCGTCATTGTCTTTCCTTGCAATATCTCTATGAACACCAAGAGCAACCTAGTCCGCTCACTAGTGCTTTCAATATTCATATTCGGATTGATGCCTTCGAAATGTGGTGCTGGAGGAGTATGTTGGGTATTCCCTGGACCGCACGCCGCACCAATGTATCTATCCTAGCTCAGCTGAAAATCCGTACTAGATTCTGCACCATTTGCCTGTGAAGGATTCTTGAATACTTTGGCCACAATTAAATATAAATCAATATTAAAAACAATCGCCTACCACAATTAAATCAAACTTGTCAAATCACGATAAATCAATGAACAATAATTGTCAGATTGTTCCAAACTCATGACAAATGTTTTCCGGGTAGCATCAAGGAGTTCAATTCGAATTCATTCGAAGCAAAATCTTCTCGATATTTCGATAGTACGTATAGCATGATCGATTTGAGTACGCTTTTTGTCTGTGGCCGCTTGTTACAAGTTCGGGCCGTCCGTAATCCGACGGACTGCACCTGAAATCCGCAGTAAGGCAACGGTTTCGTGATAGCGTTTTTTTACGAAGCATTAAAAATGTACTTTATAAATTTTCGGTCTTAATCAGTGACTTTTTTAATCGGCTTATACTCGACGATTGTTTGATTTGGTGAGTACCAATGAAAACGTATTCACCTACCTTGAAGAAAATCATATAAAAAGGCCATTGTAACGAAAAATATGGTTTTTACCAAAAACATTAAGATTTCACTTTAAGATTTTTATTATTAAAATAGTGACTAATCGTAAAGGTCATTTTTATTTTTCGTAGATGGGTAAATCAGCTCATGCAACACCTAATGTTAAGTGGCTATCAGAGCGTATATAGGATAGAGATCACAACGTGAACGCCGTCGCCCGACTTAGGACATGGAGTCCAAGTCGCAATAGCGTTGTTGAACGATTGCCCCGCCTTTAATAGCATACCGTACGACTTCTTCGAGGCAGATATAGACAGGATTCGATACTTGTCTGTGCGAGCTTAGAATACGCTTTATCGTCAACTAAAAATATAGCAGACAAGCGACCCGCCCTCGCTTCGCTTCGGAAACATTAAAACACACATGAAACCAAAAAAATAAATAAAAAAAAATTAAAAAAAGTAGCCTATGTTCATCAGGGACAATGTCGGCTTCTAATGGAAAAAGAATTTTTCAAATCGGTCCAGTAGTTTCGGAGCCTATTCGAAACAAACAAACAAACAAATCTTTCCTCTTTATAATATTATTATAGTATAGATTGTTTAATTAATTTTAGTTTTGTTCATTAATTTTAATTAAGCAATCAAAAATGAAGTCGAGACCGAGAGTCAAAGACCTGCCAGCCCAGCCTCAAATGTTAATAAACAACGCGCCATAACTCAAATTGAACACAAGCTCTCCGTCGAATTCGCGGTGCTAGTACTCAATAAAATCAACATAAAATCATTTTACCCGCAAATTTTGTAAACGCGTCTTTATCATCAATACAGATCCAAACCTCATACAGTTTGTTCACTAGCTTCGGAGTCCTGTTTTCTATGCTATATCCATACATCTTGATGAACTACAATTTACGAAGATTGTTATAGCAAATTTCATGAGATTTCATTACCGTTTTGTTTTCGTTCGAAAAGAATGAAATGAATCGTTACCGATACACATGAAAATAAACATTTATATTGAAACTCTTTTTCGTGTTCCTTAATAGAATAGCGTTCCGAATAAGTGTGCTCAATCCAAATGAGTTAAAGATTCGTATAAGACCTCCTTCGTAGGCCTTCGAGCAGTTTGCAAAGCAACCCGTGCCTACCTGCCCTATTGAAGCTGGAAAGGGCTAAAGGCCACAAAAATCATCAAAAAAAACCTTCGCGCATGGTTTGAAACCAGGCACTGTTATATCGCGCGATGCAATAATCTTACATAATCCTTACTTAATCCTACCTAATCATGTCTTTTGGGCAGCACTGAATACTAAAAAAATTACAATTTTTTTTACGAAATTTTATTACGCGAACCAATTCTATAGTTTTATTCCGAATCAATCTATTAGCAACAAATTTAAATGCTAACACAAAACATTTTTTTTTCCTACCTATGCTGATAGCCTTGAGAGGCTGTTTCAGCGTAACCTTAACTACATAGTAGGTGAGCTGGCGGGGCTCAAACCTGACGCCGTTGCTAACACGAACCCTAGCAAGAGCCGTGCTTCGCAGAATCAACCAGCGGATCGGAAATGCGACCCACTGAGAAGATCCGGCGAGAAACTCAGTGGGCTGTGTCTGTGGGTTAATTTACTCGTCGAGCCCTTCGTCGCAAGCGACGGGTTCGACGAGAACTATGACCGGTGCTTGAGGTACCTAAAAGCATCGTTTGTGCTTGAGGTACCTAAAAGTGGATCGGGACGATCCGAAATGACGTGTTTTGGGTGACGTCGACTGCTTTCCATTCTGTCCGCAGGATCGGGAATGTAGTTACCGGCGGCCACGATGAGAGAGAGGGTTCTCGTGTCGTGCCGCTTTATCGAAGTGGCGCATTAATGCCGACTGTAGATACTTACTGATGGACTCTAGGTCCGGGTCATCATGCAGGTCGATGCTCCTGACGAACCACGGGGCTCCGACGGCTATCCTGTAAAAACGGGATGAATGACTTGGAGTGGTTTTAAGTTAATGCGGGCCGCTTTAGCGAACACTACACTTGCATAGGTCATGAATAAAACATTCAATTTCACGTAACATATCGTCACATTATAAACGTCTAAATGCAAAGTTACCAACATGAATAACCGCAAACTGTTTCAAACAACTAAATTATTCAATGAAAACTGCAGCGCGATCAATCTATGTCACTACGGAGTGTTGTCGCATAATATGCCGCATCGTACTTATATATATTTATATGTACATCGCAAAATGCTATTTTTTTATTACTTAGATGGGTGGACGAGATACTACTGCCCACCCGGTGTTAAGTGGTTACCGGAGCCCATAGACATCTACAACGTAAATACGCCACCCACCTTGAGATATAAGTTCTAAGGTCTCAGTATAGTTACAACGGCTGCCCCGCCCTTCAAACCGAAACGCATTACTGCTTCACGGCAGAAATAGGCAGGGTGGTGGTACCCACCCGCGCGGACTCACAAGAGGTCCTACCACCAGTAATTACGCAAATTATAATTTTGCGGGTTTAATTTTTATTACACGATGTTATTCCTTCACCGTGGAAATCAATCGTGAACATTTGTTGAGTACGTATTTCATTAGAAAAATTGGTACCCGCCTGAGATTCGAACACCGGTGCATCGCTCAACACGAATGCACCGGACGTCTCATCCGTTAGGCCACGTCAACTTCGAGAATATACCCACAAAGAACGCAAATTTAACGTTTTGGTGCCAATAGTAGCTTTCGAGAATTCAAATAAATTTTCCGCAAATAGGAGAATCGTGTTAAAGTATATCCGCCTCACCTAATATTGCAAGTCGTTGACGTCACGGACACGTATCGGATCCGGATTGATGTATTACACGATTGATCTACATACTTGCTTTGTTGGAAAATTGTGGCAAGCGGATTATTACATGCTATGTATGATTTATAACTTTACGTTGTTGATTGAAAGAGATTATTATTAATTTGACGAAAAAAACTAATAAGGTGTTAAATTTCAATCACTATTTATTTATTTTCATTTTTATTAATTACTGCAAGTATTCATCATGGTTTTTATCTATACTAATATTATAAAGAGGAAAGATTTGTTTGTTTGTTTGTATTGAATAGGCTCCGAAAGTACTGAACGGATTTGAAAAAATCTTTCACTGTTTGGAAGCTAAATTATTCCCGAGTGACAACGAAACATTTTTTTTTTAAGAGGCTTGTGGAGAGTGTTAAGCTGTAGCCAGCGGTTTGGCTCTGCCCCTGGCATTGCTGAAGTCCATGGGCAACGATAACCACTCACCATCAGGTGGGCCGTAGGCTTGTCTGCCTGCAAGGGCAATAAAAAAAAGGGAGGCGCCGCGAATCTGGTTGTAGTCTTGACCACGGGAACTCCCCTACTCTGACCGGGTTCTGATTCTGACTCTAAGATCTGACGTCGGGTGAGAAAGTGCAAAAGGGTCGTTTGCGGGGCCCAAAAAATATCCTAGGGCCCACGGTCTGCTCCCCACATCTGCAGACCATCAAGTCCCCTATACCCCGCATGCCCCCTAGACCTCATAGGAGGTTCCGCCACCTGCTCGAAAAAAAGAAAAAAGCGGGGACCAATAAGCATTGTTTCAGCATAGTAATTTGTACAAAATGATTATTTCTATAACCTGGACTATGACTGTGGACGCATAAGACATGCTTTATTTCAGTCTGAACTAATCCGGGCCTACGATAAATACCCACTGTAAGAGCACGGTACTATAATAAAAACTTGTAGGTTCCGATATCGTCTCTATTTCTAACGTGAATCTATCATATCATTGTTTGAAGGGTGGGGAAAAGGACCTATTCCTTATAAATTACATAGTTTGTATAATGCATTCCCGATACGTATAGAACGCGCTAAAACATTAAATGCTTTCAAACGACTGATTAGGAAACATAGTTTAACCGTTAAGTGTTCTATATAATGATATGGAAAACTTCAGAATGAATAAACAATAAAATATTTAATTGCGTTTTCTGTTGTATAATAAGCAAAAAAATATTTAAAGCCCTTATTCTCTTTTAAAATTAATATTAAAAATTAAACAGTAAACAGTATTACTAAATTATACAACACTGAGCTCATATATTAAGTGTATAATCTATGCTGAGCTCTTTTTTTACTAAATGACAGACTTCACTCCATGACACTGAATGACGCTGAAGAAAAAATATTTTAAAAAAACTAAATAGTTTTAAGTAATAAAGGTTTTTCTTTACATACTTTTAGTTTTTATTTAAATTAATGTTACGTTAAAATGTCTTTTCAGTGTAGCTTTTGTAATTTTCATTAATCATAGGTATATATTTATGTAAAATGTCATATTTACGTATTAATCTATTTATATATATTTATAGGCAATATAATAATATTAGTGAGACCACACATTGTACTTTTGTCTCTAATGCTTTGCATTTATTTTCATTTACATCGGCGTCCAATAAAACATACTCTACAATAACAAATAAAACCAACTTAACACAAAAGCTATTACAAATCATTCCATAACAATTTTCACTGCAACTTAGCTTATCGTAAAAGGCGAGACAGACTTCCAACAAAATACTGTTCAAAAAACGGGGTCGCATGCGGACATAGTGACGTGAAAATTGGGTCACCGGTGAAGTAAACGGTATATCATGCCATAGAACGTAGCTCCCTTTATCTACATGTAATTTTTTTATTGGTTAAACGAAAGAACGTGCACAGCCACTTTAAGTAGTTACCGGAGATTATAGACATTAAAAACGATAATAAGAAATCTCAGCTCAATAGTACAACTTCTGCCCTATACTTGAAATTGAAACGCATTACTTTCGGTAGGTAGCGACTTGGCTCTGCCCCTGGCATTGCTGAGGTCCATGGGCGACGGTAACCACTCACCATCAGGTGGGCCGTGTGCTCATCTGCCTACATGGGCAACAAAAAAAAGTGCTTCGCGACATCAATAGGCAGGGTAGTCGTATCTATCAGTGCGGGCTCACAAAACGCCTCAAAACCTGCAACTACGCTAATTAAATTTGTAATTAAGTTTATTACACGATGTTGCTTCTTCATCGTGAAACGTGAGCATGTCTTATGTAAGAATTTAATTAGAAAATCGGTTCGAAATGCGGAATTCAAACAATGTCACACAATGTACTGGTTGTAGGACGTCTAGTGAGTCCGTGCGGGTAGGTACCATCACCATCACATAATGCGTTTCGGTTTGAATGGTGGAGCAGTCGTTGTACTGTAAAAACTGAAACCTTAGAACTTATGTCTCGAGGGAGGTGGTGGCATTTTCGTTGTAGATGTCTATGAGCTCTAGTAACCACTTCATACTAGGCGGAATGTGAGCTTATCCACTAATGTGAGTAATAACAAAAAAATTGCATCGCTCGATACGAATGCACCAGGCATCGTATCCTTTAGGCCACGACGACTTCAATATATTACACGATCTTATTCGTTTATCGGAAAGTTTTCAGTTCAACTAGAGTTCAGTATAGAAGCCCGTAGTAAGGACGTATTTTCCTAGCAATAAAATTTTATTTGCCTGCAGAATTTGAACTGTGGCATTCATTAATAGTCGTATCGTTCGATAATTGTACACCGTTTTTAATCCTTTAGGCCGCGAATAGTTCAATCACCCACAAATGGATATACGCGGCATTGAATATCACCGCTTGAGAATTGAAATCGAATTCACAATTGTAAAAACGGATACGAAGGACAGCTTCGCTTCACGCGTAGAGAGAAAAATGGTGCCGCTGTTTACAAGATAGCCATTCTTCTTCTTCCTGTTCTTTTCATTCCACAATATGTAGGGTCGTCAGAGCCTCTCATTATGGTGCATAGGAATTTGGAGTGAATCTACGACCGGTCGTCTGCCTGACGTCAACTTTCCTAGGGAATGCTGTCATTTACATAAAATAGTAGCTAGAAGATTACAAGATATCCCAACCATCAGTAAAAACTAATAAAGTATCTTCCGAGGATGCCATTCGGCGGTGTTATCACTCGTTTAATTAATTATCCCTGTATCTATCTATCTACTCGTAGTAAATGATTCCCGGCCCTAAAATAATAAATTATCTACGATGTATATTGTATCGATTTTTCTATTTATGACCGAATTCTCTATTTATGACCGCCTAATAAGATTACCGAAAATAAACATGGCACACGCATTATTCTCTGAATACAATATTTTGATCGTTCACAATCAAACTCTCGGTCGTAAAGAGTTCAGTGCTGAGTTCAAAACTGACGTGAGCAGTTGTTTTCTGAATCCACAAACGTTTACGTTCTGATGAAACGAACTTTATATATTATAAGGGCAAATGCAAAAATGATGCGCGGAATATTAAAAAATAATAATAAACATAATAACAATTGCAGCTGCCTTTGTTTCTTGAGCTAATGTAGACATGGATACCCACCTAATGTTAAATGGGTACCAAGCTTAAAGTGCCAAATTGTTTTTTTTATTGCTTAGACGGATGGACGAGCTCACAGCCCACCTGGTGTTAAGTGATTACTGGAGTCCATAGACATCTATAACGTAAATGCGCCACCCACCTTGAGATATCTAAGGTCTCAACTATAGTTACAACGGCTGCCCCACCCTTCAAGTCGAAACGCATTACTGTTTCACGACAGAAATAGGCAGAGTAGTGGTACCTACCCGTGCGGACTCACAAGAGATCCTTCCAACAGTAATTACGCAAGTTATAATTTTGTGGGTTTTGATTTTTATTACAAGATGATATTCCTTCATCGTGGAAGTCAATCGTGAGCATTTGTATGTCCTATGTAGTCTATGTAGTCCACCATAAGCCTACACAGAGGACTGGAGTTCTTTGAACATATTGCTCGAAAAGATGGTCGCAATCTTGAACAGCTGATGGTGACAGGTAAGATGGATGGCAAATGTCCTTGAGAATACAATGCCATGAGATGGTCGAACGAAATTCGATCTTGTCTGGACATCAAGCTCCACGAAGCCAAGGATCGCTGCAGATGGAAGATAATTGTGCATGAATGATGTAGCGGGGGAGTCACGACCCTTAGTAATCAGGAAAGCGACTCAAAGGAGGATGTAGTTCACCGCATGGTAAGCAGTCAGAGTCGCTCATGGATGGCGGCTACGCCAGGGCTATGACCCAAACATATGCATACTGACCTTAAATTACCAGTCATATGTGTACAACGGCTCATCCTGAAAACAAACGCAAACCTTAGTGCAGAAATATGCATTATGGTTGACCCTACTCGTACGGGCTCACAATACGCCCTACCTCAAGTCTTTACACTCAAATACGATAGTATTCCTTCTTCATGGATGTAATTGCTCATCTCTTCTAAGGTACTTACTGAATATCTTTGTACCAGAAGATTTAAAGCCTTCGTCAAACAGAACGCGTACTTAGCGCGCTTCAGAGCGCTAAACTAACGCCGCGCTATGACGCCGAGATGTGTTGTACTACTGTGGTAACCATGTTGTAACCAAACAGAGCGCCAGCGCTATAGCGCTTATAGCGCTGGCGCTCTGTTTGACGGTATGATAACATAGTAGTACAACACATCTCGGCGTCATAGCGTAGCGCTCTGACGCGCGCTAATTACGCGTTCTGTTTGACGAAGGCTTTAGGTCTGATATTGGCTCATCACACGATGCCAGTACGCCGCACATCCTATTAGATCAAGGATCATGGTTGCTGCTAAACCTCGAAGCTGATATCTCTTCATCGCGGTACGACTGATAGCGCAAAATTGAAATAAATAAAATACTTCGATTTACATAATTTGTTTCAGTGTAACATGTTCATTGTTAACTTTAAGAGTACCTACAAAAAAATCAAGGCTAGATTCCTTATCGAAAGCGGTATTATTAGAAAGATAAATATTAGATTAATCTATTCTAATTTTTGATAGGATTCATAAAATAACATGTTTATGAGTCGATGAACAGAGTTGCAACTATTTACTTGCAAATGATTGCTTCGTAAAATTTTATCAACTAATTTACAAACGTAGGTAAATCACTCACTGCGATTTTCTGTAATGATCGCGTCATGTAAACCTTTTGAATATACCATAAAGACACGTTTAATTAATAATAACTAGAGCTCAGTTTTAAATATGATTTTATATGAGAAAAGTGAAAATGTTATATTACAATGGATTGTTGTAACGATGCTTTTCATATAAACTCTGTTTTTCCTAGAAATATTTTCAAAAAATAAACCTAATTTTCATAGAATGCCCTAGTAATACTTTAAACAATTACATTATCCTAAAATAAATATTAATAAGAATTCATTTGCAAAGAAACGATCCACCAATATGAAGCGGCCTTTACGTTTGGGCATAATGCCAACGTTCGGTGTTATTTACTTAAAAGGGTATTATAGCCAAAACCCTGTTTTATTTCGATTATAGGGATGGTATCATGCAGGCATCCGCAAAGATTTATAGCTTTCGAAATAACTTCTGTTCAGATGTTCGGGCCTAAATTATATTAGTTTGGCGAGAACTTACGATCTTTGGCTTTTTCAGGTATATACCAGACTATTTTTGAACTTTTTCTCATTGCGTATTTTTATCATTGCCATCACATAAAAATATTTTTTTTAATATGTATTCATGTATTTACGTGTGCATTCATATTTCTTGGGCTCTCAGACCCAAAGCTGGTAGAATTTTATCTATTTCACTCATAAAACTTATTAAAAATCATCGATCATCCATCCATCATGACGCTTCGCTTCATTCATCTTAATTGTATGAAGGATATGTTATGCCAATATGGCGTCTATAAATATGGATTTGAAAAGAAACTGCTAAATAATCTATTGCGTTTCTTCTCTATTAGTAATCAAGAAAGCTACAAGTATTCTTTCATATCGAGGTAAAATTAAGTTTATGTTTAAGAGAAAATAACACTATTGTTTATTATTGTAAATTAGTTTAGTGTAGTTTAGTGTTATGTATTGTTTATGAGAAAATAGCACTGGTTACATTAATCCATCCGTTTAAACGACACTATACTGACAATTTATCGGCAAACATAATAAATCCCCATACAAAGCTGCAGCGGGCGACACCTGCGCCCTTTCCCGGCCACCCCACCTTTGATTACTCACGCACATTCCGTTTGTTCCTCTTTGTTCCAGATTGTTACCCTTTATACCAGTTAAACATACCGGGTAACTGATTTATCTGTGTACACAGGGCCGTTGCCGCGTTTCTCATTGTTTACCAGTTTTAAGACAACTTATATGTCGATCAATTTGACGTTTTAGCACTCGACTTAAGGAGAGTTACTCGTATTTTAGATTTATTTGAATGTGAACTGAAAATAGGTAAAGAAGTGAAGTTAAAACTCTTTGACATTACTAAGCCGAACATTATTAAGTTAAGATGAAGTGATAATCTTAAGCCGTACAAAGGATATATGAGTCGTCTATTATCAAAGGTGGCAATCTGTGCATTTGGACAAAAAAAATGTTATTGATATGTCAATACAGATTGATTTGAATATAATCGTCTCCTTCAAAGAATACGGTTCAAAACCTGCATTAAATAAAGGTTAATACTTAACCTGTTATTTATCTAAGATGTCGTTCAGAAGAGTTTTGTGACTGCCAATGGAATACAAAGTCAATAATTCGTTTTTCTGATTTACTAATAATTGTCCAAAAGTCACATTGCCGGCTTTGATAATAGTCGACTCATATGCGTGTTTCAATTTGCATAGATAGGCAGTTTAGTTCATGCTTAGATTCCAAAAATCATTACAGAATTAAAAAGGGTAAATTTTTTTTATGAGTCGGTTTTCAAAGGCGAACTCCGCATTGCGGCCCTGGCACACCAATCCAAAGAAAAACTCGCTCAGGGTCCGCACACGTTCTTAGAATGACAACAAAACCTTCCAAGAACTTCATTCGTCTTATTTTACGAGAAGCTCCTTTTCCTTTCACATCTTTTATAGCTTAATCTGAAAATATGTAATTTTATTGTCACAATAAAATCGGAATATGTTTTGTTGTTATTAAAATGGATGGGTTGTTTTTATTTTATATACCTATGAAGGCGAATGAAGATACCTTGTATTCTAGCTTTTAAAAATATCTATTGTTTGTAGCGTGATTCTGTTATGCAACATAAATACCTATAAAATATACAAAAACAAACAAAATTTAAGAAATAATATTCCGAAGAAAGAAAAGAAAAAAGAAACGAATAAAACATTTATAAAAAGTACCAAAAGTTTCTTGAGTTTCCGATGTGAATCTTCATTTGCGTAACAGAGAGAGCCACTCCAAATTAAGTTTGCCCTGACAATCCTCGCTGTTTGGACAAGAGAACTTACTCTGAGTGATGTTGAAGTATAAAACTGGTTGGAACTTTTTATTACGCATACAAATTGCCTTTCTTAACTGTACTGTATCAAGAATTTTCGATTTCTAAAAACAGAGACTGTCGGCGCGCGCAGACCTGTGATAAACATTTCAATGACGGACCTTGGAGACTCGTGGAGCCCGGTGACGGGTGCGGTGACGGGCGCATATCTTATATTATAAGATACTAGCTGTAAATTAACATTATTATTTCTCACACCCCCATAAACATTCTCATCATTAATGCCCCCGCAACTGGTGTAGGGAGTCCAACACTCATATAAATATATATATATATATATATAGCCTATCCATTACGTACATGTATTTTCTACATGGATACCAAGTTTCAAGTCAATCGGATGCATGGTTCAGTAGTTATAACGGAACATCCGTAAAAACCACTGTAGATTTATAAATTAGTATAGATTATCCAGGTTCTCGCTTCCGGATAGGGGTCGGGGTGCAGTTGAAGTACCTCGGCCTCGTGTTGGACAGCCGGTGGGCTTTTCGTGCTCACTTTGCGGAGCTGGTCCCCCGATTGATGGGGACGGCCGGTTCTTTGAGCCGGCTGCTCCCGAATATTGGGGGACCGGATCAGGTTGTGTGCCGCCTCTACGCGGGGGTGGTGCGATCGATGGCCCTATACGGTGCACCTGTGAGGGCTGAGCCGCGCAACCGGGCCACTATGGCTCGGTTCCTGCGCCGGCCGCAGCGCACCGTTGCCATCAGGGTCATCGCACCGTCTCCTTCGAGGCGGCGTGTGTGTTGGCGGGGATGCCGCCATGGGAGCTGGAGGCGGAGTCGCTCGCTGCCGACTATCGGTGGCGCAGCGAGCTTCGTGCTCGGGGCGTGGCGCGTCTCCCCGAAAGTGAGCTGCGGGCGCGGAAGGCCCATTCTCGGCGGTCCGTGCTCGAGTCGTGGTCGAGGCGATTGGCCAACCCCACGTGGGGGCTACGGACCGTCGAGGCGGTTTACCCGGTCTTTGATGACTGGGTGAATCGTGGCGAAGGACGTCTCACCTTTCGTCTGGTGCAGGTGCTGACCGGGCACGGATGCTTCGGGAAGTACCTGCGCCGGATAGGGGCTGAGCCGACGACGAGGTGTCACCATTGTGGACACGACCTGGACACGGCGGAGCATACGCTCGCTGTCTGCCCCGCTTGGGAGGTGCAGCGCCGTGTCCTGGTCGCAAAGATAGGACCTGACTTGTCGCTGCCTGGCGTCGTGGCGTCGATGCTTGGCAGCGATGAGTCATGGAAGGCTATGCTCGACTTCTGCGAGTGCACCATCTCGCAGAAGGAGGCGGCGGGGCGAGTGAGGGAAAGGTCTCCTCACTACGCAGAAACCCGCCGCCGCCGAGCAGGGGGTCGGGACCGGGGTCGGGACCGGGGTCGTTTCCGTGACCTGGCCCCCTAAGAGCTAGGACTCCCACCCGTTTTGTGCGGGGAGAGACCTAGACGTGGGGTGGTGTGCTTTGCACGCTTACCCGCAATAGGAAGCCGGGTGATGGTAGACCGCGTTACCCCGACCGCTCTGGGGGAAGGTGTAACGCGGCGCCATCAAAGCGGGCTCTCGGTCCGCTGAACGAGGGAACCGGTGGTCGTGTCGCTGGCGGCCACCGGTCCGGCGTCCGTGGGACGGTGGGATGGATGTAATGTGCTCTGCGTCAACCCTGTCCCGCCGTTTCAATAGCCCCGACTGGGCTCCGGCCCGGTCCGAGGTAGGGCGCCGGTTGTGAGCGGCAGGAGTTTTTAGTGAGGTTCAACTCCCACATACCCCACCTGCCGCGCGGGTGGGGATCCGGCGATTTTCTGCTGTGGAAAAAAAAAAAAAAAGGTTCTCGCTTAAAATATGCAAGTGCGGTATATTTAGAGGGTTTTTTTTCCTTTGTGGGCAATTTGTCGGTAGATGCGAGCATCATGATGCTCGAGCATCATGATGCATCATCATGAGCATCATGATGCTCGCATCTCATGAGAAGCATCGCACCGTCTCCACGACCGCAATACCACCGAGTTGTTCCTCGCGTCCCTTTCCTCATTACTGAAGGGAGTTATAACCCTCAATACACCATTTTCTCTCGTACGATTTCCCTCCATCTTCTCCGATCCTTGGCTTTGTAGCAGATGGATGAAATAGCAAATTTAATAGAAAACTAAAGGCAATCAATATGCAACTATAAACACATTTCATTAAAACCTCTTTTACAGCTTAATCACGTGTTTTTTCATTATTGTTTTCATTCTTTTCGGACAATACGAATAGTTTCCATTTACTGTAAGCATTTTAAATTAATGATCTACTGCAGGGAGCTGTAGCTCATTTTTTGTCGTATTAGTTGAAAACGCAGACAGTTCACCTAGTGTTATGTGGTTTCCGGAGCCAATAGAAACTACGAACGTGAATGCCGCCACATACCTTGAGACATAGGTCTAAGCCTCAACACGAATATTTTAACGTTTGCGTATTCACAGATATTATTGTATAACAATGATGCGAGCCCAAGTAATTATAATCGGAAACATTTGCATCCGCATTCCGTTGATCAGCTTCGAACACAATGGAATAAGCATAATATATTATCAATACACTTTCAACATTTAAATGGAAATGAGATAAGAGTATAAATTCAGAGTTAATCATAATTTATTATTGTAAACTTCATTGAAGCCTGTAATTATTTATTGCAACTCTGTATACTTTATTATATTTAAATACGCTGTAACAATTTAAAATATTTCATGAATAAATAAACAGAAAAAACACGGGATAAATGTTTCCACCTCTTTTTTCTTACCTATTCGCTGGTAACCTAAGAGACTATTGCGGCAATGCCCAGACCTGGTTTTTTTTTTTTTTTTTATGATTGAAACTTTACTGGTGGCCCGAAGGCCTTTCCAGTTTCACCAGGACAGGTGGGCGAGCAAAGGCTCAGCCAAGAGGGGTGGGATTTGCTAACAACTGCCCGAGCGCCTCCGAAGGAGACCTAACAACTCAAGAGCAATTGTTTCGCGAATGAATCTACCACCGGATCGGAATCGCGACCCGCTGAGAAGATCCGGCGAGAAACTCAGCGGGCTGATGCATGGGTTAGGTTGCACGTCGACCTCTTTGTCGAGTTCGACGAGTACGGTTACCGGGGTCCCTAAGCCTGCCCCTAGTATTAGAGCTGAAGGCATCTAATGCAAACGTTATTGGATCTGATGGATCCGTAAGGACGTGTCTAGGGCGTCGACGGTGACTGGCTCCTGCATGATCAGGATTCGGGGAGTAGTCAGCGGCGGCAACGATAAGGCGATTATCATGACGCATAGCCTTATCGAAGTATCGTTCCGACGCTGACTTCATGTATTTCCGAATTGATTCGAGGCCCAGGTCGTCGTGTAGGTCAACGTTCCTCACGAACCACGGAGCCCCGACAGCTAACCTGCAAAAGCGGGATCGTAGGGATTGGAGGGTGTCTATGTGTGTGCGGGCCGCGTGAGCGAACACCACACTCGCGTAAGTCATGACGGGCCTTATGCAAGTTTTGTAAAGTGTCACCTTGTTCCGAAGGGACATTTTACTCCGCTTACAGATCATGGGGTAGAGTCTACCGAGAATAAACGCGGCACGGTCACGGACTGATTTTATATGCGGGCGGAATGTCATCGATGCATCCAGGGTAACGCCCAGGTACTTGACCTTCCTGGCCCAGGGTATGGGTTGTCTAAAGAGAGTAATCGGGGGTGTGAGATTCCTCCTCCTAATCCGGGAGGAAATCCGTGTGGAGCTTCCCCTCTGAAATAGCACCGCAGTACTTTTCGCTGGGTTGATGTCTATGCGCCATTTTCGGAACCACTGTCCTAGGGCTAGGGCTGCGCTCTGAAGCTTCTTCGCGATTAGGGACTTATTTCTACTAGAATAGTAAACAGTCGTGTCGTCGGCGAATAAAGCTAAATGGGTCGGCGGCGACCGGGGAATATCGTTGACGAATAAGCTAAATAGGAGGGGTGAGAGGACAGAGCCTTGCGGGACTCCAGCTGTGAGAGGTCGTGGGGAGGAGCGGGTTCCCTCGACTCGATATCGAAAAGAGCGGTTCGACAAGAAGTCCCGTATGATGAGCACGAGACTATCCGGCACGCCCATGTTGAATAGTTTGAAAATCAAACCATTGTGCCAGACTTTGTCGAACGCTTTTGCGACGTCGAAGAAGAGAGCTCCCGTGTATAACGGTTTTGGTCGATTAAGCCCCACAAGAATGTGCTCCGTGAGGCGGTGCACCTGTTGAACGCATGAGTGATTTGTACGGAATCCGAATTGTTCATCGATGAGAATGCCCTTGGATGAGACGAAATCTCTGAGGCGCTTGTAGAGCAGACGCTCATACAGCTTGCCTAGAGACATGAGGAGGCTAATCGGGCGGTAGCTCGTCGGATGATTTTTTGGTTTACCGGGTTTATGTATGCCGATAACGTCCGCTTCTTTCCACACCGCCGGAAAGATACAGTTCGCCATAGCGGCATTGAAAATAGATGCCAACATCACGATGAGTTGGACGGGTAGAAGTTTAATAACGCGGTTAGATATACCGTCGGAACCGGGAGCCTTGCGAGGACGTAGGTCTTTGATCAAGTCTTTAACTTCTATCGGGGTGACGGGTGGTAACGCATCCGATGGTGGCAAGGAGGCTCTGCGTTCTACCTCACTGTCTACTAATTCTACATGAACAGGGTCCACGGATTGAGTGCTGGGCGTGCACTGGGTTTGCAATGTATCGGCCAGCAGCTCTGCTTTTTCGTCATCATCGAACGCCGCGAGTCGACCTGAGGGGCCTACGAGGGGGGGCATAGTTACTACCGTATCCGATTTGAGAGTACGAGCTAAGCGGTAGTAAGACCTTTGGGAGGGCGCGAGTCCTTCTAAGAAATCAGACCATCTGGCATCTCGGACTTCGGCGATGCGAGACTTTACGTCGCGTTGTAGGGCACGCATTCGAATACGATTTTCCGCGGTAGGATATCTGTCGTAGGCGCGTATCGAGGCGTTCTTAGCTCTAAGGAGTTCCCTAATATCGTCGGACAATTTGAAGCGGTGAAGGAAGTCCTCCGCTACAACTTGTTTCGATGACCTATCTAATGTCGAGGTGATGTGTGACGTTAAGATGTCTATGGCTTCAGCGGTATCCTGAGGAGACGGGATAGAGTCCGGGTTAAACGGGAGCGATGGTGGATCAGATTCAGCCAGGCTGATGCCCAGCGTGTGCCAATCCACCACAGTCCTCGTGACGGGAACGGAATCGGGAGCGCGACCGAGCTTCATAACGACGGGACGGTGGTCTGAATCTAACTCTGAAACTACTTCGATCGAGTGTAAGTGCAGAGTTACATTTTTTAATAACGCTATGTCGAGTATATCCGGGCGATGCGCGATATTTAGCGGGTAGTGAGTCGGGGTTAGCGGAGCGACGATATCGAAGGCGAGATCATCGACTAACGCGTCAAGCCTCCTGCCATTCGGGGTTGTGGTGTGTGAGTTCCACCTGATGTGTTTACAATTTAGGTCGCCCGCCAGAATAACAGAGCTCCCCATACCGAGCAGCGCCTCGATATCACTGCTTAGAATGATCTTATCCGGTGGAAGATAAACGGACGCGATAACGATCGGCGCGTGTCCCGTCAGTGAGATTCGGCACACTGATGCTTCGATATTAGCGAGCGCGGGAGGATCGAGCGGGACGCAATGCAGGGCTCTTCTATAGTAAATGACGGTACCACCACCACGGGCAGAGAGCCTGTCGTTCCTGACCATGTTATAGTTCGCGATTTTAGGGTCACGGCGCGCGGGTTTAAGTAGGGTCTCCTGCACTAAAAAGATATCAATTTGATGGTCACGCAAAAAGTCAGAAACCTGATCACGTTGATTTGCGAGACCATAAGCGTTAAAAAATCCTATCGTTACGGATAGGGGCTTTATTCTACTTATATACGCCATTGATTACCGGCGGAGTGAGGGGAGGACGTACGTATTTAATGACGCGTATACGTCGGCGTATTCCTGCACAACGGCGATAAAGTGTTGTGCAGTGGAGGCAGCGCGAATGGCGTCGCCCAAAGCGTTAACGCGCTCAAAGTTGATCGACTGAAAGAAGTCGATCGCTAAAGCGAGATTTTCGGACGCGGTCGGAGGGCAAGTCGCGGGAGAGGGACGAGTCGCGGGGCGGGACGAATCGCGGAGGATAGCCGTGTTCGTGTACGGCAGCGGTTTTGCCCAGGCCGAGACACTGGGCATCGCCGCCGGAACGAACGCTGGCTTAGCCTGCGACGCAGAGGGTGCCGAGGCTTTGATGTCTGGGCCGGAAGCTCGGAGGCGGTTTTGGCGGGCGACGCGGCGATTTATTTTAGGGGCTCGAGGGCAACCACGGTAATTCGCGGGGTGACCCTGTGTTCGACACAGGACGCAGCTAGGCGGTTCCGTCGCGGTTTTTTGGTCGCGAGCGCAGAGGGCCGTGGCGTGATCGCCCAAACACTTAACACATCGGGGGCGCGCGTGACAGTTACGGGAAGAGTGCCCATACAATTGACAGTTATGGCACTGGCTAGGAGTGCCTTTTTTATGGGGGGCTTCGATGGCGATACCGGAGAGCCTACAGACAGTCTGTGTGTTGAAGATTTTCTTACCCTCGGGGGTAGGCTGGAGGGTGACTAGAACCATATTATATGGCTCCCTACCGCGACCGGTGTGCATACGGTGCACAGAATTCACTGGAAAGCCCTGTTCTAACAGATCGGCCTTGACGAGCTCTACATCTAACTCTTTAGGGATTCCGCGTATTACAACGCGGAGTTCGCGCTCCTCCTGGAGCGTATAAGTATGGAAACTTATACGTTCCTTACGGAGGTAAGAAGAGAGGGCCCTATGGTCGTCGGGTGTTTGAACCTTAATTTGAATGCCGTTCGCGAGGTTACGGGCATTCGTGAAATTTATATTTTTGGCCTTAAGGGCCAGGCAAACTCGATCCCAAGCTGCCTTCTCCTGAAGGATAACCGGGGGAGGGGTCTGGGTTTTATTTTGTGCCACCGGACGCGGCGACGGAGTGGCACGGGCTGGGGGCGCAACGGGAGTCTGAGGGCGGGGGCGCGACGCGTTCACGGCTTTGCTAATTTTAGCGGCCGCGGGAGCTCGAGACTCCGCGGCACGCTTCTTACCCTTCTGTACCAGGGTGAATCCATCCGTCGATGAGACGGGGGCGAGGTCGACCTCCATGTCCGAGTCAGAGTCGGAGCACGAGGAGGCGGGTGCAGGCGACCTACGAGCAAGTGTAGGTGTTTCAGAGGGCGCGACGGAGGCCGCGGATGATCGCTCAGCTGAAACGATGGTCACGGCGGACGACGCAGCAGCTTTTCTCGCCAGTATAGGCGACACGGGAGCGGCAGGCACGACAGAGGCTGCGGAGCTCAATGCAGAAGCTCTGCACGCAGGTACAGGCGACGCAGGAGCAGCAAGCGCGGCGGAGTCCTCGAGAGGGCTCGCAGTGTGATTGGCAGGCCAGAAACGCAGGCCAGAAACTCTGAGGCGAGCTGTGGGTGGCGAAGTCGGAGGAATTCCGCGAATACAGCGTCCATGATCGCTGAGTACCCAGGTGGGGCGGCCCCGGGTCTTGAAAACACTCGCCTTGCGGCGAGGCCCCAACTTCTCGGACCTAAGCGGTTCTATTGAACACAGGTGGCAATGCGGCGCGATTACTACAGGACAAAGAAAAAGCACAACAAAACAGAAATTACAAAAAGAAACAAAACAAATAAATACTTGCAGGAAAACACTTTGTCGGCAAATGTTCCACGAACACAAAAATAACTAAAACAAAACAAATAAAAGCTTCCAGGAAACACACTTGGTCGGCAGATGTATCACGAACACAG
Organism: Bombyx mandarina; assembly: GCF_030267445.1. Taxonomy (NCBI): domain Eukaryota; kingdom Metazoa; phylum Arthropoda; class Insecta; order Lepidoptera; family Bombycidae; genus Bombyx; species Bombyx mandarina. Next base: position 12,494,309 of record NC_143223.1, on the reverse strand, counting down.
GCCGCGCGAACAATGGCCGGGCTAACAAAAGCCGGGCGAACAAAGATCGGGCGATCGAGTGGACGATGAGCACGTCCGCACGTGACGGGTGCCTCTATCGGAATGCCCAGACCAGGTATGTTGAACCTGAATGAACCCAGGGTTGTTGGGCTCACTGACTCAATTTGAAAGATTTTTTTTATTGCCTAGACGGTTGGACGAGCTCACAGCCCACCTGGTGTTAAGTGGTTACTGGAGCCCATAGACATCTACAACGTAAATGCGCCACCCACCTTGAGATATAAGTTCTAAGGTCTCAAGTATTCAAGTTAGTATTCAAGTATTCAAGTTACAACGGCTGCCCCACCCTTCAAACCGAAACGCATTACTGCTTCACGGCAGAAATAGGCAGGGTGGTACCTACCCGCGCCGACTCTCAAGAGGTTCTACCACCGGTATTGCTAAGACTAGCCTCTTAGCAAGAGCAGTACTTCGCAGAACCTACCGCCGGATCGAAATTGCGACCCACTAGGAGATCCGTCGAGAAACTTAGTATGCTAAATTAACCGCTAATAAAAGCAGTCCCGTATAAATTTCCCGAAAACATAACCTCCTTCAAAGCCATTCACGGGCAAAAAAGTCCTGCATAAAAGTTAAATACAATTAGGCCGACTCAACGAATTTGTTGTACCAAAAAAAATTCTCGTCTAATACCCGACGTATTCATTAATGTAATGGTATTTTGGTTAGATTGTTCCGGCATTTCTAAGGATACGGCAGAGATGTTGGGAATTCCATTTAATACCCCACAGCAATCCGTATTTCCATCGCTATTCAACGGTTATTAATTTCTTTACGAATAAGAAAGGCATAAGGAACGACTTTTTTTTTTACATTTTTGTTCTGAGGTTCAATAAATATATGTCGGAGAAGCCACAATTATTAACACCATTGTCAGACATCGTAGAGGCGAATAGGGTTATCGAGCTACCTACCTTCGAGCTAAGAGAAATATTGAGTACAACAATCACGTTTGTTATCTTAGAACAATTTAGAAATCTTTTCTTGACGTTAGCAAACGAAAACGAATGACAGTTACTTAGGACGGAGACACCGCTCTTCAAGAAGGCTGGTTGGTAAGTGTGATGACGTCTATGCGCCTCCATCGGCTAGGCTCTGTCGTAGCACGAAGTTAGTCGAGTTCCGGCAATCGTGCTGCCATCTCTTGGGAATCGTGCTGCGTTTCATTTAGCTACCAAATTAATTATATTCTCCGACATATAATACTTTGGTTTGAATTGAACATTTCGTTTTTGCTTGCATTGAAATCTCGTTTAGTTTTCGGAAGATCAGGTCTTCTTCGAGTTATCATGGCATACTCAGGGTGCAAGCGCCCTTCCAGTTTCTGCCGCAAAGCCGATTAGAAAGATGCGATAGACATTAAATAATACCAATGAAAAACCTAAAATGGGTTGCATTCACCTTGAAATGTTTATGGACACTGTCAGCTATTCAAAACCATGTTAGTCGAGAGCTGGTTTCCCATTATTGATCATCATGATGCAGGATGAGATGAAGTCGTCGTGGTCTAAAGGATAAGAACCCCAGTGCATTAATATCGAACGATGCGAATGTACCTGCGTTCGAATCCCGCAGGCGGGTACCAATTATCATAATGAGATACGTGCTTTATGGATGTACACGAATGACTTCCACGGTGAAGGAATAATATCGTATAATAAAAATCAATTTAATTTGATTTCGATTTGAATGGTAGGGCAGACGTTGTACAGTAAAAACTGAGACCTTAGAACTCATGTCTCAAGGTGGTTGGCGAATTTTACATTGTTGATGTGTAAGGGCACCGGTAACCTCTTAATACTAGATGAGCTCGTCCACCCACCCACCTAAACAAAAAAATTAAACAAACTCGCATCTTTTGATATTTTGCCAAACATATCAAAATACATAATTATGTGGAATCATATTGTTACGCACTGGGGTGCGGGATAAATAAAATTCTACCGAAATACAAATTAATAACAGTATTCAACACTTAGAACACTTAAAACACTTTAAAATTCTCAATTCGCTTCTTCAGCTTCGCTTCAGGTGATCCGTTCGCTGTTTCGCTTCGAGTAGTTCCGATTAATGACTAACTGCGTGCCATCTCTGCAACGTTTTTGTACCCGATATTACATCCCTAGAATTATCGAGAATATTCCACACATTTCGAGTATTGTGTTTCCGCTATCTGATAATAGATGGCGTTGTACTTCTTGAGCGTTCTAGATGCTGCTAGATCTTTCGATATTTGTTCGACTATTCGGCAATAGATGGCGTTATTCTTACCGGCGTAACATTATTACGGTAACTCTGCTAAAACATAATTCAAGGGTTGGCAGAATAATAGTTTGTTAGATTACGATTTATGTTCACGTAGGTACTCTTTAAGCCGAAACTATTTACTTAGGATTTTTTTTTATTGCTTAGATGAGTGGACGAGCTCAAAGCCCACCTGATGTTAAGTGGTTACTGGAGCCCATACACATCTACAACGTAAATGCGCCACCCACCTTGAGATATAAGTTCTAAGGTCTCAAGTATAGTTACAACGGCTGCCCCACCCTTCAAACCGAAACGCATTACTGCTTCACGGCAGAAATAGGCAAGGCGGTGGTACCTACCCGTGCGGACTCACAAGAGGTCCTACCACCAGTAAAAACTTTTTATATTCGTTAAATCGATTACTTTACTAGAACACTATCTGCAGTTTTCGGCTTGATATTATCTTCTTTTTATACACCCTGTATAAATAATTTCATTACTAAAACTATAAAATGTTAGAAACCGTCAAATCATTAAAACAAACAAGTCATAAACGATAAAAATGTTTTAAGTACGTCTGTAACTCATGAAAATCTCAGTGTGCATATCGGCTGGAGAAAGTGGAAACGTCGTAACTTGCATTTTGGGCTAAGCGATTTCGTACCTTATCATATAATACATCTACAGTACAAAGTTGGTCTCTTCAAGCTACGACAATTCCGCTTTCTTCCTTCGATATGCATAGTGATGCGTTTATTGGCAGCGGCCTGGCGTCCACTCATCATGCAGGCCGAATGCTCATCTACGTACAGTGACAATAAAAAAAACCTTTTTTTGCTTAAGTGGGTGGACGATATCATGGCCCACCTGATGTTAAGTGGTTAACATCAGGTGGTTTCATCAAACATTAGTTTTTACAGTAGTACAACGGCTGCCCCAGCCTTCAAGCCAAAACGCATTACTGCTTCACTGCAAAATAGGCATGGTGGTTGGACCTACCCGTGCGGACTGACAAGACGTCCTACCACCAGTAAAACCTCATCAAATGCTGCGTGCTTGCAAATCTAGCAACACTCTGATATTCTGATAAAACTTTTCGACTTTTTGGCGAGAACGTGAGGAGTGAAGTTGTGTGATTTGTTTTATTTTGTCTATTTAGTGTTTTTTTCAGGTTTAAATGTGTAATAATAGTGGTTTATTAACTGTTTAATATCTGTGAAAATGTGGGAAAATGAAACAAAAGTCAACTGAAAAAATCTCCGTAAATGACCATCATTTTATTGAGATTATATTTCATCCCATATCATCTCATCTTATTTCATTAAATTTCATCCCAGTTGATTAATGTCTCAAATTAATCATCTTCATTTCCTTTCACTCCATATTTATAATTTTTCATAAAAATAAGAATATGAATTAAAATAAGACATGACCTAAAGGTCTTAGTTACCAGGGTCATAAAATCCCTTAAAAAAACTTTTCATTTCGTTTCATTACGCGGCCGTCCGCTGACATGTACAGTGTAAATAGTACCGGTTCCTGTACATAATGCCGCATAGAAGCTGTCACGTACAGAAATTACGTTACGGGGGTAAAGTACAACCGCATTAAACGCGGGACGACCACTGCAGGGCCGCACTCAGGAATGTTGCCAACAAGTTTTCAACGGTATTTACCGAAAAACGATAAGACGGAACGCAGCTATCCCCCATAGTACGAAGAATTCCAATAGAAACTCACACGTATATGTTTGTTATAGACTCTACTTTAAATTGTGTGTCTAGAACAAAAAAAAACTATGATATTTCTGTACAGGGACACTAACGCAAAATACAACTTCGAAGGTGAGCTGTCTCTAATTATACTGAGTCTCCAATTTCTAACAAGGCGTAAAACAAATTTAAATAATAAAAATAATAATTTCGAAAGTTTTCGTGATCTCGACAAAAGACAAGTAAGCGTAGAAAGAAAAATAAATAACCGGCTGTGGCGGGTAGACATCATACAACGCGAGATAATTGACAGATGCCTGAATCTCGCTTACGACATTTTCAAGATAAAGCGCATATATACAAGTTCCGAACAACAACATTCGGACCGTCGGTCTACCGAGCAATATCACCCGCTCGGTGGAAGATCTTCCCTTTGTCGTTAAGCCTCCCAAACCGGCAATTTCAATAATGTAGTCCTACGTACCTATATACTGGCAGACCTGGTTTTCGAAAAAGGTACAAAAAGTCATAAGAAATTATTTTTATTGGCTAAAAACTAACTGGATCCACCTCTGCATTCAATGACACTTCGTTCTCATTTCACTACCTTCTATCTCCGGGTATTCAATTAATGCAAATTATGAATCCAAAGGAAATTGTTTGAATGTTAAACATTTGCTAGATCCGACGCTTAATGGCAACGTAACCTTTATCAGTGATGTTCATTAGGTTTTTTTTGTTTTAGTTTTAAATATATTTTCCCTACCTAATCGCTGATAGCCTAAGCCCTAAGGGACTATTTCAGCTACTCATTTACCGGTAAGTGAGTTCTCGTGCTCAACCTGAGAGAATTTGCTAAAATACGAGGGCGGGATGAAAAGTAACTAGCCACTGCTAGTTAATAATTAAAATTTTAAAAAAATATATGCCTACATATATGTCATTTTTAAATTCGTATTTCTGGTCACCTGTGTTCTAAATTTGAATTTGGTGGCGCGAAAATTTTATTGATTTTTTGTCATATGAAAATAAATTTTAATATATTTCGTCAACTGTTTTCAAAATGGATAAAATTGAACAAAGAGCGGTGATAAAGTTTCTTCATATGAAGGGCATGAAGGGGAAAGATATCTATGACGAGTTAAAGAATGTTTTGGGTGAATGTGCCCCTTCTTATGGCACAGTAAAAAACTGGGTGGCTGAGTTTAAGCGCGGTCGTACATGTGTCCAAGATTAAACCTACCCCGGACGTCCAAAAAGCGTCACGACTCCGGAAATGGTCGTGAAAGTAAATGATATAGTTTTAGCAGATCGACGATTGAAGTTATCTAAAATAGCTAACACTACAGGTATCTCAAAAGAATGGGTACATCATATCCTAAGTGAGGAATTAAATATGAAAAAGTTATTGGCCCGTTGGGTGCCGCGATTGCTTCCTTACGCACGATCAAAAAAGGATTCGGGTGCAAAACTCAAAAAAATGTCTGAACCGTTTTCAGAGTAATAAGGCCGATTTTTTACGTCGATTTGTAAAAGCAGATGAAACAAGGGTTCCGAATAAAAAAATCAATCAAAACAATGGACTCAAGCGGGATGCCCGGCTCCAAAAAGCCATGGCTGTAAAGTCGGCTGGAAAAGTGATGGCTTCCGTCTTTTGGAATGCAGATGGGATCTTGATTACCTTCCTAAAGGTAAAAAAAAACATGTGTGCAATTCACACGTGGTAGAAGTGAAACCTTCCAAAATTAAAATACAATTATCCTAAACGTCTTAAGTATATGTAAAATTTTGTCATTAGTAAATAATTGTAAGTTAGCGCCCTCTGTGAATTGATATTTTAATTTCACGTATAATCCTAAATTAAAATTCACTACAAGAGCTTTCATACACACATTAGTATTAAAGTCTCTTACCTGTCGTTTTTTCCGTTGCATCCGGTTTGAAATCAGAAAGATTCTAAAGAAGTTTTCACTTCAACAATTAATGGAGAATACTACGCTAATCTTCTAGATAATCTTCATCAATGTATTCAGCAAAAACGACCAGGCTTGGTGAAAAAAAATCATCTTCCACCAAGACTACGCCAAGGTTCACACATGTGTTAAAGCTATGGGAAAAATCAATGAATTGAAGTATGATTTGCTACCCCACCCACCTTATTCGCCTGATCTAGCGCCATCAGACTTCCACTTATTCCCTAAGCTCAAAACTTTTTTGGGCGGACAGAAATTTTGCCAGGTTCACGGAGACTATGTCGAAAAATTAAATTAATTTTATCACGGAAAGTTAAGTGTTTTATTATTAACCTAGTTACTTATCATCCCGCCGTTGTAGTAGTGCTTCACTGAATGTACCACCGGATCGGTATCGCGACCCACTGAAAATATCCGGCGAGAAATTCAGTGGGTTGCGTTTAAGGGCTAGTTCGATCGAAATATTCATCGTAATCGACAGTCAATGATATTGAACATATACAAACTGGATCATATCATACTTTCAAAATATACTATTGCTGCCAATATAGTTACTAGCGAATAAAAAATCAGAACCCGAACGCATATTTGTTCAATTGATTATTCCTTCTTACGTGTACAAAAACCGTTGTCGGTAACTAAAACCGATGGCATATTCCCGACAGAATAGAAGTAAAAACTTGCGACCACGAAATCATATTTTAGTAACGTTATTTTCTTTTCAATGCAGCACAATCAAAAATCAAGAGGCACGTGGATTCCGAAGTCTCGAGGGAAAGGGAGGAGCGACCATAAACTGACTTCGGTTTCTATTACGGATTTATAAGATACAGCCATATCGAAAACGATAGTTATTAAATAACAAAACAATAATAGTATTAAACTAACGCAATGTGAACGCCAAACTGGATTTACTTGTGGTAATTTGTAATTCCAGGACCTCAGGGGTCGATTCTACTATTCGGCCTCTTTCTGCTGCAAAGCAATCAAACTTTCCAGACTGGACTATGACTGTGATACAATACAATTCATGACGACGCCTGTAGCTGAAAGTAAGTATTGTACTTTTTAACGAAGCATGTTGCTGATAACTTTATTTCTGTAATCTGAAGAAGCATGTTGCGGATAATAACATGTACTTTTAGGTTAGGAATATTGTGTTCTTATAGTACTAAAAATGTGTTTGTTTGAATTATATTAAATTAAAAGACTTAGTTATGTCAAATTCAGAGTTCGGTCACATGTCTTACAAATAAATAGATTTTATACATACCCTCAAAAAAACAGCAATTAAATACATGTTTAAAAGACTCGTCGTATATTGAACTCTTCGTAATCCTCACCCTTTAAAATTTTAAGGTCGCGTCACATGTCTTGAACATCGTATCTCGTTAATAGAGACGCAACATCTGCGAGAAATAAAAGTCGAGCAATAGAAAAAATAAACTTTTCCCATTTTGCACAATCAAGTATCAAACACAAACGGCAACCCAACAATTTTATTACTCTGGCTTAATATCTTGTACATGATCACCAGTAAAATAAGAATATCACTTAAATTTTTATTCAACGAAATATTCGAGGGTATTCTTTTTTCTTTTAAAGTAATTAATTTACTTATTCTTACTTGCTAACTTATTCCCATCAAAATATAAAAAAAAATGGCGGCTAGAATTTCGCGCGACAATTAAATTTGGAATATTGTAATAGCCATTTGGGACACTCCTCGGTACATAAATCTAAATACTAATTCTAATGGCCTATTACTATGTCTATGTAATCGTAGATTTTTTTATCATTTCAAAATACGATGTAATTAATACCTTTGCAATAAAAGATAATTTAATTAATCTCTTTTAATGTGATCTCTTAATGTATTTAATGATTGTTACAGCCTAATTTATTGAGACCAACCCAGACATACACGTATAATTACAGCAAAATGTATCATTTGCATTTTTATAACATATTTTATTTCAAAATCGATCTATATGAACTAAGTCCCCTTGCATAGCTAAAATACAAAACAATCATCATGCAGAACCCATTTTTAACACCGGAGAAATACTCGTAATGATTTCCTTTTTATTCAAAATTAATACTACTTGTAGATAAAAACTGTATATATTATTTTATTTTTTGGTAAGACATATCCCATGCATTTTCTAGATAAAGACCCTTTTTTTGCTTATAAAGGTATATTTGTAAATGACTATAACGTTTTTTTCCGTTTTGAAGATACAAATATACTATTTTCAGATGTTACCCTATGCTTGTGCTATATAAGACCTTGCCTATTTCCATATTTCTAAATGAAAAAATAAGACCATATCTTTTAATGGCTTTGACTGACAAGAATAGGATATTTACGACTTCCTTCCGCCGTAGACCTTACAGCGTACGATTTAGGTACTAATTTTAACTTGTTATCCATTTTTAAATAAAGATTTTTTTAAGCAATATTGACTTTGTTATCACAAAAAAGTGATCTTGTAAGTTTTTCTTTGTTTTCCTTTTGAGAGTCGGGACCGTAAAAATGACAATCACAGCTAAATTATGATTAAGCGTTGTGTTATATTTTTCAATTAACTATTCGCTGGTAGCCTTGGGGGCTGGCTATTCCAGCTACGCTCTGACGGGGGTGTTATTAATTGGTTTACAACGCACTGTCTTTTTTTTACTTTTTGGCAGAAGCTATCATAAAAACTATGAATATTTTGAAGTCGTCGTGGCCTAAAGGATAAGACGTCCGGTGCATTCGTATGTAGCGATGCACCGGTGTTCGAATTCCGCAGGCGGGTACCAATTTTTCTAGTGAAATACGTACTCAACAAATGTTCACGATTGACTTCCACGGTGAAGGAATAAGATCGTGTAATAAAAACTAAACCCGCAAAATTGTAATTTGCGTAATCACTGGTGGTAGGACCTCTTGGGAGTCCGCACGGGTAGGTACCACCACCCCGCCTATTTCCGCCGTGAAGCAGTAATGCGTTTCGGTTCGAAGGGTGGGGTAGCCGTTGTAACTTTACTGAGACCTTAGAACTTATATCTCGAGATGGGTGGCGCATTTACGTTGTAGATGTCTATGGGCTCCAGTAACCACTTAACACCAGGTGGGCTGTGAGCTCGTCCACCCATCTAAGCAATAAAAATAATAAAAAAATGCTTGAATCTCACTTACGAATTTTCATATTCATGTTCAATGGTATGTATACAAGTGTATGTATATTTTTACGTTATTTATGTGTGTAATTGTGTATGTATATAGTCTGATATATTATGTATTAGTGGGATTTATTATTATTATTGTTACAATGTGTATTGTATCAATAAGTGAATTGATTAGATTGTACTCTTCTACCCACCTATGTAAAGCTCACCCTCTTTAAGAATGGTTAGCTGGTACAGAACTCAATTGTTGAGTTTAGCTCGATATTTTATAACTTTTCGCAATTATTATATTGTATTAACTGCGTGTACAATAAAGAATAAGAATACATATATATATATATATACAAGCTGCGAAAAATAGCGTTTGGATTTTTCCGATAGTAGATTCATTCGCAAACCAGCTGCCCTTGAACTGTTAGGTATCCTCCGGAGGCGCTCGGGTAGTTGTTAGCAAATCCCATCCCTCCTGACTGAGCCCGTTCTCGCCCGGATTTGGACCCTCCGCGACGTTCTGTCTACATATGTATCGAGTATATTCCACCGGTTCGGCGGAAGATCTTCCCTGTGTGACTAACCTTCCAAAGGTCATAAACGACGCCGAAGGATGGTGCAATAAACAAAGCACTGTAAAAAAGGAATACCCTGCCTATTTCAGCCGTGAAGCAGTAATGCATTTCGGTTTGCAGGTTGCGGCAGCCGTTGTAACTATACTGAAACCTTAGAACTTATATTTCGAGGTAGGTGGCCGTATTTACGTTGTAAATGTCAATGAGCTCCGGTAACCAGGTGGGCCGTGAGCTCGTCGATACAATTAAGCAAAAAAAAATAAAAAAATCTAAGGTGACACAGTGCTTAATAAATCCTCCATTCTACGCAGCGTAACCAATTCTAGCATATTTTTTATCTCTTTCATTCAACTTTGAAGTTAACATCACATTCAAAAACGAAAACTATTACTACGTTTGCACCACAAAAGTGAATGAGGCTGCTAAAGTTTTAGTTGGATTTACACCGCCGTCACTTGGACTATTATTGTAGACCCGATTTCATAGAATTAGGTAAAATTTATCATCCCTTTGTCTGATGTAGATAAATAAATATATTTCGGTTGAAGGATGCGAAATTATTAATCAAGTGGTAAGACTTCGAAATTAAACTTCGATGCGCTCACATTGCTAGTATCTACGTCGCTAAATAAAGATTACACCGCAGATCTTAACGTAAAACGCGCCATTAATGCTAATATACACTATTGAATACTATTCAATCTCTCGCTATTTCGTCGCACTGTGTCTGCACTGCGGAGTCAATTAATAATCCGTTTTTCTTATCTGCTACTGTGAAGCTGTGACGCTGTTTTATTCCAGAGTTTTCCCTCGAAAAAATCACAAGAAGTCTTTATTTATTATAACATACGCGTCAAAAACATATAACTCTACTTTCTTGTACTCACACTTAACGTGAGACGTCTCAAAATTCTATGATTCTTGACGCACCAATAAATAATATGTTATTAAAAAAATATGTAATTCATCGATTGAATATGATAATTTTATAAATGTTCTGGAACGATCTACACGGTGACTGATATCGAACAAAATTCACGAAACATTCTTTATTATTTGACCTTCTGTGGTACAACCTTCGCATGTCTCCAGCGTATAATTTCCCGACATTTCGTCATGAAAGTCAAATATGGTACGAGGTTTTTCAAATTGAATCGCAAATTCTCATATGATATGCGTGTAACGTCAAACGTGTCCATAGATGTCATTTAAAGACGACGAAATCAATTCGATAAATGAAATTATATTATCATTCCTGAATAACAATTCGGGTTTTTTCCCGACAACCTTTTTACACTCGTATATGCGAATACTCTTGAGTGTTGTTTCCTTATAACAGAACAACTGCTTTATGTAAAGAATTGTCTTCATCTTTCGTGGCTATCTACATTTTGACCAATACTAGCGGTCCCGCAGTAGTCGAAATTCGACTAAAATTAATTGAAATTTATAAGTTTGAACATAATTAAGGTTCTGTTGTCAAAGATTATTATACTTCTTTATTCACAGATCTCGCCGAGACCACACTATAAACAAATAATATTAAAGATAAAGAATATTAACTAATTATTCAATCAGTAATTATTTATATTATATTCATTTTAAATAAATAAAGAAATCTTCATTATTATCACGAAGAAATCTATTTCTTCGTCTTCAATCATATAAATAATTATTATTTCCTATTCATTTCTTGCAAATCAACGTAAGAAGAACGAAAAACTGCACTTATAATAAATGTTTTATTGCTTACAATACATCTTATCGTAACAAGAGCAAGAGCTGAACAAACACACAAAGCTTCATAAAAAGTTCCGTAATTAGTCGGAACGTCGGTCAACACCGCGATAAGAAGCTCTAAAGCTCTCGTGAAACTTTCACAATCTCTCACAAACTAACAGGGCCGACATAAAAAGGGTTTTAGTAACTGATCAACTTCACAAAGCTCTGGTTTAATTAATTGTAAGTTTTCTGACGCTCTATAACAGACTAGACATGTCCTGTGGAGGCTGGCATCTGAATCTCGGAAACGGCTCCAACGATTTTCATAAAATTTAGTATACAGGGGATTTCGGGGGCGATAAATCGATCTAGCTGCGATTTATTTTCAGAAAATGTTGTTTTTTTCGTGTTTTCAATAATCAACTTTATCGATAATCAACTTTATGACTCTTCCCGACATCTATTGGTGAATAATAATACTATTTTTCTTAATTGAGAGAAACTAACTCACAACAAGATGGCGTTATAAAAAAAACAGAGTAAAGTTCGGTCATCATCTAGTATTAAATTATACAAGAGCCCTCCTTAAATTAGTTTTTGAACTTACTCGTGAAACATTTTTGCTTAATTGATATTTTATTAAGATATCAGTTATTTTTTATCTAATCTCAGGGTCATATTATATAGCTACACAAAACATTAATAAATCTAAGCACTCCTTTCAGCTATGTTATGTCGTATGTGATTTACGGTTGTCCAAGCTACTCTAAACACCAATGAATAATCGTCTACGAGTAGAAAAATAAGGATTTTAATTTTTGTCACCGAATAAATAAGCACCTATTCTTACACGTGCGCTATGAAACTTTCAACGTTATGATAATATTCCGAACAAACGTTCTGCTCATGTTTATTTATTGCATTTCGACATCTGTAGTCTACTTTTTATTGTGTTTATCGTTGGACAAGCCCGCTCATAACGCGAAGCTAGACCACATTTGGATACAATCTTATTTACATTGTGACGAAGATACACTACGGTATTGCATTTTCGGCCATAGACGTTAGCAATGCCAGAAGCACAGCCAAGCCGCTGCGTACTGCTGAGCACTTTGTGCAAACCTCGAAAGTTTTTTTTGTTTATGATTGAAAGATTACTGGAGGCCTTTTCAGTTTCACCAGGACAGGTAGGCGAGCAAAGGCTAAGCCAGGAGAGGTGGGATTTGCTGACAACTGCCCGAGCGCCTCCAAAGGAGACCTAACAACTGCTTCGCGAATGAATATACTACCGGATCGGAATCGCGACCCGCTGAGAAGATCTGGCGAGAAACTCAGTGGGCTGATGCATGGGTTAGGTTGCACGTCGACCTATTTGTCGAGTTCGACGAGTACGGTTACCACCTCGGAAGATGAACATGTCATAGCGCTCAGGAAACGCCGAGGAGGGTACCTCCAAAAACGATTCTCTTAAAATTCACTGTGGAAGAACGCAGTGATTCCTGATAGTATCGATGAGCTCTGCTTCAATGCGGACGGTGCGATCGTAAACACGAGATTACCGAATCATTTCAAACAAAAAAGTATTTAATGATCTGTAAAACAAGAACTTTCTCTTTCTTTCTTCGGATTTCTTTCGACACGATCACGACGAGATGACTAGTCTATTAAACGTCTCGTTGTATAGAGAAGGTTGGACGGTACAAGACCACGCGAGGGTCACCAATGCGGTGGATCGACCAAATTAAAACTTCTGTGGGAGGTCCCCTAAATTAGTCCAGTAGAATGGCCTTGAGCAGGGACAGATGGCGGGACATCGTGAGACGCATCAAGTCTGTTGTGATGATCACGACCACTGTGTCCAGAGTGACACGATTGTGAAGAAAAAAAACAACAATTACAATGCTATTCAAAGGACCGAACCAAACCAAACAACTGGCATCACCAAGTCAGACCACGACAGTGCGCTAAAACTGTCACTCAAACCCGTCGAATAGAAACCACAGTGCATACATACGTAACTGAAATACTTACTGATACAATAACGAAACAAACAAACGAAACTGTTTATGTTTTAATATATCGAATTTACAGAACTTCTACCCTTTAAGTTTTTAGAACGAAGTTCCTTTTGGGACGATGCGAAGGGGTACCCTAACCGGGAAGAACCGTCCGTAACGTAAGATTTTTATTAGTAATGCACACAGTGTACGACTTAACTTTGTAATAACGTACAAAAAAGAACATATTTTTATTATATAAATATTTTTTATAACTCATTGTGAATAAAATAAAGTTGATAACTTTGTAAAGTAGTTTTATTTTATTTTTATCAATAAAAAATCATAATAAAAATGTATACCCGAATAATTATTTTCTTTATACCTCGAATAGAACTTAAAATTAATATTTTTATAATAGGGAACATCGTTCCTATCCGGTGTCCCAAACATCTTTATTATTTGTTATTTTTTCTATATCCCTTGTAGATTACGAATGCCACCTGCTGATGCGTTTTTTTTTTTTCTCTCTCTCTAAAACGAGAGACAATTCATTATGATTCATACGTTAGATAAATTTGAATAAAGGTTTTCTTGTGATTAAAACTGAATGAATTTTAAGACTAGAATGGATCGGAGCTAGGAGATTTATTGGCATTTCTGATATATGACCCAAATATAAATAATTATATGCAGCTTTAAGTTTGTTTACGTCTTTGCGATTTCGTAACAACTCTTAAACCTTTCAAACAACATATTAATGGAAAAGGAATGAACAAAACCTTATATTAATTCATATAGTTTCGAAGTAGCTGTATACATAGATTTGCTCCTAACAATTATATAGTTAAGGGCTTTTTTCCTACCTAATCTTGAGATACCATATCAGCGTAACCGGGCGAGGGGCTTTATTAAAATACTCAATATTGAGATCGTTGAAAGATTTTAGTACCGAATTAAATAAAAGTTTTAGCTTGTGTAACAATGAGATAAAGTAAAAAAAAATTAAGCTAAAATTAATTCTGTTTCACACAATGTTTAGAAAAAACTAAGCTTAATACAGGGCGTAAGGAAACTATATATCACTAAAGGTGCCGCCCGAACCAGCTATGTGGCAGTTCGGTAGCCCTACGTTCCTTCGAAATTAGGAATCCTGCGGGCACCCGATTTTAATACGCTTTTATTAGCTTCAGACGTATGTATGTTTGTAACGGAATCTTTGAACATGATTTTGACCCCCTTCAAAACGTCGGATTAACTCGAAATTTAGTATACTTATTAAGGACCGATGACAATTCAATATTAAAAAAATATTGAAAAATTCAACTAAAACTTTTAAAAATAAATAATAGTTTCAAAAAACTAACAAAATACGCTTTTATAGAAAATCCAACTAAAAAATAGAAAATAAATTTTAATATATTTGAATTAAAAATAGTGTAAGAAAAAATTATTTTATTGTAAAATAGCGTGGGGTGTTTTTCAGGATATTATCAAAATAACCCTTCTACTCATATCTGTTCATAAAATATTTATAACTTCTGATACCATGCACCCCACGCTTTTTTTTACAATAAAATAATTCTTTCTTATACTATTGTTAATCAAAATTATTAAAATTTATTTTCTATTTTAGTTGGATTTTCTATATATAGAAGCCTATTTTGTTAGTTTTTTTAAACTATTATTTATTTATTAATACAATGAGCAAATTTTCAATTTAATCCGACGTCTTGAAATTATTGAAAAATACCTTTAAAAATTTACATCGATAGATACAGGAAAAACTAATAAAGCGGTGTTAAAACTTTGCCAAAACGACTTCATTTATGGGTTTTTTTTATTGCCTTTGTAGGCAGACGGGCATACGGCCCACCTGATGGTGAGTGGTTACCGTCGCCCATGGACTTCAGCAATGCCAGGGGCAGAGCCAAGCCGCTGCCTACCGCTTAATACTCTCCACAAGCCTCGTTTGAAGAAGGATATGTCATAGCGCTAGGGAAACACCGTGGAGGGGAGCTCATTCCATAGCCGGATGGTACGTGGCAAAAAATATCTCTGGAAACGCACTGTGGATGACCGCAGTGGCTCCAGGTAGTATGGATGAACTCTACTCCGGTGGCGGGCGGTGCGATGGTAAAAACGAGATGCTGGTATCATCTCGAACAATTCCTCAGAGCACTCCCCATTGAACATACGGTACAAAATACAGAGGGAACCGAAGTCCCTCCGCAGACCCAGAGGTTCCAAACGATATACGATATATAGGTATGGATTGTGATACACCCTGTATAAGTGAATAATATGTTCGTAGGTATAATAAGAGCATGTTGTGTTTGGCAGAAGCGATCATAAGACGCGCTAAGAATCTACACGTATTCAAGGAGTAACATCGCGATTATTTCTACCATAGTTTAATGCAATTAAGATTTAGAGTACACAGGCTGGTGGTACCTACCCGTGCGGACTCACAAGAGGTCCTACCACCAGTAATAACGCAAATTATAATTTTGTGGGTTTGATTTTTATTACACGATACTATCCCTCCACTGTGGAAGTCAATTCATTAGAAAAATTAGTACCCGCCTGCGGAATTCGAACACCGGTGCATCGTAAGGTACGAATCCGCCGGTCATCTAACCTTTAGACCAGGACGCCTTCTTCTAACTACTGAGCACCATATCTGACGTAATCTCGTCCAGCGGTCAACAAAAAGATAAAGACGTCCGGTGCATTCGTGTTGAAGCGATGCACCGGTGTTCGAATCCCGCAGGCAATTTTTCTAATGAAATACATACTTAACAAATGTTTACGATTGACTTCCACGGTGAAGGAATAACATCGTGTAATAAAAAACTAACCCGCAAAATTATAATTTGCGTAATTACTGGTGGTAGGACCTCTTGTGAGTCCACGCGGGTGGGTACCGCCACCCTGCCTATTTCTGCCGTGAAGTAGTATAGAATGCGTTTCGGTTTGAAGGGTGGGGCAGCCGTTGTAACTATACTTGAGACCTTAGAACTTATATCTCAAGGTGGGTGGCGCATTTACGTTGTAGATGTCTATGGGCTCCATTAACCACTTAACACCAGGTGCGCTATGAGCTCGTCTACACATCTAAGAAATAAAAAAAGAGACTACAAGCATATCGCCTCACAGATACCACTTAAATTTCGAAGACTAGAAATTTCATTACGCTCCTAATAGAAGGACACTCATAATAGGACAAATCGTTAAAATCTTACTCAGACTGGAGACAAATTTTGAAACATTCTCTTGTTTTTAATTATTACAGTAATTTCAGGGGCTTAATTAACAGAAACGAGGGTAGTTAACCGAGTGTCCTTGACTGAGGGGATAAGTCTTAATTTAGACAATTTAATACTTAATGGGACAAATAAAACAGTTTTAATGTGAACTGTATTTTCATTTAAGGTGGACATACCAACTCTCGGCCCATCCAAGTGTTTAGCAGAATCAATACAACGCGAATATCATCGCTCACGATGAGAGAAATGATATTAAAATTTTAATAAAAAATTAAGAACCAATTTTTTTCAAATTAAATGAAAACATCATTAATATTGTCGAAATTAATTAATCATTAAAGTTAAATCAAAAAGTACGGGTCAGACTTTAACAAAAGTTCAATAAGACCATGAAAAGCAATGTTATATCGACTTTTGATATTATGATAATGATAGAAGATAGATACTCAAAGAAACCAAATATAATCATTCTCATCATTATTACTTAGTATTAGTGATCATTCTTTTATCTATAATTCGCTTCGGTACCTCGACCTATACTATCAATTTCATTCCAACATATACAGAGTATGCAAACAATTGCGGTTATCTGCACAATAGCAAATCTCAGTTCGGATTCAATTGGCATTCAACATTGAACTAAATATACAAGATTCATGAACACGGCAAAACTGCTTTATCGTTTTCAAAGCGGCGCTTGTGTCCGCACGGGTAGGTACAACCATACTACCGATTTCTGCCGCAATCGTGCACCCCGGTTCCAAGTTTGGAGCAGCGGTTGCACTGATACAATTGAAACTCGCGTCCCAAAATCGAGGGCCGCATTTACGTTGTGGTATGGCCAGCGGTAACAACGGAATCAAAATGTATTAGAAATACGTAATATTGACGGTCGTTATCTCAAGCACGATCTTAGCCCGGTTAACTTAAAATCTAAAACTACGGAATACAATGTCGGATGCTTTACTTGAGGTAGATTAGGCGATAGGCAGTGACTTAGCTGTGCTCTAGGCATATCTGATGTCCGTGAACATTGATGATAAATTACCGCAGGTCAGTATGTCAGTTTCCATATTAATGTAAAAAAAAGTATTTTCATTCACACAAAAAATTACCATACACCTGGCATTGGTGATGCCAAGATGCCAACCTCGACAAGCTATCAAACGGACTACTTGTTTATTTATTAATTATTTAAAATCAGTAATTATCCAGACACGCAAAACATATCGCAAGTAATTAGAATTGTTTGTTGGTACAACGTGCATATTTAGTATATAAGAAATCGTGAGTGTTAACTTGGACAGCACTTACTGTGAACATTGAATTGTATAAATAATTCAAATAATATTTTTTTTATTGCCCTTGTAGGCAGACGAGTATACGGCCCACCTGATGGTGAGTGGTTACCGTCGCCCATGGACTTCAGCAATGCCAGGGGCAGAGCCAAGCCGCTGCCTACCGCTTAATAAATGGTAAATAAAATTGTCTTAGAGATCACATTCAGGTGATGCTGCCTACATGCAAAAGCATATTTAAAAAAATCTATTTAATTCAAATAATCGGTTACAAGAACACTCCTATTCCTACCCTAAAATCATATCAGTGTCACGTCCCTAATTCGCTATTGATTGTGCCGAATTATCTCATTTTTCCATTTTCCATGTTTTTTATAATTATCCACTTTTAGTGCTACGCCTCTCAAATTCGATCCTCGAACAGCCGTCAACACTGAATTGAACAATAATCGACTAGAAAGTAATCGGTTGATTTTGAACTGAACGAATGTATGTGCATAGCACTGATTAAAATATGCGCTTTTTTATTAACAATTAAAAGTGATATGAGAAAACAATTTTTAAAATGTATAAATTGATAACTGAAAACGTAAGACTTATTTGTAGCTAGTCAAAACTCTTTTGTCCTTAAATATTGTGGCCTGATGTTGTGATACTTACAGAAATTTATTAAGACCTTTTATACCTAGTCCGAAAAAAAACCCATTTCAAACGGAAATTAAATTTAAGAACGTATCAAATTATATCTATTTCAAAATTTAACGATCGCTTTCACAAAACACTTTGAAATTTATATTTAAATAACATTTTCCTAAAATAACTTTTTAATCTTCCCACGTGTAAGGCAAAATAAATTCTTAAGCGGACGCGACACGCTCCGTAAGTGACGGACAGACTAATGGTTTCTTTTAATTAAACATTTCCTACATGTAAACACGGCTAGTATTATTTTAATACGTATAAAAAATATTTTATGCAACAACTATACGTTTTCAATCTAAAAACAAGTAAAATAATTGTTTATATTAAAACTAAACTAATAGTACTCACCTTATTAATTAAACAAAAAAAATAAAAATAAAACACTAATAATATTTTAGAAAAATTACAAAGGTTCACTTAATAGTCAAAACTTTTATCGAATTTTCACGATTCACTTATGACGCCGGCCGCAGATTTCGAAATTCAAATTAGTTCGTAATTTGAAAAGGAGCGCGAAAACTCCCGTGCGTACGGGACACAGTTTCAGGCGAACTGAAGACGCCAGCCAGTACAGAACAGAATGAAAGCGCTACGCTCATGCGCTCTATCATTATATACCGCGGGTTTTTCACGCCATTAGAAAATGTATACCCAGACAACAAGGTAGACAGCGTTTAAACAATAAAATTGACAGCCAAATATAATTTAGAAAAAACAAAAATTAGCTAACAATTGAATTATATACTCCCAATGGGTAAAAACCTAAAAATCAAAAGCCTTCTATGTTAATAGTTTATTTATTAACTTATACAAAGGTGCCTTTCTAAATTGGGGATCATTTAAAAAAAGTTGGTCATGTATTTTTTAAGTTATAATTTTTCTTCTGATTTTAATGATTGTTTTCGTAGCAAGCTTGTGCGATAGAATCCACCTCCGATCTCTGCCAATATAGTTTAATATGATGTTTATAAATATATTTCTAGTAATTATACTTCCAATATAGTTTAATAATATTATAATATTCTCTCATAGCTCTCGTATATTATGAATACAAAATTACGACAAATTAGTACTCACTAGATACGTAGTAACCGCCCGCGAATTGTGGAGTATAAGCGTATAAATTTTCCCACAATAATGCCAAATAGAGCGAAAGTAATTGGCATCACAAATCATAAGAAGGCCATAAACTGTACGAGAGAATTTTTTTAGTGTTAACTTTTATTAAGTGGTTACTGGAGCCCATAGACATCTACAACGTAAATGCGCCACCCACCTTGAGATATAAGTTCTAAGATCTCAGTATAGCTACAACGGCTGACTCATACTTCAAACCGAAACGCATTACTGCTTCACGGCAGAAATATGCAGGGCGGTGTTGCCTACCCGAGCGGCCTCACAAGAGGTCCTACCACCAGTAAATACCAGTAACTAAATAAATAAAAATGTATATCGAGGAGTAAAAGGCTATTTGGTTTGAGTGACATTTTGCTTAATATGCGACATTTCACTTTGTAACTAAAGGTGCATTTTATTTCATATTAGCATCAAACAGTTCGATGTTTTTAATTGAACTTCAATTAAGTTTACTCCATTAAAATAGGTGAAAAAGTTTTTTTGTTATGACAATTTTTTAAAATTTTAAACTTTAATTGGCTCTGCTGTAAATTAGAAAAATGTCGCATCAACCAAATAAATAATAGGCTTTCACCCCTCGGTACGATGCCACTCACACACGGATTTTTACGATTAATATCCCTGTAAAATTGTGGCAATTAACAATCTTCAACAACAAACTTCAATGACTTTTTCATAAAACCAGAGAAGACATGTCCAACGATTTTGTTTAATTTTCCTACACTGATGCACTTTCATAGATGCCAAACATTTAATAAGTCACAATCATACTACATATAAGCCGGAAAAATCACTAAATTATCAAAATAAAATTATTGACTTTTTGCATTCCCGCCAATTAATTCCGCGGGAAAATTTGACAGCAGCTTTACCAACTTTTCAAAAATATTACACATAAAGAGTTTGAGTTTGACTTGAAAAAAATAATACACACAGAGCAACTTCAAAATAAGTAATCATTTCTCTTGATATATTTCTCGCGAACCATCAATGTTGGTCTATTAATTGTCCTCGTACGGATAGATCACGACCATCCTGTCTTTTGAAACCAAATACCGCCGGTGTTCAACCCAACCATGAGTTCCTCTTTGGAAAGCTGTGGTTTAATTAATTGTAAGTTTTTGACGCTCTATAACAGACTAGACATGTCCTGTGGAGGCATCTATGTATATTAAATTATACAAGAGCCCTCCTTAAATTTGTTGTTAGTATTTAGTCGTGAAACATTTTTGTTTAATTGATATTTAATTAAGATATCAGTTATTTTTTATCTAATCTCAGGGTCATATATATATACATCGTCAGCGGAACCACGACCACTCTGACAAGAATGTCTGACTAAGAAGTTCAACCCAACCCTTATACATAACCACTAGAGACTATACGAGTCTCTAATTTCTCTAAGACCACTCCGCGGAGAAATAAACGGTAGTCATACTCATGAGCAACATCACTTTGGCAATACTCTTCTACAAAGTAATCAGCCATAAGCTGTTAAGGCTGTCCACTCTAAAAATTACCTTCTCATGCAGTGTGGGATGTTCTCCAGTTTGGGGTCGGTTACTAAAGTAGGCAACGTTAGCAAAATGTTGAGATATTAACGTACATAGCGAAAGCTATCGAACCAGTTTCTAAAGTTCATACCGATAACAGATAGAGAATGATATAATATGTTAATACAATAATAGGAGTTAAAGTATTAAATTGCCGTTTTATTATAATAGGTATATACTTATACTTATTATATAATTCGATTTGACATAGAACTTTCATGGTTTGAGATTTTTGAGTGAAACTTTTTTCAAATGGTACTTATGAGGTTTTTCATTTAAAATGTGCAACATTCGATTATCGACTTTCAGTTATTTTCTTTATTCAGCTTATACAAGAAAGATGGATACTTTGAACATTCTAGTGATTTTTAATATGAGTTACGACGCGGAACTAACGCTGCAGAAATAGCTCGCAATGTCAATGTTGCGTTTGGAGAGGGGACTGCTAATAAACGCACCGTGCGATTTTGGTTTAAATGCTTTCATGATGGAAATTTTGATTTGAAGAACGAGCCATGTGGAAGACCGCCCACACATGTGAATAACAATGAATTGAAAGATATGGTGGAAGCCGGTCCGAGCCAAACTACCCAGGAATTAGCGGCACGGTTTAACGTTACCTTGCCAACAATATTGACTCATTTGCGTTAAATCAATAAAATAAAAAATATGAAATATGGATGATCTACAGAAAGAAACGCGTGTTGAAACTTATGTTGCCTTGTTGAATCGATACAGAAATGAAGGAATATTGAATCAAATTGTGACATGTGATGAAAAGTGGATTCTTTACGATATCCGTAAGCGAAAAATGCAATGGCGGACCCCAGGTCAAACGCCGCAACAGTGTCCTAAAGCAAAGCTTACCAATAAAAAGTTAATGGTAACAGTTTGGTGATCTCAGCATGGTGTTATTCACTATAGCTTTCTCCGATCTGGTCAAGCAATAACGGCAGATGTCTACTGTGTCGAACTCCGAACAATGATAGCAAAACTTGCAGTGAAACAGCCCCGACTCATGAATCGATCTACACCATTATTGTTCCACGATAACGCGAGACCTCATACAGCACGAGAAACCGTTTTAACTCTATAGGAAATGCAATTAGAAACCATTCGTCACCCTCCGTATTCGCCAGACCTTGCTCCAACGAACTACCATTTCTTTTGTGATTTGTACAATTTTCTACGTGATAAAAAGTTTTCTTCCCAGAAGGCACTACAAAATGCTTTCACACAGTTTTTAGAATCTAGATCACCAGAGTTATCGCAAAGGCATAAATGACTTTCCTATTCGATGGCAGCAATGTATAGATAATAATGGTAGATAATTTGATTAAATATCTAAAATGAAAAAAAAAACGAATTTTTTAACACTACAAGTCCGACTGGCGAGGCTTTTGTGAGTTTTTGTGAGTTCGTTGTTCCGGGCTGTTGGCGAAGATGATATAGAAATAATGTTTACACTGATTTGGTATGAGTTTTTAATATAAAAGCGACACAATAACTAAAATAAAATACAAAATGAGTTGAGAATCGTACAGTTAAACTAAGACTCGCAATATTTTACTGGTCGTCGTCGCGCGCGCTGAGGGCGTGTGTTTTCGCGCTCAGAGAGCTCTGTCTCAGCGGGGGGGTAATTCATACTTTAACCCTTAATATGTAGCTGAGCCTAATATGTAGATGTAGCTATGAAAATATATAACGAAACGGACATTAACAATGTCTGGGCACAGCCAAGCTGCTGCCTGCTCCTATGTTATCTATGAAAATGTGTATTTTTGATTATTTTTTGACATG